>NC_134353.1:443970379-444290914 GCF_048569485.1 Anomaloglossus baeobatrachus | reverse complement strand
CAAAATGCTGCCTTTTTGTGGCAGAACTTTGGTCAAAAACTCAGCTTTGCAGTGCAAAACCCAAATGGCAAAAACAATTGACATGTTGCTTCTTTGAAAAGCTGAGTTTTTGACCAAAGTTCTGCCACAAAAAGGCAGCATTTTGAACAACATAGTGTGAACAAGAAACCCAAATTCCCATAGACTATGCTTGAATAGAAGAACACATCCATTTTGGCATTAAACAGCGCAGAAGAAAAAGCAGCAAAAAAGCAGGTAAAAAGCAGGTAAAAAGCAACGTGCGCACATACCCTTAGTGACAGCCAGGCCCTATCATAGATCCACCATTATTACTCAGCTTTCAAGGATAAAGTGGTCCTGAAACCTAACCCTGCTTGCCTTCTGATAGTAATTCTTTATTTTCATAAATCAAAAGGGATTGTCCTTCCATCCTTTTATAGTAGTCCGAAATATCAGGAAGAGGAGGGAGGCATTGCCTGGATGTTAGCAGTTACCTTATAGAATATCTGTATGCAGAAGAGGCAGGTCCAATTTGTATTCTTTTCAGGGTAATAGCTAAGGGCCCAAAGCTTCTAAATCCACTTGGGGGATGGATCAGAGGAGCCATTTCTCCACCTACTCAGCTAGTGGTAGGTATGTGCTGACAGGTCAGAAAGCTCACTACACAAGGACAATGTCATTTTCCTGGCTGCAAGATCGTATGTGACCATTGAGCAGCTCTATAAGTTGTCACATGATCTTCACCTTCCACTTGCTATAAGCACTATAGGTTGGCCTTGTCCTGACTGACTTCACCTTGGGAGAACAGTTCTGCAATCTGTGGTTCCCCCTCCCCCCCTTAAAATATTCCTCTATGTAATTCTCTCGTGGTGCTGTCATGGGTGCTGGAAAAATACGTAATTACTTACCAGTAATGTGTGTTTTGTGAACCCATGACAGCACCCTTACATTCCCTCCCTGCATGTGGATAGATTAGCAGTATTTGGTTGCACGTGGTTATATGTTGGTGCTTGTTTATGTTATAACATTGTTTCTTCCGGAGATCCTTTCATGCTCTGTAACCAACTGATGTGGGGAGACGTGCCGCCCCTTTATATCCTGTAGGTTTCCTGTCCTTGAAGGGCGGATCCCCTCTCTCGTTCTGCTGTCATGGGTTCAGAAAAAAAAACACATTACCGCTAAGTAATTACGTATTTTTCCCAACATTTAGCATTTTCACAAGGGTAACAGAAAATGGACCTTGCAATTGTTCCTGAATACAGGGGTATGTGATGGAAAACTAGTTTCTGTGCACGATACCGTTCAAGTTTTGGAGCTCAGTGTCTGAAATGGTGACTACAGTGTTGCATTTGCAGAGCCTCTGATGTCTAGGTTTCCAATGTTTAGGCACAAGGAACACTGTTTTAGTAACTACACCACTTGATTTTATCTAGAGGTGTGCTGAGCATCTTGAACCTACAGGTGCTTCACAGCATTTAAAACATTGCATGATAAATTTATGATTGTACTGTTTTGGGGTTTTTTTTGTTTTCTTTTTTTGTTTTTTGTTTAGGCACCAAATTTGTCATTTTTGCAACAATTGAGAAAATAGACTACATATTCTCATGTGCAATTTCTCCTGAGTACAGGGATACCTCAAATGTGGCCAAACTCTTGTTTGGGCACATAGCAGGGCTCAGAAGGGAAGGAGATTTGTTTTTTGGATTGCAAAATTGTCTGGAATAGTTTGAAGGCAATGTTCATTTGCAGAGCTGCTGAGGTATCAAACACTGCAGAAACCATTTTACAAACTACACCTCTTAATTAAATCAAGCGCTGCAGTGAGCATATTGACAGCACTAACATATGTTTAGTGGTTTTACATTTTTACAAATTAATTGGATAATTGTTTAATTACGCAATTTCTCATGAAGTTGATAATACCCTATGTGACTACAAAAAAGGGTTTATCCAGCAGCTCATCTGGTATTTTCTTAAATCTTGAAAATTGATTGAAAAATCCTTTGAAACATAGTGGGGTTTAAAACCAAGCAATCCATGGTTCGCATGGTTCCCATGGGTTACACAGCACTGAGGGGGGTACACACAGTACTAGAGTGTACACAGCACTGAGGGGGTACACAGCACTTGGGGCTACACAGAGTACTAGGGGGTACCGAGCACTGGACGGGAGGGGGCAGCAATTGGTTGGTAGTCACAGTACTGAAGGGGAGGAGATGTCACACAGCACAGGTGTGGGAGGCATGTACAGCAGGGAGGCATCTGCTGCATCTCTTCTCCGGTGACTTGCGCACAACGCGCTGCTTACCCTGCCCGCAAGGTAAACCCTGAGCACAGTCCTGGGTTCAGTCTAGAATGTATGGGCTGCAGTCAGGTCCTAAAAAGAGCCCATACATTCTAGCATCTACCCAGAACGCACTGGGATTTAAAGGGCTGGCAGCCGGCAAAAGCGCGAGTGCCGCTCGAGCACTGCGGTTGCCTGGAATGTACCCGGGGGCCGCAGGTTCCCCACCCCTGCTGTACAGGATAGACGCAAGAACTTACTGTGGTATGTACGGAGTCCAGGCGGATCGGGGGGCCTCGCTCTCTCCTTCCAGCCGGTCAAGATGCCCCAGGCCGACACCTCTCGGTGAGAGGTCCCTCAGCGACGCCGGTAGAGCTGGAGCTCCCGGCGCTAGCCGCTTTCTTCCACTGAAGGCTCTCGGCATCCTGCCGCGTCCACGAGCCACTTTCGGGAGGCGCGGTAGGCGTTCCACCTTGGAGCGCATTACGGCGCATGCGCAGATGTCACACTTCCAGTTTGCATGTAAGTGCGACTCCTGGAGGATGGCGCGAATTCTGAAAATGGAATTCAAAAGGCAGGACAACGACATGGAGGTACCTTCAGTCAGGTAATAAAAACCTGGGAAGGGGGGGGGGGATTTAGACACCGCTAACCTTTGCTGGCAGGCTGGGTACGGTAGTGCTGTCACAATCTTGCCATGGATGAGGGAGAACGTTCAGACACTAAAATCCCTGAAGAAGGCCTGGTCCTTTAAAGTGTCAGCCCGTCGGTTAGTGCCCTTGAAGAGAGTGGTATATTAAATTGTCTGCACCTTGTAAATTACAGGGTGGACGTTCCTCTGTGGACTCAGGCACCATCCCCAAAAAAGAACCTAAGAAAGCTCCAACAAAAACCAAACGCTGCACAGTCTGCAATGCAAAATTACCTGATGCCTATGTTAAAAAGTTCTGCGAGGCCTGTATAGCAAAACTGGTCTCAGAAGAGCAGACAACCCTCCTGTCTGACATGAGGTCCATGATACGGGAGGAGGTGCTGCCAGCAATAACTAGCAAGGCTCCTCAGCCTGAAACCTCGGCAGCCCCTAAGAAGCAACAGCGTTATACCTTGGAGGATTCCTCTGAGGAGGAGGATTCTGGGGACTCTGACTCAGATGGAGGAAGAGATTCCAGGGTCACTACCTGAGGAAGGGAGGCGTTACTTATTCTCAGCAGGTGACATGGACGAACTTCCAGTCCAGAAGACCATGATGGTAGAGGACACGGAGAGACCAAGATCTATACAAGACGAAATGTTCGGGGGTCTCGGATCACAGCAGTACAGGGTCTTTCCAGTCAACCAGTATGTGCGGGCGATGATACTGGAGGAATGGGAAGAAGCCGAAAAGAAACTTGTTATATCACGGGACTTCAGAGCGCATCTTCCGTTCGAACCAGAGGATATTAAGGAGTGGGATGACGTCCCGGTGGCAAAAGTCGCAAGGAAGACATCTATACAATTCGAGGACTCCTCGGGTCTTAGGAACCCCGTGGACAGGAAGGCGGAAGGCCTCCTCAAAAAAGCTTGAGAGGCTTCAGCAGCCACTATTAAGGCTAACATAGCCGCTAAGTCAGTAGCCAGAGCCATGTCTCGCTGGTTAAATGACCTAGAGACTTAGATTAGAAATAAGGCCCCTAAAGAAACCATTTAAGACTCCACTCCTATGTTAAAAATAGCAACAGGATTCATGTCTCAGCGGAGTCTGTTAGGTTTTCTGCCAGGAATGAGGCCCTAACTAATTCGGCCCGTAGGGTAATATGGCTAAAAACTTGGTCAGGCGACGGAGCTTCTAAAAATAAGCTTTGCTTCATGCCCTTCTCAGGTGGCTGGGTTTTTGGGCCATTTCTCGATGAAACTCTAGAGAAGGTTTCTGATAAAAAAAAAAAGGGGGATTCCCGGAGATCAGACCTCATCGTTCTATTCCCACCCGGAGGTTTCGGTCATCTAGAAAGTAGGAATATAAAGGCAAGGGGAAATCGGGGAGATGGAGTTACCAGAAAGGGGGATCAGATAAAAAAAACAAAACACTTTGACCCCAGGAAAAGACCAGATAGATCCCAACATCATGACCATAGGGGGGAGGCTCAGCTACTTCCTGGCGGGGTGGAGGAACATAACCTCCAATCCATGGGTCCTACAGGTTGTAGGGAACGGTCTCCAAATAGAGTTCTCCAGGATCCCTCATGACAGGTTCCTATTGACAAAATCCCAGTCCAGGTCCCTTTCCACTCGCCTTTGGACCGATGTAGATAGTATGAAAAATACTTAAATGAATGAACATATGTGTGCCGCCCCTGCAGCAGTCGAACTGCTCGGATCCGGGGTTACTGTGGCTAGAGGGTCTCCGGACCCGGGGACTTGCGGCCACTCAAATGTAAGGGAGTATTTACAGGGGATAAATGTTCATGATGCCATGCGGTAATGGGAGTACCGCCGCTGCCGAAGGGAGTACCGGGGCAGATGGCGTGGGGCAGCAAGCTGTCAGTCCCTCCGCAGATAGGGAAGGCCCCGGCCTCTGGGGTTTTGGTGAATGCTGGGGAGCCCAGGGTGCAGGGGACACAGAGTGCTCACTGTAGGTTGTCGTGGTGCTGGATGAGGATTACAAAGAAGACTCTCACACTGAAGATCAACCAAAGTCTCCGTGCATTAATTCACTACAGGGGAGCCCGTCCAGGTGTCCGCTCCCACTGGTGTCACTTGATAGTCCAGACCTTTGCCTCCGTGCACAAATTTTAGTGTTCGTTGCAGCACCTTGGCGTGAAGCTGTTGGGGCCCCACTACCCGTGTATTTGGCAGCTGTGCCCTTGATCGCTGGCACTTGGGGTTTCAGTTGGGTTGCTTTTCTGGGAAACCCTATCCCCCGTGCTGTGCTGGTGCCTTCAATCTCTGAGCTCCTAGGGAAGTTCGTGAAGATACTCTCCCTTCCAGGTTAATTATCAGGACGGATGAACCTGCTCCTGACCTAGGGTCCTGGACCCCACTGTGCTCGGTACTGGTCGGTTTTTTTGGGGTTCTGATGCCAACAGTCCTCATAGGCTATGACCGTCGCACCCTTTCCAAGGTCGCTGCCACCGGTCCCCAACTCCTGTGGTCCCGGACCACCGTCTGCGACCCAACCTGTCGCCTCCCTCGGAGCTACAACTCCCCAGCTCCTCACTCTCTGAGGGCTACTACAGAACTGACTCTAAGCTTTGCTCTCCACTTCCTCCCTCCCACCAGTCTACCTGTCCCCTAGGTGGGTGGCACTATCTCAGCTTAACCAACCCACTGTGTGTCTGACAGGTTTGATGTGAGGTGTGGTTGGGATTTGTAGTGCTGATGGTGTGACACCGGTTATTAATAATATCAAAAAACTGACCCGCACATCCAACAAATGTGAACAGGTGCTAACTGAAAAAACATAGTAACTATAAATGCAAACAGTTGCATACTGAAAAAAGCCAAACATTTACCAGGGAAAATATGGCACTGCATTACTGCAAAAGAGAGATATTTAGTTTATGTATTGGCCAATGCATGTAAGCCCGGAGACCAACGGCAAGGTATATCTCTGTAATCCGGGAACCTAACTTAAATGCCACTATCTAGGTTAAAACCATCCTTATCTGGGCAAAATGCCACTATTTGGACTACAAACCTCCATGTATGGGCAGCTAGGCTCCTGCTACAGATAAGGATGTTTTTAACCTAGATAGTGGCATTTAAGTTAGGTTCCCGGATTACAGAGCTATACCTTGCCGTTGGTCTCCGGGCTTACATGCATTGGCCAATACATAAACTAAATATCTCTCTTTTGCAGTAATGCAGTGCCATATTTTCCCTGGTAAATGTTTGGCTTTTTTCAGTGTGCAACTGTTTACATTTATAGTTACTATGTTTTTTCAGTTAGCACCTGTTCACATTTGTTGGATGTGCGGGTCAGTTTTTTGATATTTCTAGTGAGTCTTTTTCTGACTGAGCACTCCGCCCTAAGACCTGGCTGTGTTCATAACCATTGTAGCAGGAGCCTAGCTGCCCATACATGGAGGTTTGTAGTCCAAATAGTGGCATTTTGCCCAGATAAGGATGTTTTTAACCTAGATAGTGGCATTTAAGTTAGGTTCCCGGATTACAGAGATATACCTTGCCGTTGGTCTCCGGGCTTACATGCATTGGTCAATACATAAACTAAATATCTCTCTTTTGCAGTAATGCAGTGCCATATTTTCCCTGGTAAATGTTTGGCTTTTTTCAGTGTGCAACTGTTTGCATTTATAGTTACTATGTTTTTTCAGTTAGCACCTGTTCAAATTTGTTGGATGTGCGGGTCAGTTTTTTGATATTTCTAGTGAGTCTTTTCTGACTGAGCACTCCGCCCTAAGACCTGGCTGTGTTCATAACCATTGTATCAGGAGCCTAGCTGCCCATACATGGAGGTTTGTAGTCCAAATAGTGGCAATTTGCCCAGATAAGGATGTTTTTAACCTAGATAGTGGCATTTAAGTTCGGTTCCCGGATTACAGAGATATACCTTGCCGTTGGTCTCCGGGCTTACATGCATTGGCCAATACATAAACTAAATATCTCTCTTTTGCAGTAATGCAGTGCCATATTTTCCCTGGTAAATGTTTGGCTTTTTTCAGTGTGCAACTGTTTGCATTTATAGTTACCGGTTATTAGTAACCTGGAACCATGGGGGGGTATGCCCTGGGTAAGGATTGCAGTACGCTGTGGCACGCCGATATGTTCAGGGGTGCCACATTCCCCCTTGGTTAAATGTAGCTCATCCCTGAGCTACAGGACACACAGAGTTTTTATTTTTCAGGAACAGGAAAAAGATAACATGTTAGATTTTAAATACTCTTCCCACACAGGGGAGGCAATACACTTGAACGTTACAACTCACAGAGTTTCACATAAGAACACTTGGGAACGCTACCGGTTGTAGCGGTAGCTGGTAGCTCAGCCTACTCTGCTGCAGCTCCTTCCTGCGACAGTCCATTCCCATTGTCCCTTTCCCTTCAACCTGCTACCCAAAACACCTGAACCCTGGTGCCACCTCTAATCATGGTGTTGCACCACCCTGAGTTCCTTGCTGTGTCCGTGGATTGAAGTCCTGATGGTTCAGGAGACGACTCTGGTGGGCACACAAGGTGCAACTATATACAAAGAGCACAAATTCGTGCTGGCTGCTGCCAGTCCTGCAACCATGGTCCATTTTTAATACTAAGGAATGAAACAGGGTCCATGCACCAGGTGCAAACATTATGAACTTCTAGAATCAGGTGAGGTATTCAGGTAATTGGCATTTTTCAAGCATTGGCAATTGATCAGCATTTTAAACATTTTCAATCATTATCATTTGCAGGAAAATAACAAACTCAGTATAAAACATAACAACACGGTAACTAGATAGCCAGGTTCTACTACCATTTTACTCTCTGAATCTCAGTGGGGGCTGACCAAAATTGATACAGGTTGACCTCCTCAAGTCTGGACTCCCTTCTAGTCCCTGTGGTGTGGCAGTGTCTGCTACAGGTTCCTCACTACTAGTGGCGGGTGTTGTTGATAAGAGCCTACGTGTTCGTGGCAAAGGTATGGGTACTACTCTAAGTGCGGGAATGGGTGCAGTATTGGCAGGCCTCTCCAGTTCTGGTTCTTTCACGGATTGTGGGAATGTTATCACAGGGATAATCACTGCTCCATTGTGCATAGGCCAATCTTCTGGGAAATCACCTAGGATAGTATGGATGGTTTTCTTATTCCTCTCCACAACTTGGGATTCAGGTGGACTCTCTTCTTGGACTCTTAGGGGTTCTGGGCACTTCTTCAAGTGATCTCTGGAAATTGCAGATGTCGTCTTTCCTTGATCCTTGCTGATAAGGCAAGTTTTCTGATTGTCAAAGTTCGAGAGTTGTACTACATAAGGTTCCTTTTCCCATTGGTCATCCAACTTGTGTAGTTTCCTCTTTCTATTCAATACTACTTCACCTGGTGAAAAGGGGCAGCTTTTGCTTGTTTGTTGAAGCTCTTTTCTTGTTTCTCTCTACTTTGGTTCAAATTCTGTGCAACATACTCTTGGATTTACTTGTATTGAACTTGGCGTTTTGAGTCCCAATCTGTAGCTGGTGAGGTGGTTTCAGAAGTTTCGACTTCCATCTCCAAGTCTACTGGCATCCCTCCAGGTCTGGCTCGCATGAGGTAAGCAGGGGTACATTTGGTTGAGCTCACGGGAATATTATTATACATATCAATTAAATCTGGCAGTTTTTCAGGCCACAGGTTCTGCTCCTCGAGTGGTAGAGTTTTCAGCAGATTAATGACAGGTTCATTTTTTCCCAAACCCCATTCTTTTGCGCATGGTAGGGGGTAGTGCGTATCTTCTTACATCCGTACAGGCTGCAAAATTCCTTGAAGATTTCAGCTTCAAAGGCGGAACCTTAATCTGTGAGGACTTGATCCGGATAACCATGTGGTCAACAGAAATGTGCTTGGAAGGCCTTCGCTGCTGTGCTGGCAGTTAGATCTTTGACATGTACCACCACCAGGAATCTTGAATAGTGATCCACCATCGTGAGTACATAGGTGTAACCCCTCCTGCTTGGTGTGAGCTTGACGTGGTCCAGAGCGACGAGTTCCAGCAGTTGATTGGTGATTATTGGTTGTAGCGGTGCTTTCTGACTGGCGCCATCTTTTCTCATGAATGCACAAGGGCCACAGTTCCTACACCATTCCTCGATGGTGATCCTCATTCCGACCCAGTAAAACCGACTCCTCAGCAGCACCTCCAACTTCTTCCAACCAAAATGTCCAGCTGTATCGTTGTATTCTTCTAAGACCACTGGCACATACGATTGGGGTATCACTATCTGGCATACCCTCACATGCATCTTGAGATTACTGAAATATCAAAAAACTGACCCGCACATCCAACAAATGTGAACAGGTGCTAACTGAAAAAACATAGTAACTATAAATGCAAACAGTTGCACACTGAAAAAAGCCAAAAATGTACTAGGAAAAATATGGCACTGCATTACTGCAAAAGAGAGATATTTAGTTTATGTATTGGCCATTGCATGTAAGCCCGGAAACCAAACGGCAAGGTATATCTCTGTATTCCGGGAACCTAACTTAAATGCTACTATCTAGGTTAAAAACATCCATATCTGGGAAAAAATGCCACTATTTGGACTGCAAACCTCAATGTATGGGCAGCTAGGCTCCTCCTATAATGGTTATGAACAGCCAGGTCTTAGGGCGGAGTGTCCAGTCAGAATGAGACTCACTAGAAATATCAAAAAACTGATCCACACATCCAACAAATGTGAACAGGTGCTAACTGAAAAAACATAGTAACTATAAATGCAAACAGTTGCACACTGAAAAAAGCCAAAAATGTACTAGGAAAAATATGGCACTGCATTACTACAAAAGAGAGATATTTAGTTTATGTATTGGCCAGTGCATGTAAGCCCGGAAACCAAACGGCAAGGTATATCTCTGTATTCAGGGAACCTAACTTAAATGCCACTATCTAGGTTAAAAACATCCATATCTGGGGAAAAAATGCCACTATTTGGACTGCAAACCTCAATGTATGGGCAGCTAGGCTCCTGCTATAATGGTTATGAACAGCCAGGTCTTAGGGCGGAGTGCCCAGTCAGAAAGAGACTCACTAGAAATATCAAAAAACTGACCCGCACATCCAACAAATGTGAACATGTGCTAACTGATAAAACATAGTAACTATAAATGCAAACAGTTGCACACTGAAAAAAGCCAAAAATGTACTAGGAAAAATATGGCACTGCATTACTGCAAAAGAGAGATATTTAGTTTATGTATTGGCCAATGCATGTAAGCCTGGAAACCAAACGGCAAGGTATATCTCTGTATTCCGGGAACCTAACTTAAATGCCACTATCTAGGTTAAAAACCATCCATATCTGGGGAAAAATGCCACAATTTGGCAATAGTGACATACCTGGGCAATTTAACCTCCTCTTCCATGCAATTCAACACTCTTCCCTTACAGACATCAACCACTCCCCTGGCTGTCAAGACTGGGCCAGTGTTCTGAGGGCAGGGACTCCACGACTGCCTGATAATCCTGTCCACGGGAGCACACAGCTGCCCTGCACAATATCATCATTTCACTCCGCGGGGGCACTACAAGAGGGTTGTATCCGTCCATCACCCGCACACCACCAATTTCTCCACCGGATAAATTTACCTGTTGCCGCTGCAGGAGGGCTCGGTTTTCCCATTGCAGGACCCGCTGTCGCCCTGTTCCTGCAGCTTCAGAGAGCTGTCGAAGCAAAAACAGTACTTCTCCCATACAATTCTCAATGACATTTGTACCCAAAATCATTTTAGGGTTCCGGTCACTAGGGTCATTCTGTACTACTATGAGTCCTTGACGCTCTAACTCCACCTGGCCCACCTTAATGGTCACCTCCTTGAACCTGATTTGAGTCACTAGTAACCCATTGATGGCAAAGATGGTGAGGCCATGATCTGGTGGGGTGAATTCGTCATCTGACCAGAATTTTTTGTACAGTGTATGGGGTATTGTTGTTACCTGAGAGCCGGTATCTAGGAGTGCGGAGGTCGGGATCCCATCCAGGGGGAGGGAAACGATGGGCCTGCCTCCCACATACCGCTCCCGCCAGTCCGCTGGGCCTTGTTGGTTTATTCCCGTGGATTGGCCCTTGGCCACAGGGGTTTAAAGGACAGTATCAGGTATAATGACCAGTCTTATTACATGTATAACAGATAAGCTGTCCATACCGGTTGCTGTTCCTTCCTCTGTACGTCGAGGTCCTTCCTCTCATCCAGGGAACATCCTCCAGGCAGTCAGCGAGCTGGATCTTCTCCGCCTGCTTGGTCTTTGGTTGGAGCTGCATCGCCTTTAGGATCCTGGTGACGTCATTGCTCAGCTGCTGCACCTGTAAAGATAAATCACTGGAAATGCCCGAAGGCACTGCCGGAGGTTTTGGCTCTGGTAATGCTAGAGCAGGAGGCTGCACCTGTAGAGGAGAGATGCCGGCTTGCCAGGACAGTGGGAAAGAGCCAGTAGCCTCTGAAGGTTGCAAAGCCTTGATGGCCCGGTCCTTCAAAGCGGCAAAGTCCAGTGCAGGATGTTCCAAGGCCCACAGCCGTAGCTGCTTGCGGTCTTCCACTGACCCCAGGCCCTGCAGGAACTGCTCGACAAGCATCTTATTCCCCTCCTGCTCACTGATGTTGTTAACCAGTTTCAAAGTCCGCAGTGCCACTTGCAATCTTAGGGCATAGTCTCCAATGCTGTCCTGGGGGCGCTGTTTGCATCTGTAAAACTTTATCCTGAGCTCAGCCTCAGTGCGGGTCTTAAATGCGGCTTTCAGTCTTTCAAACATGGCAAGTACCGAGGCCGGGTCCTGATCTGTCCAGTTCTCTATCTCGAGCTCGGCTGTGCCTGTTAACTGTCCGAGTACCACAGACGCTCGCTGCCGGCCGGTCATTGCATACATATCTAGGACAGTGCAGATCTGTAACGCCTGCCTGGATCAACAGACTCAGATAGGATGTAATGGACAGCCTAGAGGGAAGCCAGTCACCAAGCAGGGCCCCCAGAGCCCTGAAACCCTTTAACCCCTATACAGGGATTTGGAATTACACAGGGCCCTGGAGATCACAACCTGTGGAAGGCTGCAGTCCGATGAGAGTAGTCGTCAAGCAGGGTCAAACCAGGAATAGCAGAACAGGGACAGAATCGGCAGGCAAGGACGTAATCAGAAAACGTAGCAGAGGTCAATCCGGATCGGGCAGCGAGGTACAAAAACAGCAGGCAGAAGGGTAGTCAGAAAACACGCAGAAGTCAGCACACAGGAATCACTAAACAGAATAGGGCAGACCAGGAGCCAGGAAATCAGAACTATCTCTGGCAGAGGTCAGCAGACAGGAGGGGAACTAAGAAGGGTGTGGTGTCTTCCCATTGACTGTAGCTGAACGCTGGCAACTTCAGCTGGAAGACACACGCCACCCACAGTCAGCCAGTGGTACTGCAGATCCCAAGATAAGGCTGGTTTCACACTACGTTTATTTAACATCCGTCCATAACGTTTTTTTAGCGGAAAAGCGGATCCAGTGCAAATGCGTTTTCATTTCAATGCATTTGCAATGGACTCGCGTTAACATGCGTTCACCTGCGTTTGCGTGCGTTATAGTGAGGATCCAGCGACTTGCAGTTTTTTAACATGTTTCAAAAACGCTACTTGTAGCGTTTTTGAGCTGCGTCCAAATACTGCAAGTCACCGGATCCTGACTAAACAGCACGCAAACGCAGGTGAACGCTGGCATGCTGATAGACAGGATCCTGCTTTTGTACTGAGCATGCCCAGAAAGTACTGAGCATGCCCAGAACCAGTCTCGCGTGATCTGTCTCTCTCTCCTCCTCCCTCCCTCACCCTCTCTCTCTATCTATGTCTTTCCCCCTTCCTCACCTCCCTCTCTCTCCCACCTGAGAGCTGCGGACACTCGTAACCAAGGTAAATATCGCGTAACCACTTATCTTAGTTACCCGATGTTTACGTTGGTTACGTGTGCAGACAGCCCTGCTCCTAGCAGCTGCAGACACTCGTAACCAAGATAAAATATCGGGTATCCACGCCCGATGTTTACCTTGGTTACCAGCGTCTGCAGCTGTCAGAAGCCGGCTCCCAGTCTAGTTCCCCTCACTCCCGATCACATGACTCCAATGCCCGCCCCTAAACATCCAGTGACAGGATCCTGCAAAATAACAGATGCGTTTGCATGCGTTTTTTGCTGTAAAAGCAGGATCCGCTTTTGCAGCAAAAAAACGTTCCTGACGCATGTTAAATAAACGTAGTGTGAAACCAGCCTAACCCAGCCTAGTGGATGATCGGAGCCTGTGCCCACTGGTGGCATCGACTCCTCTCCCATTACCGGCACCATCTGCGGCAGGAACACGGCGTTGCCTGGCGATCGGAGCAGAAGTCGCTGGAACGGACTCTGGTGGTGACGTAACAGTACCCCCCCTCCACGAGGGGCCTCCGGACCCTCAAAACCCGGCTTGCCAGGAAATTGGAGGTGAAACCGCCGGACCAGATCCTTAGCATGAATATCGCTCGCAGGTACCCCTGACCTCTCCTCAAGGCCGTAACCCCTCCAATGCACCAAATACTGTACCGTCCCTCTGACAATATGGGAATCAAGTATTCTCTGTACCTCATACTCCAAGTTACCTTCAACCAAAACAGGAGGAGGGGGGCACTGACTGGGTGAATGGGGACACGATATAACTTGAGGAGGGACTTATGGAACACATTCGATATCTTAAAGTATGGGGGGAGTTGCAGGCGGAAAGCTGTGGGATTAATTACCTCGATTATCTTGTAAGGTCCAATAAATCTCGGACCCAGCTTAGCAGAAGGGACCTTGAGTTTAATATTCCGTGTTGATAACCATTCCTTGTCCCCAACTCCAAGGCTAGGGCCCTTGGAACGTCTCTTATTAGCAGAGGAGGCTTGACCAACCTTTGCCTTCTTCAAGTTCTCTTTCACCTCAGACCAGATAGCCTTCAGTTTGTCCATAGTTATTTCAGTCTCAGGAGTATCCACCACAGTGGAAGAAAAATAACCAAAACGTGGATGCAACCCTAAATTGCAGAAAAAGGGGGTAGTCTCGATGGATTCCTGATACTGATTATTGATGGCAAACTCAGCTAGCGGCAGATATTCCACCCAGTCAGACTGACGGTCAGACACATAACACCGAAGATATTGCTCAAGGGTTTGATTGGAACGTTCAGTCTGACCATTGGTCTTTGGGTGGTAGGCAGATGAAAAAGATAACTCTATATTGATCTTTTTACAAAACGTCCTCCAAAATTTCGAGACAAACTGTGCTCCTCGGTCAGAAACAATATTTTCCGGAACCCCGTGTAATCGCACAATATGCCTAATAAACAACTTGCTAAGAGTTTCAGAATTGGGTAATCCGGATAGAGGAACAAAATGACACTGTTCGCTGAATCTATCTACTACTTCCCAGATACAAGTCTTCCCGTCTGAGGGTCAGTGATGAAGTCCATGGAGAGATGTGTCCAAGGGCTTACTGGAGTAGGTAGGGACTGGAGAAATCCGGCAGGGCAGGTATGGGGTGCCTTGGCTCAAGCACAAGTTTCACAAGCCAGGACATATTCCTTACAATCTTTTGCTACGGTTGGCCACCAAAAATTCCTGGTTACTAGTCGGAGGGTGTTGCCTATACCAGGGTGACCTGCAAGCACAGAATTGTGGGATTCACGGAGTACCCGTAGGCGAAGTGAGGAGGCGACATACAGTTTATGGGCAGGAGTGGTTTCAGGAGCTTGGTCTGGGGTATTATGGACCTCTTCTATCAAATCTAAGGAAACAGATGACTTAATAATGCCTGTAGCTAAAATATGAACTGGTTCAGAGTTTTCAGACTGAGAGGGACAGAAGCTACGGGAAAGTGCATCAGCTTTTGTGTTCTTGGTACCGGGCCGGAATGTTACCACAAAATCAAATCTGGAGAAGAACAATGCCCACCTAGCTTGTTTAGGATTGAGTCTCTTAGCAGATTCCAGATAAGTGAGGTTCTTATGGTCTGTGATGACTGTGATCTTATGTTTGGTGCCTTCGAGGAAGTGGCGCCATTCCTCGAAGGCTCATTTAATTGCCAACAGCTCACGATTACCAATGTCATAATTTCTCTCTGTGGGAGAAAACTTGCGGGAAAAGAAGGCATAAGGACGAAGCTGAGTGAGAGACGGAGTACTTTGTGATAGCACCGCTCCCACGCCAACCTCGGATGCATCGACTTCTACAATAAACAGGACGCATAAGGTCAGGCTGAACCAGAATCGGGTCTGAGGAAAAACATTCTTTTAATGTAGAGAAGGCATGGATCGGCTCTGGCTTCCAATTAACCACATCAGCCCCCTTTTTAGTCAAATCGGTGAGGGGTTTGGCAATTTTGGAAAAATAAGGCTACATGCGCACGCTGCTTCTTTTTCGTGTTCACAAACTGCAGCCAAAACTGCAGCCAAAACTGCACCTTGTCAGAGAGATGGAGGGGAGCCAGCACTGCTTATGAGTGGCATGCAACAATGAAAAAGTAAAAAGTGTAATATTCACAAATTCATTCCTACTGTAACAATTCAATGAGATTTTTGGCAAATAATTGATCAATGATTTGAGCCCCCTGCCCCGTCACGGCAAATCTCTATAAGGGGGGTCCCTACACTACAGTTATAATATACATACGTACCATAAGGTCTCGTGTAATGCGCAGGACCATATGAGAACATCACCTACCTGAGAAGTGTCAGAACCGCTCCCATGCTGCAAGGGCTGACAACTGCGAGTAGAAGGGCAGTCCAGGTGCCAGTGCGTGCGGCAGAACCACACACACCAGCACAATGTCAGAACTAGCCCCCACAGTGTCAGACCAGCAGACATGGATGAAGGGCGGAACAGCCCCAGGCAGGCCATGTTGTGGGGAGCCCCCCAGCCTAACAATATCAGTCAGCAGCCGCCCAGAATGGCCGCATCCATTAGATGCGGCTGTTCTGGGACAGTACCCGGCTCTTCCCGATTTGCCCTGGTGCGTTGGCAAATCGGGGTAATAAGGAGTTATTGGCAGCCCATAGCTGCCAATAAGTCCTAGATTAATCATGTCAGGCGTCTCCCCGAGAAACCTTCCATGATTAATCTGTAAGTTACAGTAAATAAACACCCACCTGAAAAAAATCCTTTATTATAATAATTGAATTTTATTGAAATAAAAAACACTAACAAATTCCCTCGTTCTCCCATTTAATAAGCCCCAAAAAGCCCTCTATGTCCGGCGTAATCCAGGATGGTCCAGTGTCGCTTCCAGCTCTGCTGCATGGAGGTGACCGGAGAAGCAGCAGACACAGCCGCTCCGGTCAGCTCCACGCAGCAACTGAAGAGAGCCGCGCGATCAGCTGAGCTGTCACTGAGGTTACCCGCGGCCACCGCTGAATCCAGCGGTGGCCGCGAGTAACCTCAGTGACAGCTCAGCTGATCGCGCTACTGCGTGGAGCTGACAGGAGCGTGGAGGATGGGACTATCAGCGGCGGTGGCAGCGAGAGGGGTCCATCATCTCCCCTGTGCGTGCACGCTAGGGACAGCGGTACTTTAGGGAACACATGGAGGACGGGACTATCAGCGGCGGCAGCGAGAGGGGGATGGACATTGGCAGCTGAAAACATTGATTTTTCCCTCTCGCTGCCGCCACTGCTGATAGCCCCATCCTCCACATCATCTCCCCTGTGCATGCACGCTGGGGACAGCGATACTTCGGGGAACACGTGAAGGACGGGACTATCAGCTGCGGCGGCGGTGAAAGGGAAAAATCAATGTTTTCAGCTGCCAATGTCCATCCCCCTCTCGCTGCCGCCGTTGCCGCTGATAGTCTCGTCCTCCACGTGTTCCCCGAAGTACCGCTGTCCCCAGCGTGCACGCACAGGGGAGATGATGTGGAGGACGGGACTATCAGCGGCGGCAGCGAGAGGGGGATGGACATTGGCAGCTGAAAACATTGAATTTTCCCTCTCGCTGCCGCCGCCGCTGATAGTTCCGTCCTTCACATCATCTCCCCTGGGGACAGCGGTACTTCGGGGAACACGTGGAGGACGGGACGGGACCACTTGCCTGTTACCTCACTTCCCTGGTACCAAAAACGCAGGTAAAAGGCAGGTAAAATGCACCACTTTTGATTAGCATGCATTTTTCCTGCGTTTTTGATGCCCTCATTGATTTCAATGGGTGACAAATGTTGACAAAAACGCAGGAAGAATGAACATGCTGCATTTTTTTTGTCACAAACTTTTGACAAAAAAAACGCTGACAAATAAACTGCAATGTGCGCATGACAAATCTGACTTCTCATAGACTTTGCTGGGAAGTCAAATGTCAGAAAGTTCTGCTGACAAAACTGCAGCCAAAAAAGCAGCAAAAAAAGCAGCGTGCGCATGTAGCCTAATAAAGCAGAAGTCGCTGGAGCGGACTCCGGTGGTGACGTAACAAGATCTTCCTCTTGAATCCCTGCAGGGCTTCAGGTGGCCATCATACTGGGGTAACCAGGCGGTACCCAGCACATAAGGTAAGATGATCGGCATTATTGGCGCGGCCACTTCAGCCTCGGGCGCTACTGCTCGTATGACCGGAGCAGCCCCCGCTGCGTCCGCGTTACTTTGATCTGGTGAGCGAAGCGCTACTACGCTCCCATTATCCAGCGCCAACATCTTCCTGCTCCTCCTTGGTTTCCGTCACCAAGCTCTCTGGAACGGGGGATCTCTGTGAACTTCCGCATCTGGCCACTACCGGTTTCCGGTCACGCTTTCGGGATGAGGTGCGGGGCTTCGGCTTTGCGCCCTTTTTCTGGGGATGATGGCGCAGTTGTAGTTTTTGACACCAAAGAAGGCGGACAAGGTAATTTTACAGTCACAATTCAGATTTGGGCAGTTTTGCAAGGCGCACGTCACCCGGGTTAGTGGGTCCAGTTCTTATCCTGCTCGTGATGCCAGAAATTTGAAGGTGTGCCGCCCCTGCAGCAGTCGAACTGCTCGGATCCGGGGTTACTGTCCCTCAAGGATCTCCGGACCAGGGGGCTTGCGGCCACTCAAATGTAAGGGGGTATTTACAGGGGATAAATGTTCGTAACGCCACCTGTGGGTTTGCGGTAAGGGGAATACCGCTGCTGCCGAAGGCAGTACCGGGGCAGATGGCGTGGGGCAGCAAGGTGTCAATCCCTTCGCAGGTAGGGAAGGCCCCGGCCTCTGGGGTTTTGGTGAATGCTGGGGAGCGCAGGGTGCAGGGGAAACAGAGTACTCACTGTAGGTTGTCGTGGTGCTAGATGAGGATTACAAAGCAGACTCTCACACTGAAGATAAACCAAAGTCTCTGTGTATCCATTCACTACAGGGGAGCCTGTCCAGGTGTCCGCTCCCACCGGTGTCACTTGATAGTCCGGACCTTTGCCTCCGTGCACAATTTTAGTGTTCGTTGTGGCCCCTTGACGGGAAGCTGTTGGGGCCCCGCTACCCGTGTGTATGGCAGCTATGCTCTTGATGCCTGGCACTTGGGATTTCAGTTGGGTTGCTTTTCTGGGAAATCCTATCCCCCGCGCTGTGCTGATGCCTTCAATCTCTGAGCTCTTAGGGAAGTTCGTGAAGATACTCTCCCTCCCAGGTTAATTATCAGGATGGATGAACCTGCTCCTAACCTTGGGTCCTGGACCCCACCGTGTTCGGTACCGGTCATTTCTTTTGGGGTTCTGATGCCGACAGTCCTCCAAGGCTATGCCCGTCGCACCCTTTCCAAGGTCGCTGCCACCAGTCACTGACTCCTGTGGTCCCAGACCACCGTCTGCGACCCAACCTGTCGCCTCCCTCGGAGCTATAACTCCCCAGCTCCTCACTCTCTGAGGGCTACTACAGAACTGACTCTAAGCTTGGCTCTCTACTTCCTCCCTCCCACCAGTCTGCCTGACCCCTAGGTGGGTGGCGCTATCCCAGCTTAACCAACCCACTGATGTGTCTGAGAGGTTTGATGTTAGGTGTGGTTGGGATTTGTAGTGCTGATGGTATGACACCGGTTATTAGGAACCTGAAACCATGAGGGGTATGCCCTGCACCCTGGATAAGGATTGCAGTACCCTGTGGCACCCTGATATGTTCAGGGGCGCCACATATGCATCTATTGCTATGCACAAGTTCAGGCTTTTGAGCATCTTTTAACCACTTCAGGTTTCTAAAACCACCAAGCGGTTAAAAGAAGTGACCACCACAGTCTTCTGGTGTTTGTCACTCAGAAGACACTCTGTACTTTACTATGCAGGTCAATAGGAAGGCTCAAAAGATGCCCGGACGGCTGTTGTTGCGTTTTACCATCGGTTTTTCTTAGAAGCGCGGTAAAAAATATGTGAGAAAAACAATGGAAAAAAACTAAAAAAAAAGAAACAAAGATGGTCAAAAACAGAAAAAAAAAGTCTAGAACACTACTGTTCAAACAAATTGCTTTATTCACTCTTCCTAGGTCTGCTATTGTCTGCAACACTGATGTCAAGTCACAATGACAGCGCTGCAAACAATCAATTAAAGACACTAGGCACAACAGCAATTTCTAATTTTTATAACAAAAAAAAAAAGAAAGCATCAGACATCATGAGGATGTGAGCAGTTAGTATCATGTATCATGGGTACTTACATGAATACATCACTAGAACCACCATCAGTACATTAATGCATCCCTGAAATAAAGTTTAAAGGATTTAATGAGGATTTAGTGAGATTCTGCTCAGTTTCTGTTCAAAAAATAAATATGAACATACGCTAATTTACACTGTGTTTGTATAAGAATCTTGCCAAATTCTCCTCATAATCTCAAAACAAAGTTTTGAAGATTTTTACATTTTAAATTAGCAATGAATGTTGTTTTGCAATTTGTAGAAGACAAGTTCCACTGTCATTACATAAGTGTAGCACCAGAACAACCATCCATACATTAATGCAGCACCAGAGTCAGCGTCAGTACATGAATGCAGCTCAAGAACCACCATTAGTACATAAATGCAGCACAAGAACCATCAGCACATGAATGCAGCACCAGAACCAAGGTCAGCACATGAATGCACAGCCAAAACCACCCTCAGCACATGAATGCACAGCCAGAACCACCCTCAGCACATGAATGCACAGCCAGAACCACCCTCAGCACATGAATGCAAAGCCAGAACCACCCTCAGCACATGAATGCACAGCCAGAACCACCCTCAACACATGAATGCACAGCCAGAACCAGGCTCAGCACATGAATGCACAGCCAGAACCACCCTCAACAGATGAATGCACAGCCAGAACCACCCTCAGCACATGGATGCAAAGACACAACCATTGTTAGAACATGAATGCAAAGCCAGAATCAAGGTCAGCACATAAATGTAGCACCAGGACCACAGTTAGCTCATGACTGCAGCACCAGAACCATCAGCACATTATTGTATAGCCAGAACTACCATCAGTGCATGAATAAATAACCAAGCTTAGCCCCATGTACAATTGTATTGCACAAACCTACAACTCCCAGGTTGTCCTGAAGAATGGTGGGGAGATGCTGGGAGTTATCAGTCATCATCAGACTGCTTAGCATAAGGAAACCACAATACTGATGAGACTCAGGCAGTATCAAAAATAGCTACATGCAGGTACCTTATGGGTGATGTAATCTCAGATCAGAGTTGTTCCCGTGCCTTGTGTCTTCATGACGTAAAGACACCTTGATGAAATGTTGCTCACAGAGCTCGTGTTTCCAGATTTTCCTCTTCTCCACCTTCCGCAGCACTTCCTAACATGGCGCACCTTAAAAATAAAAGTATCATTATACTGCCCCATAAATGTCTCCTATGGTGCACCCCTGAAAAAATAATTGCAGTGCTTCCTTAAAAAAATATCTCCCCCACAAACTGAACCTCTCCATCATATTCCCCCACAGGCTGCCCCTCTCGATCATATTCCCCCCACGCTGCCCCTCTCCATCATATTTTCCCCCAGGATGTCCCTCTCCATCATATTTCCCCCCCAGGCTGCCCCTCTCCATCATATTCCCCCCAGGCCACCCTTCTCCATCATATTCCCCCCCACCACGCTGCCCCTCTCCATCATATTCCCCCACCATGCTGCCCGTCTCCATCATATTCCCCTCCAGCCTGCCTCTCTTCTTCATATTACCCCCAGGCTGTCTCTCTTCATCATATTCCCCCATGCTGCCCCTCTCCATCATATTCCCCTCACGCTGCCCCTTTCCATCATATTCCCCTCATGCAGCCCCTTTCCATCATATTCACCTCACGCTGCCCCTCTCCATCATATTCCCCCCAGGCTGCCCCTCTCCATCAGATTCCCCTCATGCTGTCCCTCTATATCAGATTCCCCTCAGGCTCCATCATGTTCCCTTCACACTACCCCTCTTCATCATATCCACCTCAGGCTGCCCCTCTCCATCATATTCCCCCCAGGGCTGCCCCACTCCATCATATCCCCCCAGGCTGGCCCTCTCCATATTGTCACACGCAGTTCCTCTCCAAAATATTCCTCTCCACACTGCTCCAGTACAAATTCCCCACTTACTGACACATATTGCCCATCTTCTCTTGCAAAGCTGTGCCCCCTTTCACCCATCTTGTGCCTTATCCCCTCCCCACTAATCCACATTGATAAAACTTTTCATCTTTGGCTCTGCGGAGCGCTTACCGGTACCCGACATGTCTCTGCGCGCTGTGTGATGACGTCAGCAATGTACTGACATCATGTCGCTGCTGCACTTTAGGGCCCAGTCATGGCGCTACACTGATCAGGAAGCAGGAAGCAGCGTAGGACTCCCACATCTCGCGGGCCGGATAGAGACTTGATCTATGTCCACTGTCTAATCAGCAGGACCAGGGGGCAGTACAGTGCATGCCACCCCCTGCTCCTGTTGATTTTAGCTGTGTAGCACAGGATGATTGTGCTCAAGGCAAACGAATGCTCCCTGTCATGCATGCTGCAGACGAGAGAGTGGCCGTAGATCGAGCGGCCCACTGCAGGGACCGGCCCTTCTAGCATTTGCCAGAATTGCCCTATGGCCAGTCCGGCCCTGCTTGGGCACATCCTATTACTATATTTCCAAGGTTCTTACTACACCCAAGTACCATTGCCACATATTAATCAATGGTGTTCACATGTCAGTAGTTTTGATTGGCGAAAGGTTTCACTTATGATATCAGCAAAGAGTTTTCCAGTGTTTCTGAGTTTTCCCTTTATCCTTGCAGAGTACAGCTTTGTTTTTGCATGGTGTATACAACGTTATACCATACAAGGCCTTACATTTAGCACATACTTCAGCTAAAATGCACTGTTAGGCCCCTTTCATACGTCAGTGATTCTGTTTGTGCTTTTTTTAAAACGTACCAGAATCACTGACATACGCAGACCCACTTTAGTCAATGGGTCTGCTCACACATCAGTGATTTTTCACTGAACGTGTCTCCGTGCAGCGTGCACCCTTGGCCGTGATTCTGCACGGAGACATGTCAATTTTTGTCTGGCATCACTGATGACCCACGGACCACACTAGGGTGTGATCCGTGTGTGATCAGTGACACACGTACAAGAAAATCACAGACATATTAAATATTCAAAATTTTCAACTTACATTGCCTGCGATTCGCTGTGCCTGCTCCGCTCTCAGCAGCTCCTGCCTGGCTCATGAATATTCATGAGAGCAGGAAATGCCGACCAGGAAGTAGGTGCTGAGAGTGGTGGGCGGACGCTGCATACCCGAGAAGTTCAGCACCATGGACAGCAGCAGTTAAGGCAGGTGAGTAATGTCCATATGCAATCACGGGATCACGGATCACGGATTGCACATGGACAACCCACGTGTGCCGTGAATCATGGAACACGGAGGGACATGTGCGTGTTTTACACGTCAGTGAAGAACGTCAGTGTTTTTCACTGACGTGTGAAACGGGCCTTAAAAAGAGCCTTAGTAATGTTCTTCACACTGAAGTGGAAAAGTTAGTAATTATTTTCAAGTAGCTTTTAATCTACAAGTTTAGTCATCTCTAAGTATTCATAAATTGGATTAGAAGAGTGTTCCACCTGAGGTGAAAAAGAAGCAGGCGTCTTTTGCATTACCAAAAGCCAGGAAACTGATGATATACAACAGGGGTGGGGAACCTTTTTTCTGCCGGGGGGCATTTGGAAATTTCTACTAACCTTCGGGGGCCGCACAAAATTATCAGCTTGAAAATTACCCTAATATATTTAGTCAAACAACTAATTAATTCACCCCTAATGTGGTGGTTGGAGCTGCTTCTCTTGTGAGGCTGTAATGCTCGGTGATATTGATATTGTTGCTTCTCACAACTGCTTTTCCAGGTTTGTTTCGGTCAGGAGCGCAGTCAACAGATTGGTAAATCATATACATCACATAGAAGACACTGGAGGCAAATACATCACAGGTAGGACTGGGGGCATATATACATCACAGGAGGGACTGGGGGCATATATACATCACAGGAGGGGCTGGAGGCATATATACATCACAGGATGGGCTGGGGACATATTTACATCACAGGAGGGGTTGAGAGCATATATACATCGCAGGAGGGGCTGAGGGCATATATGCATCAGAGGAGGGGCTGAGGGCATACAGTGCCTACAAGTAGTATTCAACCCCCTGCAGATTTAGCAGGTTTACACATTCGGAATTAACTTGGCATTGTGACATTTGGACTGTAGATCAGCCTGGAAGTGTGAAATGCACTGCAGCAAAAAAGAGTGTTATTTCTTTTTTTTTTTTTTTTTTTTTAAATTGTGAAAAGTTTATTCAGAGGGTCATTTATTATTCAACCCCTCAATCCACCAGAATTCTGTTTGGTTCCCCTAAATTATTAAGAAGTATTTCAGGCACAAAGAACAATGAGCTTCACATGTACATGTTTGGATTAATTATCTCTTTTTCCAGCCTTTTCTGACTTGGTCAACATGGGAAAGACAAAGGAGCATTCCAAGGCCATCAGAGACAAGATCGTGGAGGGTCACAAGGCTGGCAAGGGGTACAAAACCCTTTCCAAGGAGTTGGGCCTACCTGTCTCCACTGTTGGGAGCATCATCCGGAAGTGGAAGGCTTATGGAACTACTGTTAGCCTTCCACGGCCTGGACAGCCTTTGAAAGTTTCCACCCGTGCCGAGGCCAGGCTTGTCCGAAGAGTCAAGGCTAACCCAAGGACAACAAGGAAGGAGCTCCGGGAAGATCTCATGGCAGTGGGGACATTGGTTTCAGTCAATACCATAAGTAACGTACTCCACCGCAATGGTCTCCGTTCCAGCCCGTAAGGTACCTTTACTTTCAAAGCGTCATGTCAAGGCTCGTCTACAGTTTGCTCATGATCACTTGGAGGACTCTGAGACAGACTGGTTCAAGGTTCTCTGGTCTGATGAGACCAAGATCGAGATCTTTGGTGCCAACCACACACGTGACGTTTGGAGACTGGATGGCACTGCATACGACCCCAAGAATACCATCCCTACAGTCAAGCATGGTGGTGGCAGCATCATGCTGTGGGGCTGTTTCTCAGCCAAGGGGCCTGGCCATCTGGTCCGCATCCATGGGAAGATGGATAGCACGGCCTACCTGGAGATTTTGGCCAAGAACCTCCGCTCCTCCATCAAGGATCTTAAGATGGGTCATCATTTCATCTTCCAACAAGACAACGACCCAAAGCACACAGCCAAGAAAACCAAGGCCTGGTTCAAGAGGGAAAAAAATCAAGGTGTTGCAGTGGCCTAGTCAATCTCCTGACCTTAACCCAATTGAAAACTTGTGGAAGGAGCTCAAGATTAAAGTCCACATGAGACACCCAAAGAACCTAGATAACTTGGAGAAGATCTGCATGGAGGAGTGGGCCAAGATAACTCCAGAGACCTGTGCTGGCCTGATCAGGTCTTATAAAAGACTATTATTAGCTGTAATTGCAAACAAGGGTTATTCCACAAAATATTAAACATAGGGGTTGAATAATAATTGACCCACATTTTTATGTTGAAAATTTATTAAAATTTAACTGAGCAACATAACTTGTTGGTTTGTAAGATTTATGCATCTGTTAATAAATCCTGCTCTTGTTTGAAGTTTGCAGGCTCTAACTTATTTGCATCTTATCAAACCTGCTAAATCTGCAGGGGGTTGAATACTACTTGTAGGCACTGTATATACATCACAGGAGGGGTTGGGGACATATATACATCACAGGAGGGAATGGGGCATATACACATCACAGGAGGAGCTGGGGACATATACACATCACAGGAAGGGCTGGGGAGATATACACATCACAGGAGGGGCTGGGGACATATACACATCACAGGAGGGGTTGGGGCTCGGACATCACTCGGGGGCACAGACAGTACTGCCGGGCATGGATAGCACTGGCAGCAGCATAGACAGGACTAGAGGGGCACAAACAGGACTGGGGGACACGAACAGGACTGAGGGACACGGACAGGACTGAGGGACATGGAAAGGACTGAGGGACATGGACAGGACTGAGGGGGCACAGATACCACTGGGGGGTGGCACACAGCCCTGGGAGAGGGGCACATAGCACTGGTGGGCGTTTACAATACTAGGGTGTACACAACATTGGGTGTTTGGCACACAGCACCGCAGGAGGCAGGAGGCTTCTAGCACAGCAAGAGGCAGGAGTCACACAACACGCATGGGAGGCAGGAGGCTCACAACACCATAGTAAGCAGGAGTCACACAACACGGCGAAAGGCAGGAGGCTCACGGCGGAAGGCAGGAGACATACAAAAGGGAGGTCGGTAAACCTGATACTTCCTCTTCTTTTGTGGGACGAGAACGCAGCGCACTCACGCTTAGCCAACCCACAAAGTACGTCCTCAGCACACTGGCACAGGCCAGCAGGCTGAGAGCCTAATAGTATGCGCACCACACATTGTTTAAAGGGCCAGCAGCCGACAAGACCGCAGCTGCCGCCCAAGTACTGCAGTCCCAGGGAATGTGCCCAGGGGCCATATAAAAAGTAATTGGGGGCCGCATACGGCCGTGGGCCGGAGGTTCCCCACCCCTGATATACAGTGCCTTGAAAAAGTATTCATACTCTGTTGATGCATGGTTTTCTAAATATTTAAAAAATATAAATCTGAAAATTGTGAAGTGCTTTTGTATCCACCCCCCAATTAAAATCCTGACTAATTGCCTCCAGGAGTCACCATAGGACAATTATTAGTTGCATACGTCACAAACCTGGCCTTCATGGCAAAGTGGCAGAAAGAAAACTTTTTCAAAGCAATGCATAAGAAGTTTGCAAAAAGCCATGTAGGGTGACACAGCTAGCATGTGGAAGGTGTTCTGGTTGGATGAGACCAAAGTACAACTTTTTGTGCTAAATGCAATACACTATGTGTGATGGAAAACTCCATCCCCAACATTAAACATGGTGGTGGCAGCATCATGCTGTGGGGAGGCTTTTCTTCAGCAGGGACAGGGAAGCTGGTAAGACTTGATGGGAAGAAGGATGGAGATAAATACAAGACATTCCTGGAGGAAAACCTGTTAGAGGCTGTAAAAATCTTGAGACTGAGGAGTAGGTTCACATTCTAGTAGGATAAAGACCTTAAACATACTGTCAGGGCTACAATTGAATCATTTAGGTCAAAGCATATTCATGTGTGGAAATGGCCCATTCACAGTCCATACATAAATCCCATGGAAAATCTGTGGGAAGACTTGAAAATTGCTGTTTACAGACACTCTCCATCCAATCTCACTAAGCTAGAGCTATTTTGCATATAAGAATGGGCAAAAATTTCAGTCTCTAGATGTGCAAAGCTGCTAGAGACATTCCCCAAAAGACTTACGGAGGAGAAAGATATCCTAAAAAGTATCGACTCAGCGGGCTGAATACAAATACAAGTCACAATGATCAGATTTATATTTTTATAATATTTGGAAAACAATCTATCACTTGATTTAAGGCTGCTTTACACACAGCGACATCACTAGCGAAGTCACTCGTGAAAGCCCCCGCCCCCGTTGTTTGTGCATCACGGGCAAATTGCTGCCCGTGGTGCACAATATCGCTAGGATGCGTAACACGTACTTACCTTCCTAGCGACGTCGCTGTGGGCGGCGAACAACCTCTTTTTTAAGGTGAAGGTTCGTGCGCCGTCACAGCGACGTCACACAGCGGCCCGCCAATAGAAGCGGAGGGGCGGAGACCAGCCGCATTAACGACACGTCCACCTCATGGCCGGAAGACGCAGGAATGCTGCTGTTTGTCGTTCCCAGGGTGTCACACGTAGCGATGTGTGCTGCCTCAGAAACGACAAACAACCTGCGTCCAGCACCAGCAATGATTTTTTTTTTAAATGAACGACGTGTCAACGATCAACGATTAGGTGAGTATTTTTGATCGTTAGCGGTCGCTCGTAGGTGTCACACGCAACGACGTTGCTAACAAGGCCGGATGTGCGTCACGAATTCCGTGACCCCAGCGATATCTTGTTAGCATTGCTGCTGCATGTAAAGCGGCCTTAACACTTCACACTTGCTGATTTGTGTTGGGATTTCACATAAAATCCCAATAGAATATACAGTGGCACCTCGCTTAACGAGTAACCCTCTTAACGAGAATTTCGCTTAACAAGCAAAGCTTTCTGTAAATTTGTAACCCGCTTTATGAGAAAGCTTTGCTGTACGAGCGAAATTCTCACCGCACACACTTCCGGTTTCGTCCATCCACCGTGCACTGACCCGCACTTGCAGTCCACACACACACACATATACGCATAAACACACACAAACACACTCAAGCACGCACACACATACAGTATTATGCTCACCTTACTTTCTGTTCCACTGCCGGCCTCATGGTTTTTGTAGTTCCCGGGTACATCGCGACGTCCTCGCGGCGAACTACAAGACCCAGGAGGCTTGCGATGGAACGGAAGGTAAGGTGAGCATATAATATAACATAATATGTTTACCTTTCATTTCATCGCCGGCCTCCTGGGTGCTGTAGTGCGCCGCTGCGCTCCAGTCCACGCTGTGTATCTGCATCCATAGCGACGAGGGAGGCACTTCCTGTCACCGCTAATGAAAGGCAGAGCGCTGGCCAATCAGAGGCAAGCGACTCTGCCTTTGACGTCAGCGCTCTGGCCGGGAAGTTCCTGCCTCGTCGTTATGGTAACGCATTACACAGCCCGGCCCCGTACCAGAGAACAGCAAGTCCCAGCAGACCGGCGATGGAACGGAAGGTAAGGTGAGGATATAATATATGTGTGTGCATACGTGCATGTGTGAGTTTGTGTGAGTTTGTGTGTGTGGTTGTGCATGTTTGTGCATGTGTGGAATGATAGAATAGGGGACCAGGATGGGACATTTTAGAAGTTGGGAAATCTTGCTCTGCTGAACGAGTACCTTGATTAACAAGCACAGTCCCAGAACGGATTGTTCTCGTTAAGCAAGGTTCCACTGTATTTAAATCTGTTGGTGTAAAAAGAAAAAATGTGGAACAGTTCACAGGGTATTAACACTAGAACTACTGAGGTAGTCATTTTGACTACTTTGCACCATGTATTTCTATATAGGTGTCACGAGTCCAGTAGTTCTAGTGTTAATACTTTTTCAAAGCACTGTAACCTCTTATATTGTAGAATTTTTTGTATAATATAAAAACCACATGAACATAGCTAACTGCTGGATTAGCACATCCATATGCACTCCTCCTTACCTATCTCTGGCCAGTACACACATGACTGCATCTGTCACAGCCTGTAGAAATATATGGCTCTACTACATACAAATTGCCTCACTTCCCTATAACAATGAGGATAAAGAAAAGAACAATTCTGACTGTTGCCAAGGAGATATACAGAAAATAATAAAAGCAATGGAGTGCAAAGCATTAATCAATTTAATGAGTAGTCTTCGTGAAGCTAATTTGGTGAGAATAGGGAATTAGGGTTGGGATTCCTGACAAAAAACAAAGTCTAGGTTACTGTTGTTCTGCTTACCGTCATCTCTGATATTTGAGGATATATGAAGGAGCATAAGTGTTTGTAAGCAGCATTACTCCTATCAATTACAGATTGGCTATATAGGTCAATAGTCAACAAATTTATAATTATTATTTATTATAATAGTGCCATTTATTCCATGGCTCTTTACATGTGAAAAGGGGTATACATAGTAGGGACAAGTACAATAGTCATAAACAATACCAGGCATTGACAAGTACAGGATGAAATAGGACCCTGCCCGCGAGGGCTCACAGACAAGTGATGGGTGAAGATACAGTAGGTGAGGGACGAGATGGTCGTGCGGCACTATAGTGGACCGAGGGTTACAACAGGTTGTAGGCTTATCAAAAGAGGTGGGTCTTCAGGTTCCTTTTGAAGCTTTTCAAGCTAAGTGAGAGTCTGATATGTTGTGTCAGAGCGTTCCAGAGTATGGGGGACAAACGGCAGAAATCTTGGATGCGATTGTGGGAAGCGGCGATGCTAGGGGAGTAGAGAAGGAGATTTTGTGAGGATCGGAGGTAAGTACCAGGAGACTAGGTCACTGATGTATGGAGGAGAGAGGATGTGGATGGCTTTGTATGTCATAGTTAGGGTTTTGAACTAGAGTCGTTGGGCAATGCAAAGCCAGTGAAGGGATTGGCAGAGAGGAGAGGTCGGGTGGCACACTGGTCTTTCCAATGAGACTCGTCCTCATTTAAACGGACGTTTTTTCCTTTTAGCATCTGAGGGGTTAATGCTTCTTTTGCAAGTTTGCTTGGTGGCATTCCCTCAGGTGCTCTAAGTTACTAATTAGGGTGGGCCTTTAAAAGGTCCCAGCATCCTTCACACAAGGCTGGTAATTTTCTATCCTCAGTTTACAGAGACAGCCTGTGTGTGGTCGTACCATATCCTAGTTCCAGTAGCCTTCTGCAAACAAGGAGTAGTTTGCAGAAGCGATTGTAGTTTTGTTTTTTTTATTTTGTCCCCTGGAGGCATCCCGCTGAACAGGTCTCTAGACCACGGTCTGGGTAGGAGCCAAGGACAGGTCGGAGGCTCACGCCTTGCTACCTTCAAGCGTACCCGTGGCTTGAGGGCAAGTCAGGGAACTCTAGCGTACAGGATCAGAGTAGTCCCCTGTCCCTGGGTAGCAACCTAAAGGCGTTCCCGCCCCTATCTGTTGTGCGACACGGGCAAATCGCTGCCCGTGTCGCACAACATCGCCCAGACCTGTCACAATACTTACCTGCCTAGCAACGTCGCTGTGACTGGCGAACCGCCTCCTTTCTAAGGCGGCAGTTCGTTTAGCATCACAGCGACGTCACAGTAGCGTCGCTGAACCGCCGCCCAATAGAAGCGGAGGGGCGGAGATGAACGGGACGAACATCCTGCCCACCTCCTTTCTTCCGCATTGTGGCTGGGAGGCAGGTAAGGAGAGCTTCCTCGTTCCTGCGGTGTCACATGTACCGATGTGTGCTGCCGCAGGAACGAGGAAGAACTTGGAGTAGTTTGCAGAAGCGATTGTAGTTTTGTTATTTCTATTTTATTTTTGGTGTTGTCCCCTGGAGGCATCCCGCTGAACAGTTAGGGGGTCTCGTTTAGAGGTCGGGGTCGGGGTAGGAGCCAAGGACAGGTCGGAGGGTTACGCCTCGCTACCTTTAAGCATACCCGTGGCTTGAGGGCAAGTCAGGGAACTCTAGCTTACAGGGTCAGAGTAGTCCCCTGTCCCTGGGTAGCAGCCTTACTCGTGACATCGGGACAGGTGGATTAGTCGGGCAGCATAGTTACGAAAAGGTTGTAGGGGTGCGGTACTGTTAGAAGGGAGACCACAGAGCACGGGGTTGCAAAAGTCCAGGCGGGAGATAATAATGGCATGCACTAATGTTTTTGCAGCTTCTTGGGAAAGGAATGACTGAATCCGGGAAATATTTTAGAGTTGGAGGTGGCAGGAGGTGAGCAGGGCTTGGATGTGTGGCTTCAAGGAGAGAGAAGAGACTAGAGGTACCCCCAGGCAGCGAGTATGTGGGACTGGGGAGAGTGAGCAACCATTGGCTTTGATGGGTTGGTTAGTTGGGGAGTTGAGTGAGGAGGAGGAGGAAAGATAATGAATTCCGTTTTGTCCATGTTCAGTTTTAGAAATCGAGCAGAGAAAAAGGATGAAATAGCAGACAGCATTGTAGGATTCTGGTTTGTAAGGAGGTGAGGTCAGGTCCAGAGAGGTAGATCTGCGTATCATCAGTGTAGAGGTGATACTGAAAGCCATGGGACTCTATTAGCTCTCCCAGGCTGAAGGTGTAAATGGAGAACAGCAATGTTCGAGATGAGGAAGTGGGGTGAGAGTGGGAGACGCTGAATGTTCTGTCGGTTAGGTATGAGGAGATCCAAGATAGGGCCAAGTTTGTGATGCCCAGAGATGAGAGAATCTGTAGTAGGAGGGAATGTCCACTGTGTCAAAGGCAGAGGACAGGTCTAGAAAGAGGAGTACAGAGTAGTGTTGCTTGGCTTTGGCAGTTATTAGGTCATTGGAGACTTTAGTTAGGGCAGTGTCACTGGAATGATGCGGTTGGAAGCCAGATTGTAGTCGGTCACAGAGGGAGAAGGAAGAGAGGTGTGAGAACAGTTCAAGATAGACATGCTTTTCCAGTAGTTTTGAGGCATAGGGGAGAAGGGATATGGGGAGATAGTTCGACACAGAGGAATGGTCAAGGGAGGGCTTTTTGAGGATGGGTGTGATGGAGGCATGTTTGAAGCATGAAGGGAATACACTAGTTGTTAGTGATAGATTGAAGAGATGGGTTAAAAGGGTGGTTCACCCATATTTTTTATCGTCTAGTTCGATATTATATTGAGAAACAATGTTTCTCTCAAATACCTTGTCAATATTGCCTGTGAGAGGCGCTATTGCAGACCGCTGTTCCCATCTCTGGTGACGCCACGTCAAGTTCCGGACACGTCACATCCCTGCGGCCAGCTGCAGTCTTTCTGACTCACTGAGCTGTGGGCGGTGTTTCACCGCTGTCACAGCACAGCACGTCTCCTGCTTGCAGCGTTCTGCTGTGAGGGAGGAGGGAGCAGGGAGCAGATGGGCTGTGACGAGCGGGGAAACACCAATCACAGCTCAGTGAGTCAGGAAGACTGCAGCCGGCCGCAGGGATGTGACGTGTGTGGCACTTGACGTGACGTCACCGGAGCGGGGAACAGCGGTCTGCAATAACGACTCTCACAGGCATTATTGCCAACACAAGGTAGTTGACAGAAACATTGTTTCTCAATGTAATATCAAACTAGACACTAAAAAAAAAGATGAACCACCCCTTTAAAGTTGGGATGAAGACTGTGGTGAGATTGGGGATGAGGTGGGATGGGAGTGGGACAAGTGGTGAGATGTGATCTTGAGAGTAGAGAGGAAAGATGATTTTCTGTCATGGTGGAGAAGCTGGATTTGAAGGAAGAGGGCTCTGTTGTTATGAGGAGGGGCTGTGGAGATTGTGGGGCAAAGCATGCTCTGATATTGTCAATCTTCTGCTTGAAGAGAGAGGCAAAGTCTTCAGCTCAGATGAGAGGAGAAAGAGGTGGTGCCGGGGGACGGAGGAGAGAGATGAAAGTATTGTATAGCTGTGAGAAATAGGTTTGTTTTGCAGCAGTGAGTGCAGACTTGAAAGTGGTGAGGGACTATTTGTATGTGATGAAGTGCACAGTGCATTGATACCTCTTCCATTTCTGCTTAACAATCCTGGAAGTCTATCTCAGTTCTTTAGTCTGGTTCATGTGTCAAGGTTGCCTGTTAATTCTGCAGGTTTTGGTATGTGTGAGGGGGTGGCTGATTCGAAAGCTGCAGAAATTGTGGTGCTAAATAAAGTGGCAGCAGCATCTGCATCGTGTAAAGAAGCAATGTCTGCATGAGGGAGAAGGGACTGTGAATATGAATGTAAATCAAGGTGTTTGAGATTTCTACATTGATATGAAAGTTTGTGACGGCGGTTTGAGTACTTGGAGAAGAAAGGGAAAAGAATATGAGTAGGTTGTGGTCAGAGTGGTGAGCTTGAGAGGTTAGATAGGGAAAATAGATGGGTAAACTTATGGAAACACTTTTGCTAAATGATAAAGGCATTTTTTCTGTCAAAAGTGGTTTTATTTTATTTTTTATGTAATCATTTTATTTAATCCTATGAGACGAGTTAAACATACACTTGTCTAATAACTCCATATATACGCACAATATACTAATGCATTATTGTCTGACAGAAATAAACCCCATACTATATAAGACTTGGCTTTGCCAATGTTTTTCAAGAGGGAATTTTTCTCTTTTGAGGGACTAGAAGCTTTGATTGCTGCATAGTTTGAAGGTAGGCAGAATTCATAAATAGAAGAAAGTTTACTTTAAAACCCCTCAGTGACCACCAATAAGTCTTTTTACTGATCTGAGATTTAAGAGAATATCATCCCCTGAAGGGTGAAAATGCAGCAACTACAACTGACACCTGGCTGCATCAGCCACAATCAGTTTTGCCACCGACCATGGCCATTGAGCCTGTTAGATGCTGCTTTCAATAGTGAAGATGCCATTTAGATGGTTAACAGAGTGGGGGGCTCCCTTTGTAATCCATTCAGTACCCTGAGTTTATAATTGTGTGGTCCTGATGTTTGAGATGGCAATTCATAGTCAAATAATAGCCTTAAGGGTGCTTTATATGCTGCGACATCGCTAACGATATATCGTCGGGGTCACGTCAGGCACATCCGGCGCCGTTAGCGACATCGCAGCATGTGACACCAAGGAGCGACGATCAACGATCGCAAAAATGTCAAAAATTGTTGATCGTTGACACGTTGCTCCTTTTGGGGGTGCATGCCGCTGGTTGTTCGTCGTTCCTGCGGCGTCACACATTGCTATGCGTCCACTGGCAATGAGGAAGGAAGGAGGCGAGCGGCATGTTCCAGCCGCTCATCTCCGCCTCCCCTCTGCTATTTGGCGGCTGCTTAGTGACGCTGCTGTGACGTCGCTGTGACGCCGAACACACCTCCCGCTTGAAGGAGGGATTGTTCGGCAGCAACAGCGACGTCGCTGAAAAGGTATGTGCGTGTGCCGTAGCGATATTGTTTGCTACGACAGCGATCATCGCATATCGCAAGAACGACGGGGGCGGGTGCTACCGCTCACGACATCGCTAGCAATCGTGTGTAAAGCACCCTTTAGAGCAGCGGTTCTCAACCTGGGGGTCGCGACCCCTAGGGGGGTCGAACGACCAAAACACAGGGGTCGCCACCTCTCTCACCTCCCCATCCACCTTCCCCCGTATGCCAGGACTGCTAGCTTTACTCCCGGCATAGCTTTGGGATCCCCGCAGGAAAATGAATCGATCGCGCATCGGATCTAGGGAGATACCAACTTCCGACGTCCCCCCTTCTTGTTTGGTGCAGCCAGGACAGATCCGGAATCTGTGGCACGTATCTGGCAACGGAATCCAGGGACGCAGGACGAACGTGGCTGCCGGCATCGGTAATCGGCTTGAAGGGCTGCGGGAGAGCATGCCATAAAGGAGCCGTTCGGTACCCAGCAGTGATCCGCCGCCATCACTGTGTTACAGTGTGCCCCCGGACAGACACCTCCCCCATCCCCTCCAGAGTAACAAGTAAGACTCCCAGACATTGGGAATCTACCAGTTATTTTTGTGGCTCAATAACTGGTCATTTAAAGCAGAATGTCCTGTTTTATACTTTTATGCACTGACTGTGGGTTAGGGGGGAACTGGATGAATCTGGAGGGAGGCTTTCTATGAGAAATGTGCCCAAGAGCTGAGGGATGGAGCTTGCTGACCCAGCTATAGGAAACCTAAAAGAAGTGACAAATGGAGAATTATCCCTGTAATAAGGAAGGATGTCTAATTAAGGGCAGGGCCGTCTTACCCATTGGGCACGGTAGGCGGCTGCCCGGGGGCCCCTGAGTCCTAGGGACCCCTCTGCCCGTATGTGGGTTAAACAGGTGTGTAGGGGAGTTGATCATGGAAGGAGCCGGGTGGAGAAGGACCTTCCAGCCTCCTGCACACAGAGGGGTAAAGGACCTTATCACATGACCCGCAGGTCCTGAAAGTGTAAAGAACAAGCCGACTACAGAGAGGAGGAGGGGGAGGACCAGGATCTGTAAGTGTGTGTGAACCTGTGTGTGTATATGTCAGTGTGTGTGTGTATAAAGAGACAGTGCACTGTTAAGACGGCCCTGATTAAGGGGTGGGGGACGCTCCACAATCCATAACATCGCATTACATGTGTCCGGCGCCGGACACACGTAATGCGATGTTATGGATTGTGGAGCTGCCAAGAAGATTATAAAGATGAATTTCTGAGCATTCCTGAGGATGAAGAAGATAAGAAAAGATGTATTAGGATGCTATTCACTGCACCCACAAGGTAATGGCAGCAGCTTCATAGGGTCCAGGGGGGGTGACAGGTGCGCTTTAAGCATGTGAATACGGCCCCCTGGTCATAGTAACAGGTGTGTAATAGAAGACAACACAGGGAATAGTAAATAATAGGAAACTTTAACAAGCTCTTTAGACGTGACTATCTTTTATTTTTTCTTTAGCAAACCGTCTCATGACAATGAATCGTGTAGAAAAGAATATTAAGAAAAGAAAATACACTGAGGATTTCTTGCAGTATGGTTTTACCTCAATAATTACAGCAGGAATTGAGAAACCACAATGTGTTATTTGTTGTGAAGTTCTCTCAGCTGAATCTATGAAGCCGAACAAACTAAAATGGCATTTTGATAGCAAGCATCCACTCTTTGCTAGCAAGGATATCAGCTATTTTAGAAGCAAAGCTGATGGACTCAAGAAATCTAGATTTGACACTGGTGGCCAGTACCATAAACACAATGTAGCAGCTGTTGAAGCGTCATATTTGGTGGCACTCAGAATTGCCAGAGCTATGAAACCTCACACCATTGGTGAGGATTTACTGTTGCCAGCTGCAAAAGACATAGCTCGAGTGATAATTGGAAATGAATATGTTCAGAAATTGAATGCAATTTCCTTATCTAATGACTAGAGATGAGCGAACCGGTCCCGGTTCGGCTCGAGGTCGGTTCGCCGAACGGAGGTCCCGTTCTAGTTCGGTTCGTCGAACGTTCGACGAACCGAACTCGAGCCAATAGGAAACAATGGCAGGCAATCACAAACACAGAAAAACACCTAGAAAACACCCTCAAAGGTGTCCAAAAGGTGACAAACAACTCACAACACAACACAAACACATGGGAAAGTGACAAGGACATATACTCATGCGAAAACAAAACAGCTGGACAAGGAAAAAGAGGAGGACACACAGATATATGAGTATATGCAAGGAAACATCGATTCCATTATTGTGCAACTTGAGCCCTGCTCATTTTAGGCTTCCAATCTGGATAAATTGCCTGAGCTCGCCACCTACGCCTTGGGGATCTTGTCATGTCCTGCAGCCAGCGTTCTCTCGGAACCTGTCTTCAGTGCTGCTGGTGGTCTGCTGGCAGATAAGCACACGCGTCTGTCCACTGACAATGTGGACATGGCTCTCAGAGGACTTTTCTTCCCCTGGGTCAGCCAGGGGACGGGAAAGGCACGCATATTTTTGAGAGTGCTTCATGCAAAGCATCTTTTTCTTTTTCAAAAGGGGGGGTCAACCGATGCCAGTCAAGTGGGGTGTGTGTGGCCCAGTTAGTGGCAACGAGGGAGACTGTGGTTGGAGTCCCCTCGCTGTGTTTCTAAAAGAACCAAGATGAACAAGTCATGGCTCTCAGAGGACTTTTCTTCCCCTGGGTCAGCCAGGGGACAGGAAAGGCACGCGTATTTTTGAGAGTGCTTCATGCAAAGCATCTTTTTCATCTTGAAAATTGGGTCAACTGATGCCAGTCAAGTGGGGTGTGTGTGGCCCAGTTAGTGGCAACGAGGGAGACTGTGGTTGGAGTCCCCTCGCTGTATTTCTAAAAGAACCAAGATGAACAAGTCATGGCTCTCAGAGGACTTTTCTTCCCCTGGGTCAGCCAGGGGACGGGAAAGGCACGCGTATTTTTGAGAGTGCTTCATGCAAAGCATCTTTTTCTTTTTCAAAAGGGGGGGTCAACCGATGCCAGTCAAGTTGGGTGTGTGTGGCCCAGTTAGTGGAAACGAGGGAGACTGTGGTTGGAGTCCCCTCGCTGCGTTTCTAAAAGAACCAAGATGAACAAGTCATGGCTCTCAGAGGACTTTTCTTCCCCTGGGTCAGCCAGGGGACGGGAAAGGCACGCGTATTTTTGAGAGTGCTTCATGCAAAGCATCTTTTTCATCTTGAAAATTGGGTCAACTGATGCCAGTCAAGTGGGGTGTGTGTGGCCCAGTTAGTGGAAACGAGGGAGACTGTGGTTGGAGTCCCCTCGCTGTGTTTCTAAAAGAACCAAGATGAACAAGTCATGGCTCTCAGAGGACTTTTCTTCCCCTGGGTCAGCCAGGGGACGGGAAAGGCACGCGTATTTTTGAGAGTGCTTCATGCAAAGCATCTTTTTCATCTTGAAAATTGGGTCAACTGATGCCAGTCAAGTGGGGTGTGTGTGGCCCAGTTAGTGGAAACGAGGGAGACTGTGGTTGGAGTCCCCTCGCTGTGTTTCTAAAAGAACCAAGATGAACAAGTCATGGCTCTCAGAGGACTTTTCTTCCCCTGGGTCAGCCAGGGGACGGGAAAGGCACGCGTATTTTTGAGAGTGCTTCATGCAAAGCATCTTTTTCATCTTGAAAATTGGGTCAACTGATGCCAGTCAAGTGGGGTGTGTGTGGCCCAGTTAGTGGCAACGAGGGAGACTGTGGTTGGAGTCCCCTCGCTGTGTTTCTAAAAGAACCAAGATGAACAAGTCATGGCTCTCAGAGGACTTTTCTTCCCCTGGGTCAGCCAGGGGACGGGAAAGGCACACGTATTTTTGAGAGTGCTTCATGCAAAGCATCTTTTTCTTTTTCAAAAGGGGGGGTCAACCGATGCCAGTCAAGTGGGGTGTGTGTGGCCCATTTAGTGGCAACGAGGGAGACTGTGGTTGGAGTCCCCTCGCTGTGTTTCTAAAAGAACCAAGATGAACAAGTCATGGCTCTCAGAGGACTTTTCTTCCCCTGGGTCAGCCAGGGGACGGGAAAGGCACGCGTATTTTTGAGAGTGCTTCATGCAAAGCATCTTTTTCATCTTGAAAATTGGGTCAACTGATGCCAGTCAAGTGGGGTGTGTGTGGCCCAGTTAGTGGCAACGAGGGAGACTGTGGTTGGAGTCCCCTCGCTGTGTTTCTAAAAGAACCAAGATGAACAAGTCATGGCTCTCAGAGGACTTTTCTTCCCCTGGGTCAGCCAGGGGACGGGAAAGGCACGCGTATTTTTGAGAGTGCTTCATGCAAAGCATCTTTTTCTTTTTCAAAAGGGGGGGTCAACCGATGCCAGTCAAGTGGGGTGTGTGTGGCCCATTTAGTGGCAACGAGGGAGACTGTGGTTGGAGTCCCCTCGCTGTGTTTCTAAAAGAACCAAGATGAACAAGTCATGGCTCTCAGAGGACTTTTCTTCCCCTGGGTCAGCCAGGGGACGGGAAAGGCACGCGTATTTTTGAGAGTGCTTCATGCAAAGCATCTTTTTCTTTTTCAAAAGGGGGGGTCAACCGATGCCAGTCAAGTGGGGTGTGTGTGGCCCAGTTAGTGGAAACGAGGGAGACTGTGGTTGGAGTCCCCTCGCTGCGTTTCTAAAAGAACCAAGATGAACAAGTCATGGCTCTCAGAGGACTTTTCTTCCCCTGGGTCAGCCAGGGGACGGGAAAGGCACGCGTATTTTTGAGAGTGCTTCATGCAAAGCATCTTTTTCATCTTGAAAATTGGGTCAACTGATGCCAGTCAAGTGGGGTGTGTGTGGCCCAGTTAGTGGAAACGAGGGAGACTGTGGTTGGAGTCCCCTCGCTGTGTTTCTAAAAGAACCAAGATGAACAAGTCATGGCTCTCAGAGGACTTTTCTTCCCCTGGGTCAGCCAGGGGACGGGAAAGGCACGCGTATTTTTGAGAGTGCTTCATGCAAAGCATCTTTTTCATCTTGAAAATTGGGTCAACTGATGCCAGTCAAGTGGGGTGTGTGTGGCCCAGTTAGTGGAAACGAGGGAGACTGTGGTTGGAGTCCCCTCGCTGTGTTTCTAAAAGAACCAAGATGAACAAGTCATGGCTCTCAGAGGACTTTTCTTCCCCTGGGTCAGCCAGGGGACGGGAAAGGCACGCGTATTTTTGAGAGTGCTTCATGCAAAGCATCTTTTTCATCTTGAAAATTGGGTCAACTGATGCCAGTCAAGTGGGGTGTGTGTGGCCCAGTTAGTGGCAACGAGGGAGACTGTGGTTGGAGTCCCCTCGCTGTGTTTCTAAAAGAACCAAGATGAACAAGTCATGGCTCTCAGAGGACTTTTCTTCCCCTGGGTCAGCCAGGGGACGGGAAAGGCACGCGTATTTTTGAGAGTGCTTCATGCAAAGCATCTTTTTCTTTTTCAAAAGGGGGGTCAACCGATGCCAGTCAAGTGGGGTGTGTGTGGCCCATTTAGTGGCAACGAGGGAGACTGTGGTTGGAGTCCCCTCGCTGTGTTTCTAAAAGAACCAAGATGAACAAGTCATGGCTCTCAGAGGACTTTTCTTCCCCTGGGTCAGCCAGGGGACGGGAAAGGCACGCGTATTTTTGAGAGTGCTTCATGCAAAGCATCTTTTTCATCTTGAAAATTGGGTCAACTGATGCCAGTCAAGTGGGGTGTGTGTGGCCCAGTTAGTGGAAACGAGGGAGACTGTGGTTGGAGTCCCCTCGCTGTGTTTCTAAAAGAACCAAGATGAACAAGTCATGGCTCTCAGAGGACTTTTCTTCCCCTGGGTCAGCCAGGGGACGGGAAAGGCACGCGTATTTTTGAGAGTGCTTCATGCAAAGCATCTTTTTCATCTTGAAAATTGGGTCAACTGATGCCAGTCAAGTGGGGTGTGTGTGGCCCAGTTAGTGGCAACGAGGGAGACTGTGGTTGGAGTCCCCTCGCTGTGTTTTACATGCTTTTAGAAGGTCATGACATGGCTTGGAGGTTGACTTTCAGCATCTGCAAACTGTTGGCTACCAAAATGCTGCCTTTCCAACACCTGTGGTTATAGACAATGAGGAACATACTGATGAAGATGAGACGCAGATACCCGATTGGGATGACAACTGAAATATTCGGTCAGGGCAAGAAGAGGCTCGGTCTGAGGGGGAGGGGAGTGCAAACACAACAATTGATGATGAAGTTCTAGATCCCACCTACTGTCAACCCACAGTCAGACACTCGAGGAGGTCAACAGAGGCGGTGGAGGAGGATGCAACCGACGACGAAGTTACCTTGCGCCTTCCTGGACAGAGTCGGAGCACTGGTAGCACGTCTACAACTGCATCCTCAGCCACCACTCTGCCTCTGAGCATTATTCGGGGTGGATCAACAGGTCGCATGGCCTCTAAGCCTTACCTAGCCTGGTCCTTTTTTGACATAGAAAAAGATCGCCCAAATTATGTGATCTGTAAAATTTGTCATGGTTCTCTTAGTAGAGGTCAAAACCTCAGCAGTTTGACAACTTCTTCCATGAATCGTCACATGAATAAATATCATATGGCCCGGTGGGAAGCTCACCGTGCTGCAATGCGGCCTAGCGGAGCGAACCATCCACCACCTGCCCCTTCCAGTGCATCCGCGCGCTCGTCATCTTCTAGGACTGTGGGGACAGCTGTCACACCTATTTTTTCACCCACAACTTCCACCACTGTAACCGCAACAGGCAGTTTGCTTGGTAGGTCGTCAGTTGGTTTGGAAGGGGAAACAAGTACGTGTGTACAGCTCTCTCAGACATTGATAGCACCAACGTTGGATGAAGGCAACATCATGTCTCCGCCTGCACTTTCCTCACAAACCTGCATTTTTCCAGGGACACCCTACTCAACACCGTCTACACACAGCAGCCAGATCTCTGTCCCTCAGATGTGGTCAAATAAAAGGCCACTTCCTGCGACCCATGACAAAGCTAAGAGGTTGACTCTATCCCTCTGTAAGCTGTTGGCTACCGAAATGCTGCCTTCCCGCCTAGTGGACACACAGGATTTTAGAGACCTTATGTCTGTCGCTGTGATCCAGTACAAGATGCCCAATCACCACTGCTTCTCCAAGAACAGCATGCCCGCGCTACACCAGCATGTCGCACACAACATCACCACTTCCTTGAGCAACTCTGTGTGCGACAGGGTGCATTTCAACACAGATACTTGGACCAGTAAGCATAGACAGGGTCATTACATGTCACTGACTGGGCACTGGCAAACTATGGTGAGAGATGGAGAAGGGTCTGCTGTCCAAGTCTTGCCGTCCCCACGAGTTGTTTCAATCCTTCTTCTGTATGTAGAAGTTAATACACTGCTTCTGCCTCTTCAACCTCGTGTGGGTCCTCCACCTTGGCGCAAACCCTGTGTGGTCAGGCCACCCTTCCTTGTAACTGCGCACAAGGAATACCACACACCTCCTTACTATGCTGGCAGCAGAGCTCAATGCCATCAGGCGGTCAAAGGTTTACTTTGAAATGTATGGGAAATGTGAGTTACACCGCTGAGAAGTTGTGGACGGTTAGCTCTGGAGACCGAGTTTCATCAATGGTTGTCTCCACTAAACCAGCAGCCAGGGAAGGTCGGGTGCGACAATGATGCAAACATGGGTGCGGCCCTTCGCTGTGACAATGTGACACACATGGCTTGTGTGGTTCACGTGTTGAACCTGGTTGTCCAGCAATTTTTAAAGCACTATCCTGGCCCACATGGCCTTCTGCAGAGAGCACGGTGTAACGCCTTCCTTGATCCACACACTCAGATGGGCTGTTAATGATAGGCTAGAGGGAAGCCACTCACCAAGTAGGACCCCTAGAACCCTGAAACCCTTTAACCCCTATACAGGGATTAGGAATTACACAGGGCCCAAGGTGATTAATACCTGTGGAAGGCTGCAGTTCCAGAGAATAGTAGTCAGGCAGGGTCAAAACATTAATTGAGGAACAGGAACAGAATGGGACGGGCAGGACTTAATCAGAAAACAAGCAGAGGTGAAATGCGGATCGGCCAACAAGGTTCATAAACAGCAAGCAGGAAAAGTAGTCAGGTAACAAGCACACAAAATCATACAACAGAACTGGGGGTAAAATTAACCAGAGGTTCATAGCTATGTCTGGCAGTGGTCTGCAGACAGGATGGGCATAAAAAAGGGTGTGGTGTCTTCCCATTGGTTGTAGCTGTATGATGGTATTTCATCTGTGAGATACCCACCAGCTACATTCAGCCAGAGATTCTGCATCTGTCAAGGTAATGCAGCCCAGTGTGTGAGCATAACCTGCGTCCACCTGCGCCGCTGGCATCGACTCCTCTCCCATCATCAGCACTATTCATGAAAGGAACACGTTGTCACCTGGCGACCGGAGTACAAATTGACGGAGCGGACTCCGTTGGTGACTTAACAGCCGTGTGCGGCAATGATGCAAACCTGGCTGCGGGCCATCAGCATGGCAATGTGACACACGTGCCTTGTATGGCTCACGTGTTGAACCTAATTCTCCATCAATTTTTTAAACACCATCACGGCCTACATGGCCTTGTGCAGCGTGCACGCTCACTATGTGCTCACTTCCATCGTGCGCACACAGCAGCTCAACAACTTTCGTCGCAACAGAAGTCATTAGGTCTGCTGGTTAAACGCCTGAAATGCGATGTGCCCACACGCAGGAATTTGAATCTGCACATGTTGCAGCGTTTGTGGCAGCACCGCCGAACCCTGCTGCAATACGTTATGACATATAGCCTGGCCTAACTTGATCCAGAGGTGGTGCAGATCACGCTGCTGGAGTGGTGTCAGATCAAGGACGTATGCACCCTGCTACACAGTTTACAAATGTCGACGAAGATGTTTAGCACTGGCAATGTCATTCTCAGCGTGACAATTCTGGTCATCTACATGATGGAGCGCACTGTAATTATTATTCGGAGTCAGGTGTTGGGACAAGAGGAAGGGGAGGAAGTACAGGAGGAGTCATATGCGGAAGGGATAACAAGATCTACGAGGTCCAGATGGTCAGCGGCACCTAGGCGGCAGTCATGGTGAGGGAGAGTGATTAACAAGGGTGCATAGTATCAGCAAAAAGTGTTGAGGAAGGTGCAGGAGCCAATGAAGAAATGGAGGACGAACTTGCGATGGGCATAGAAGACTCAGCAGATGAGTGAGAGCTTGCTCACATTTCGGTTGTGCGAGGTTGTGGTGAGAGGGCAGAGGAAGGAGGCACGATTCTCACCTCTCTGCCACCAACACACCAAGGACTTGGTCCTCCTGGATGCACAAGACACATCAGCGGCTTCTTGCTGCACTACCTACAACATGACCCTCGGATTGTACGAATTCAAAGTAATCCAGAATACTGGGTTGCCACACTGTTACATCCCCGGTACAAGACAAAATTTGGCAAAATAATTCGTGCCATAGAAATGGACGCACGTATACAGGAGTATCTGCATAATGTGGTACGCAATCTTAGATCTACTTTCCCACTAAACACCAGTGCTGCACAGAGTGAATCTCAACGCTTTGTCATGGATAGGAGGAAATGGTCTTTTACTTGTCCACATCTGAGGGACCGAGGGCTGGCTGCTGTGCTGAGATGGCGTTGAGTACGGTGTCCCTGCAGAGTTGCACTTTTGTTCATATACCAAAATGAGTTGAAAAAGGACAGATGCTGGTGGAAAGGGGAACAGGTGTGTTGGAAAGGGGAAATAAGTTTTGGTCCGTGGATTTGGTGGTTAAGCAACAGTAACATTTGCTGAAGAAACACCATCTGTTACAGTGTGACTGGCAGATTTGGATAAAGTGGTATATACTATGTTACCGCTATATAACGTAAATTAATAAGAAAAGAAAGAGAAAGGTATATATCACCTTCAGCAGTCAGTGTCCACCGTGCTCCCAGTTGGAAAAGGAGAGTTTGGCAACTGGAAGGTTTGGTGGAGGATACAGAGCTGTGTGGCTATGAAACTAATAGTATCCTGAACCGAGTTAGACGCCATTCGGATCTGGAGACTGGGAGCCCTGTTAGCGTCACAGGGTCCACATGCCCACCCAGCCCAGGAACTCCCTGTTAACCACACAGGGGCCATTGAGTACGCTGACCGTGTGCGTAGGGGCCACACCTGTGGACAGCAGGCGCATCAGCAGCAGCAGGCCTGTTAATGCCACTGGGCTGCACGAGCAGGACTGGTAGGACAGGAGCTGGTCTTAACCGTTCTGCGTTACCAACTGTGGTGGTGGCCTGCATCCACCACCCTATCCCTGCCTACCTCTGGCCTAAAGCCGCAATGGGTTCAACACATGGAGGTGTGCTCTTTCGTAGCATAATAGAAGACTGCGCATCTCCTTGTTGGCTCCAGCCCCTTTTATAACCTGGGTCCGCCCCAAACCACGGTGAACCACAATGCACCTCCTGGAGACAAAAGTAAAGTGACACGTCATGAGTGGCATAAGTAGCGTCCTATTTGGAACCGCAACTTCAATGATGACCTCATGGCTGCCATGACCCAAACACCTCACCAGTCATCGTCTGACCATCAATAATGCGGTGACAAGTCATAGGGGTGGGCCTCTGCAAGCCATTTGGGAGGACAGCTGATGCCATGTGGTCTATATGGGACCCCCACATCAGGGGCAGGGCCCAAGAGTTCATTACCGTACCTAGTCTCTGATGCAGTAAGTTCCTGAGCATGCTCAGTAGCATGAAATACAGTCTCTGAAAAAATAATATCAGCTTTAGCATGGTGTCTAGGCACAAAACAGGACTTAGACCCGGCACGGAATGCAAGCACCTGTGAAAAGAGGCTTTTCACACTTAGTGTGGGAGCATGCGCTGTATCCCGAAATGAAGACTTAGCGTCAGGAATAACACAGTCAGGCTGAGCATACTCACTAGGCAAAACACTATAATTAGGCTGCAGCTGGGGTAAATCGGCACACGCATGCGCACTAGCTGCCTCTCCACACTTAGACGTGGAGGGGAAATTGCTCTTGGAGATGCTGTCTATGAACAGAAGGAAAAGCTAAAGGAAGCCTGACTTTCTATCCCTCCGAATTATGAAATGCAGCAATGAATTCCATGAGTTTGCTATAACATTAGTGTAGCAAAATGTGCATGAGGGTGTCATGTAGAGGTGCTATAAATAGCTTGTCACCAGTGGGGCACTAATGGAATACAACAGCCAGTTCTATGATGCCACAAAATGGCAGTATTTTTTGCTATCATTATAGCTCATTAAAAACAGAGCAGGAGGGTGTCATGCAGAGGTGCTGCACATAGATTTGCACTAGTGGGACTATACAGAAGTCCAATAGCCACGTTTAGGATGCCACTAGGTACACTGACTGTTTGCTAGTATAATGGCTGAGTTAAAAAAAGGTGGAGTGTGCAATGCAGGCAGACGTGCTGCAAATATCTTTACAATAGTGTGAATAGACAAAAGTCCAATAGCCACGTTTAGGATGCCACTAGGTACACTGACTGTTTGCTAGTATAATGGCTGAGTTAAAAAAAGGTGGAGTGTGCAATGCAGGCAGACGTGCTGCAAATATCTTTACAATAGTGTGAATAGACAAAAGTCCAATAGCCACATTTAGGATGCCACTAGGTACACTGACTGTTTGCTAGTATAATGGCTGAGTTAAAAAAAGGTGGAGTGTGCAATGCAGGCAGACGTGCTGCAAATATCTTTACAATAGTGTGAATAGACAAAAGTCCAATAGCCACGTTTAGGATGCCACTAGGTACACTGACTGTTTGCTAGTATAATGGCTTAGTTATAATGAGTTGGAGTGTGCAATGCAGGCAGACATGCTGCAAATATCTTTCCACTAGTTTGAGTAGACAAAAGTCCAATAGCCACGTTTAGGATCCCACTAGGTACACTGACTGTTTGCTAGTATAATGGCTGAGTTAAAAAAAGGTGGAGTGTGCAATGCAGGCAGACGTGCTGCAAATATCTTTACAATAGTGTGAATAGACAAAAGTCCAATAGCCACGTTTAGGATGCCACTAGGTACACTGACTGTTTGCTAGTATAATGGCTGAGTTAAAAAAAGGTGGAGTGTGCAATGCAGGCAGACGTGCTGCAAATATCTTTACAATAGTGTGAATAGACAAAAGTCCAATAGCCACGTTTAGGATGCCACTAGGTACACTGACTGTTTGCTAGTATAATGGCTTAGTTATAATGAGTTGGAGTGTGCAATGCAGGCAGACATGCTGCAAATATCTTTCCACTAGTTTGAGTAGACAAAAGTCCAATAGCCACGTTTAGGATGCCACTAGGTACACTGACTGTTTGCTAGTATAATGGCTGAGTTAAAAAAAGGTGGAGTGTGCAATGCAGGCAGACGTGCTGCAAATATCTTTACAATAGTGTGAATAGACAAAAGTCCAATAGCCACGTTTAGGATGCCACTAGGTACACTGACTGTTTGCTAGTATAATGGCTGAGTTAAAAAAAGGTGGAGTGTGCAATGCAGGCAAACGTGCTGCAAATATCTTTACAATAGTGGGAATAGACAAAAGTCCAATAGCCACGTTTAGGATGCCACTAGGTACACTGACTGTTTGCTAGTATAATGGCTGAGTTAAAAAAAGGTGGAGTGTGCAATGCAGGCAGACGTGCTGCAAATATCTTTACAATAGTGTGAATAGACAAAAGTCCAATAGCCACGTTTAGGATGCCACTAGGTACACTGACTGTTTGCTAGTATAATGGCTTAGTTATAATGAGTTGGAGTGTGCAATGCAGGCAGACATGCTGCAAATATCTTTCCACTAGTTTGAGTAGACAAAAGTCCAATAGCCACGTTTAGGATGCCACTAGGTACACTGACTGTTTGCTAGTATAATGGCTGAGTTAAAAAAAGGTGGAGTGTGCAATGCAGGCAGACGTGCTGCAAATATCTTTACAATAGTGTGAATAGACAAAAGTCCAATAGCCACGTTTAGGATGCCACTAGGTACACTGACTGTTTGCTAGTATAATGGCTGAGTTAAAAAAAGGTGGAGTGTGCAATGCAGGCAGACGTGCTGCAAATATCTTTACAATAGTGTGAATAGACAAAAGTCCAATAGCCACGTTTAGGATGCCACTAGGTACACTGACTGTTTGCTAGTATAATGGCTGAGTTAAAAAAAGGTGGAGTGTGCAATGCAGGCAGACGTGCTGCAAATATCTTTACAATAGTGTGAATAGACAAAAGTCCAATAGCCACGTTTAGGATGCCACTAGGTACACTGACTGTTTGCTAGTATAATGGCTGAGTTAAAAAAAAGGTGGAGTGTGCAATGCAGGCAGACGTGCTGCAAATATCTTTACAATAGTGTGAATAGACAAAAGTCCAATAGCCACGTTTAGGATGCCACTAGGTACACTGACTGTTTGCTAGTATAATGGCTGAGTTAAAAAAAGGTGGAGTGTGCAATGCAGGCAGACGTGCTGCAAATATCTTTACAATAGTGTGAATAGACAAAAGTCCAATAGCCACGTTTAGGATGCCACTAGGTACACTGACTGTTTGCTAGTATAATGGCTGAGTTAAAAAAAGGTGGAGTGTGCAATGCAGGCAGACGTGCTGCAAATATCTTTACAATAGTGTGAATAGACAAAAGTCCAATAGCCACGTTTAGGATGCCACTAGGTACACTGACTGTTTGCTAGTATAATGGCTTAGTTATAATGAGTTGGAGTGTGCAATGCAGGCAGACATGCTGCAAATATCTTTCCACTAGTTTGAGTAGACAAAAGTCCAATAGCCACGTTTAGGATGCCACTAGGTACACTGACTGTTTGCTAGTATAATGGCTGAGTTAAAAAAAGGTGGAGTGTGCAATGCAGGCAGACGTGCTGCAAATATCTTTACAATAGTGTGAATAGACAAAAGTCCAATAGCCACGTTTAGGATGCCACTAGGTACACTGACTGTTTGCTAGTATAATGGCTGAGTTAAAAAAAGGTGGAGTGTGCAATGCAGGCAGACGTGCTGCAAATATCTTTACAATAGTGTGAATAGACAAAAGTCCAATAGCCACGTTTAGGATGCCACTAGGTACACTGACTGTTTGCTAGTATAATGGCTGAGTTAAAAAAAGGTGGAGTGTGCAATGCAGGCAGACGTGCTGCAAATATCTTTACAATAGTGTGAATAGACAAAAGTCCAATAGCCACGTTTAGGATGCCACTAGGTACACTGACTGTTTGCTAGTATAATGGCTGAGTTAAAAAAAGGTGGAGTGTGCAATGCAGGCAGACGTGCTGCAAATATCTTTACAATAGTGTGAATAGACAAAAGTCCAATAGCCACGTTTAGGATGCCACTAGGTACACTGACTGTTTGCTAGTATAATGGCTGAGTTAAAAAAAAGGTGGAATGTGCAATGCAGGCAGACGTGCTGCAAATATCTTTACAATAGTGTGAATAGACAAAAGTCCAATAGCCACGTTTAGGATGCCACTAGGTACACTGACTGTTTGCTAGTATAATGGCTGAGTTAAAAAAAGGTGGAGTGTGCAATGCAGGCAGACGTGCTGCAAATATCTTTACAATAGTGTGAATAGACAAAAGTCCAATAGCCACGTTTAGGATGCCACTAGGTACACTGACTGTTTGCTAGTATAAGGGCTTAGTTATAATGAGTTGGAGTGTGCAATGCAGGCAGACATGCTGCAAATATCTTTCCACTAGTTTGAGTAGACAAAAGTCCATCAGCCACGTTTAGGATGCAACTAGGTACACTGACTGTTTGCTAGTATAATGGCTTAGTTATAATGAGTTGGAGTGTGCAATGCAGGCAGACATGCTGAAAATATCTTTCCACTAGTTTGAGTAGACAAAAGTCCAATAGCCACGTTTAGGATGCAACTAGGTACACTGACTGTTTGCTAGTATAATGGCTGAGTTAAAAAAAGGTGGAGTGTGCAATGCAGGCAGACGTGCTGCAAATATCTTTACAATAGTGTGAATAGACAAAAGTCCAATAGCCACGTTTAGGATGCCACTAGGTACACTGACTGTTTGCTAGTATAATGGCTTAGTTATAATGAGTTGGAGTGTGCAATGCAGGCAGACATGCTGCAAATATCTTTCCACTAGTTTGAGTAGACAAAAGTCCAATAGCCACGTTTAGGATGCAACTAGGTACACTGACTGTTTGCTAGTATAATGGCTGAGTTAAAAAAAGGTGGAGTGTGCAATGCAGGCAGACGTGCTGCAAATATCTTTACAATAGTGTGAATAGACAAAAGTCCAATAGCCACGTTTAGGATGCCACTAGGTACACTGACTGTTTGCTAGTATAATGGCTGAGTTAAAAAAAAGGTGGAATGTGCAATGCAGGCAGACGTGCTGCAAATATCTTTACAATAGTGTGAATAGACAAAAGTCCAATAGCCACGTTTAGGATGCCACTAGGTACACTGACTGTTTGCTAGTATAATGGCTGAGTTAAAAAAAAGGTGGAGTGTGCAATGCAGGCAGACGTGCTGCAAATATCTTTACAATAGTGTGAATAGACAAAAGTCCAATAGCCACGTTTAGGATGCCACTAGGTACACTGACTGTTTGCTAGTATAATGGCTTAGTTATAATGAGTTGGAGTGTGCAATGCAGGCAGACATGCTGCAAATATCTTTCCACTAGTTTGAGTAGACAAAAGTCCATCAGCCACGTTTAGGATGCAACTAGGTACACTGACTGTTTGCTAGTATAATGGCTTAGTTATAATGAGTTGGAGTGTGCAATGCAGGCAGACATGCTGAAAATATCTTTCCACTAGTTTGAGTAGACAAAAGTCCAATAGCCACGTTTAGGATGCAACTAGGTACACTGACTGTTTGCTAGTATAATGGCTGAGTTAAAAAAAGGTGGAGTGTGCAATGCAGGCAGACGTGCTGCAAATATCTTTACAATAGTGTGAATAGACAAAAGTCCAATAGCCACGTTTAGGATGCCACTAGGTACACTGACTGTTTGCTAGTATAATGGCTTAGTTATAATGAGTTGGAGTGTGCAATGCAGGCAGACATGCTGCAAATATCTTTCCACTAGTTTGAGTAGACAAAAGTCCAATAGCCACGTTTAGGATGCAACTAGGTACACTGACTGTTTGCTAGTATAATGGCTGAGTTAAAAAAAGGTGGAGTGTGCAATGCAGGCAGACGTGCTGCAAATATCTTTACAATAGTGTGAATAGACAAAAGTCCAATAGCCACGTTTAGGATGCCACTAGGTACACTGAGTGTTTGCTAGTATAATGGCTTAGTTATAATGAGTTGGAGTGTGCAGAGGACAGGAGGGTACAGTGGCAGGATTGTGGGTATGGGTAGAGGAATGGAAGCCTGCCTTTCTATCCCTCCTAATAGGGAAATGCAGGGAGGAAATCCCTGACCTTGGCTACACAGACGCTGGCGCTGTTTTCAGGACCTGTCACCTTAACTCTGACCCTGCCGGTTTGAGCCCTTAAAAGGACTGCTAGAAAGTGCTCTCCCCCTAAGCTGTCCAGCGCTGTGTATGGAGCGCATACAGCTGTATCAGCGATAGGACTCAAGACGGAGCTGCGACAGTGATGTCTGACACCAAAGACGCAGAAGAGATAATGGCGTCCTGGAGGAAAATGTCCGTTTTTATAATGCAGGGACATGTGACATGGACATCCTATCACACATGCCGTTGCTTCTCTGGCTAAAAGTCCACTTAGCTGTGTGTGTGTCTGGGATTGGCTGACATGCTGGCCCGCCCCACAAGACGCGCGCGCTTAGGGAAGGAAGACAAGAAAAAAAAAAAAAAAAAATGGCAATCGCATTATAGAAACAGCAGTGATCTGAAGGCACTGTTCACGCACACTATACACTGAAATGTCATAATAGTGTGATTCACAGAGTGACTTACACTATTACAGCAGAAACCAAGCTAGGATTTAGCTGTTTTTTTGCTGCTAGAACCGTTCTCGAACGTTTCTAGAACTATCGAGCTTTTGCAAAAAAGCTCGAGTTCTAGTTCGATCTAGAACATGCCCCAAAATCACTCGAGCCTAGAACTGGAGAACCACGAACCACGAACCGCGCTCAACTCTACTGACACTGTCCGCAGAAGAATAGAGGACATGTCTGCTGATATTCTTGATCAGGTGATCCAGGAAATTAAATCTGCACCACTACCAATATTCAGTATCCAGCTTGACGAATCTACAGACGTGGCAAACTGTGCACAGTTGTTGGTTTTAGGCAAGGTATATTAATGATGGCGACTTTAAAGATGAGTTTCTTTTTTGCAAACCGCTTGAAACAACAACAACTGCACATGATGTTTTTGATGCAGTTGGTTCTTTTCTAAAAGCGCATTACATCTCCTGGGAAAAGGTTTGCAGTGTATGCACAGATGGCGGTCCTGCTATGCTAGGATGTCGCTCAGGATTTCAGTGTTTGGTACAAAATGAATCGCCAAAAGCAATCTGAACACACTGTATGATACATCGCCAAATATTAGCGACTAAGACACTGCCGCAAGATTTACAAGAAGTAATGAAAAGCGTCATAACATGTGTCAATTTTGTTAAGTCGAGCGCCTTAAACAGTCGGCTGTTTTGCCAACTGTGCAAAGATCTAGATGCGCCAAACAATGCTCTGTTATTTCACACTGAAGTCAGATGGTTGTCAAGAGGAAAAGTTTTAAAACGTGTCTTTGAGCTTCGTGAGGAACTGAAAACGTTTTTTAATCAGAAAGCAAGACCGCAATTCGAAGCACTGTTTAGCGATATAACTGAGCTGCAGAAAATAGCTTACTTGGTGGACATCTTTGTCATGTTGAATGACTTAAATTTATCACTGCAAGGACCAAATGCAACGTGCCTCGATTTGTCTGAAAGAATCAGATCATTCCAAATGAAATTTCAGCTTTGGAAAGATAAATTGGATAACAATAAAATTTACATGTTTCCTACATTATCTGCCTTCTTTGAGGAACATGACATTGAGCCAGACAACAAAATTATGATGATAACTTCTGTGAAAGAACATTTGCACATGCTTTCAGAGGAAATTTCATCGTACTTTCCTAATCTACCTGACACCCCATTTGCACTTGCCAGAAGTCCATTCACAGTGAAAGTTGAAGATGTTCCGGAGACAGCGCAAGAAGAGTTCATCGACCTAATTAACAATGATGCAGCGAGAACAGATTTCTCTACAATGCCACTGACAAAATTCTGGATTAAGAGTTTACAGTTATATCCTATTCTGTCTGAGAGTGTGCTGCGCCTTCTTCTTCCTTTTCCAACAACATATCTTTGCGAAACAGGGTTTTCAAGATTGCTGGTAATCAAGTCTAAATACCGAAGTAGACTTGTTGTGGAAAATGATCTTCGCTATGCCCTTGCAAAGACTGCCCCAATAATTTCTGAATTGGTAAGCAAGATGCAACCACAACGATCTCACTGAATTTGGCAGCATACTGTAGCAAAATATTGCACTGTTGTTTACGGTTATATTTAAGCCCATGCTATGCCATGGTGAAATGTTATTTAAAATTGTTGTTATATTTAAACCCATGCTATGCCATGGTGAAATGTTATTCATTGGAATTCGTAATAAATATTTCTCAACATATAATTGTTTTTGTGATTTTTTAAATTATGTTTGATTTGTAGCAATGAGAATACATAATGCATATCAGATATTTACATTCCGAATCATAACTAGCAAAATTAGAGTTTTAAAGTAGCCACCAAAATTATTTATTGGGTTGGGGGTCACCGCAACATGAGGAACTGTATTGCGGGGTCACGGCATTAGAAAGGTTGAGAACCACTGCTTTAGAGTCTGCTAGATAAACAGACATGTTTAGAAGTTTACAAAATTTAGCTAAAAATGTTTTTTCAATTATATCATTCCACTTTGCATTAATTCCTGAAAAGAAGCTGAAGGGTTACTAAAGTACTAGATAGCAGTTTTTAATATGTTGAGGGGTGGTGTTTTTAAAATGGTATCTCTTTTGGGGGGTTTCCAATATATACTATATGTCCTCCAAAGTCACTTCAAAACTGAATAGGTCCATTAACAAATACATTTTGTAAATTTCCTTGAAAAAAATTAAAAATTTACTTCTGCATTTTTAGATATTCTAATATCCTAACTAAATTAAAAAAAAAACATTTTACAGATGGTGCTGATGTAAGGCAGACATGGGGGAAATGTTATTTATTAAATATTTTGTGTGGGTGACTATCTGGATTAAATGGATAATCATTCAAATTTCTAATTTTTGGAAATTTTTATCAAGTCTTGCCACAGATTCTCAATCGGATTTAGGTTTTGAGTTTTATAAATAAAGGCAAAACATATCGACCTAAATTTACCATTAACATAAAGTGTGTTGCGAAAAAACATTCTCAAAATCACTGGGATATGTTGAAACATTTCAGATTTATTGCCATATAAAGTGACTCATGTGTGAGTTGAAAAATTTGGCCTGTTCACTAAAGAGTTAATGCTAACCTGTCATGTCATTTTTCAATATTAAATCACCCCCAATGTGTTTTAAATGATTCATTGTGCATCACTAACATGGTTTTCTAAAAAGAAAAAAAAGTTCCCCGTATTAATCTTAAAAAATACTTTATATGGTTGGGTGAATACAGTACATACAGTACAGACCAAAAGTTTGGACACACCTTCTCATCTCTAGAACAACTATTAGGAGGAGACTTTGTGCAGCAGGTCTTCATGGTAAAATAGCTGCTAGGAAACCACTGCTAAGGACAGGCAACAAGCAGAAGAGACTTGTTTGGGCTAAAGAACACAAGGAATGGACATTAGACCAGTGGAAAATCTGTGCTTTGGTCTGATGAGTCCAAATTTGAGATCTTTGGATCCAACCACCGTGCCTTTGTAGAAAAGGTGAACAGATGGACTCTACATACCTGGTTCCCACCGTGAAGCATGAAGGAGGAGGTGTGACGGTGTGGGGGTGCTTTGCTGGTGACACTGTTGAGGATTTATTCAAAATTGAAGGCATACTAAACCAGCATGGCTACCACAGCATCTTGCAGCGGCGTGCTATTCCATCATGTTTGCATTTAGTTTAAGGGCTATTTGACTAAAAAGGAGAGTGATGGGATGCTACGCCAGATGACCTGGTCTCCATAGTCACCAGACCTGAACCCGATCGAGATGGTTTGGGGTGGGCTGGACCGCAGAGTGAAGGCAAAGGGCCAACAAGTGCTAAGCATCTCTGGGAACTCCTTCAAGACTGTTGGAAAACCATTTCCGTTGACTACCTCTTGAAGCTCATCAAGAGAATGCCAAGAGTGAGCAAAGCAGTAATCAAAGCAAAAGGTGGCTACTTTGAAGAACCTAGAATATAAAACATATTTTCAGTTGTTTCACACTTTTTTAAGTATTTCATTCCACATGTTTTTATTCATAGTTTTGATGTCTTCAATGTGAATCTACAATTTTTAGAGTCATGAAAATAAAGAAAACACTTTGAATGAGAAGGTGTGGCCAAACTTTTGATCTGTACTGTACCTAAGGTTTCAGTCATAGGGGTGTTGCATTTGCTTGGTTTAGTCACTGTCACTCAAGTTCAGTCATGATCTTTATTGAAATTAGTCACGCCCTCTGCATTGTAATTGATTGCCATCACCACAGGTCTTCACCACCAGTTTTTCAATGCTGAGCTCTACCCATTATGGTCACACTGCTCCCAAGAAGACATGTAACACCCCAGCGCTGTGACAATGTGACCATAATGGGTGAAGCTCAGCATTGAAGAACTGGTGTTGAAGTACCTGTGTTGATGTCACGACCATGTGACCGTAATGGGCAGAGCTCAGCATTGGAGAAATAGTGATGAAGGACCTCTGGTGAAATTAATCAATTACAATGAAAGGGACATGACTAAGTTAAAAAAAAGATTGTGCCTGAACTTGAGTGACGGTGACTGAACCAAGCAAAAGCGTGACCCCTATGATTGAAACCTAAGGTATGTACTGCATTCACCTAAGCATATAAAGTATTTTTTTAAGATAAGTTCTTACAATCTTGAACTGGACAGAGTGCTCTAAGCCCCAGACCAGTAGAAGGCTCCAATCCTCGAGATGTAATTTCTGGAGTCCATAAATACAAGAAGAAGGAGGAGATTTTGACCAAAGCACGGCAGAAGGACTCCATCTTATTCAACAACACACCAATTCAATTGCTACCAGACCTGTCCCGCCATATGCTACAAAAACACAGGGTCCTGAGACCTCTCCTGGATACCCTGCGACAGAGGAATATCTTATATTTGTGAGGCTTTCCCTTTAAATTACAGGTCCGATATTCTGACTTCTTCCCATGCTCCACTCACTGTGCACATTCTGACAGCAGACTGGACGAATGTCCGTGGTGCTCCAAGGGTGGCGTACAATGTCCCCCGCTCGCAGCAGATTTGCGAACGCAGAAGGGATAGGGGCCCATGGAAGAAGGGAGACACAGAGCCTGTTCTGCCCCTTTGGAATGGAAAATGAGCTCCTTCAAGTCACCCCAGTTTCCTATTTCCGATATGGCATATGGAATTTGTGGTTCTGCTTGCTGTAGTCCTTTGGGTTTGCTCTGGGCTGACCTTGACCAGGAAGTGGTATCACTGACATTTGTGGTTATATTTCTCTTTAATGTTCATCGAGTTCCAGAGGTCGTTAGAGTTGGGTATATTATATATTTCTCAAGCTCCCTGGGTCTGGGGTCAGTCTGGCAGGGGGCGGGTCTCCTTTGAAAGTCCGCTTCCTACTGGGGCTCTACACGCTGCGGGCAAGTGTAGATTATACCGATCCCCCGACTGATATCTATTTCTTGTGTTCTTTCCTTCGACTCATCCTTCTTCTCCTAATACTATGCTTTTTAACTTGCTCCACTTCTAACCTAATTTTTTTTTCCTCCGCTTATTCCTAACCTCTTCCTTCCTGTGTTATCTGTAACCTGAGGTTAATATGGCAGCACAGCACTTAAACTAAGTTCGCTTAATATACGAGGGTTCAACATTCCTCAGAAGTGATCACAGGTCCTATACTCCATGCACAAGCAGAGGGCCCAGATCCTCTTATTGCAAGAGACCCACTTAAAGACCGGTCATGTACCTGCATTTAAAGACAGTTTTTTTCCTGTATGGTATCAGAGCACCAACCCAGAGTCTAAATCTAAAGGGGTCTCAGTAGCTATACACAAGTAACTTGTACACACTATCATAGACACACACATAGATGACCAGGGTTGATATGTGTTCCTTAAATTAAGGGTCGCAAATTCAGTGATTACCATCGCGAGTTTTGTACCTGCCAAACAGCAGCCAGATTCCCACTTGCAGATCTTTTCTAACCTTGCTATCTGATTTTGTAGAAGGGACATTGCTCATTGGCAGCGACTTTAACTTCACGCTGAACCCGGCTGTGGATTCCTCCTCCGGATTGGGCTCCGGTCGAACAAAATAACTCAGTTCTCTGAAGCGGGTCCTCCATGCCCTCCAGCTGATGGACGTTTGGTGTTTCCTGAACTCTCAGAGTAAAGATTATACATATGTGCCGCCCCTGTGCCAGCAGCCGGGCTGCTCAGATCCGGATCTGTGGTGGCTCGAGGATTGTCCGGACCCAGGGGTCATGCGGCCACTCAAATAAAGGGGGGTGTTTACAGGGGATTATGCATACCTCCCAACTTTTCAAGAAAGGAAAGAGGGACAAAGTATGCGGCGGCAAATTTTGACCACACCCCTAGCCACACCCATTTGGCAGTAAGGGTCATTCAGCAGATGTCCCAGACTGTTCATTCATATTCATAGCTGTGAGAATTTTTTTATATTTCTATGTGTCACTATATGACATGTTGCTTATTTGTGCCTATAAATCCGTGTTCACACGTTGCATAAATTCTGTTTCTTTTTGTTTCTGTCTGCACCAAACTACACAATAACTATCTTCTCTGTTTTTTCCATTTTTGCTGCATTTTTTCTGCCTTTTCTCCATTATTTAATGTGTTTTTAGTTCAGATATGAATCTGCTTTTTTAAGTGTTTTTATTGTACTGAGAAGCTTTTTCCTGCATTTTTTTAAGCTCCACATAGAAACCTCCAGAGAAAAAAACCCCCAAAACCGCAGAATTCAGCGGCGTCTTTTCATGGAATCACATCCACTTTACTTGGACAATTAAACACAGCAGAATAAATGTGCAAAAAAAAGCAGAAAAAAATGCAGCATTTACACTACATGGGAATATGGACTAATTGTCCAAGCAAAGTGGATGAGACGTCATGAAATCTCCGCCCCTGGTGCGTGGAAAGACACCGCTGAACTGTGCGGATTTGGGTTTTTTTTCTTTATAAGCTTCAGGATTCACATCAGCAACAAACATGTATCAAATAAGGGGGACAATGTATAAAAATTACCGCAGACACGCAATAATCAGAGAACATTGTTATTGCACTCGTGGTGCGGACACCTGCAAAAAAAAATGCCACACTTACGCTATGTGTGAACACGGCCTCAGTGATACATTTTTATTACATTTTTTATGGGTTTTAATAAAGAAAAATAATAATTTGCACCATTTTTTCCCGCCATTTACCGATCCCCATAAATAACCTGATCGCTGTGTTGTTCAGGTCATTACGATTACAGGGACACCAAATATGTCCATGTTATTTGCTGATTTGTGATGTTTATTATTTTATAAAAAAGTGTAATAAAATAGCATTTTTCTATTTTTTTTATTATTTTTAGTAATTTTATTAGAAGAAAAAAAATCCTCTTTTCCTCTCTCTCTAGAATACAGGAGATAGAGACACTGCTGTGTCCCTCTATCTATCTATGATTCTATCTATCTATCTATGAGTCTATCTATCTATCTATCTATCTATCTATGATTCTATCTATCTATCTATCTATCTATCTATCTATCTATCTATCTATCATTCTATCTATCTATGATTCATTCTATCTATCTATCTATCTATCATTCTATCTATCTATCATTCTATCTATCTATCTATCTATGATTCTATCTATCTATCTATGATTCTTTCTATCTATCTATCTATGATTCTATGATTCTATCTATGATTCTATCTATCTATGATTCTATCTATGATTATATCTATCTATCTATCTATCTATGATTCTATCTATAATTCTATCTAGCTATCTATCTATGTATCTATCTATCTATGATTCTATCTATCTATCTATCTATCTATCTAGGATTCTATCTGTCTATCTATCTATCTAGGATTCTATATATCTATCTAGGATTCTATCTATCTATCTATCTATCTATCTAGGATTCTATCTATCTATCTATCATTCTATCTATCTATGATTCTATCTATCTGTCTATCTATGATTCTATCTATCTATCTATCTATCTATCTATCTATCTATCTATCTATCTATCTATGATTCTATCTATCTATCTATCTATCTATCTATCTATCTATCTGATCGCTGTGTTGTTCAGGTCATTACGATTACAGGGACACCAAATATGTCCATGTTATTTGCTGATTTGTGATGTTTATTATTTTATAAAAAAGTGTAATAAAATTACATTTTTCTATTTTTTTATTATTTTTAGTAATTTTATTAGAAGAAAAAAAATCCTCTTTTCCTCTCTCTCTAGAATACAGGAGATAGAGACACTGCTGTGTCCCTCTATCTATCTATGATTCTATCTATCTATCTATCTACCTATCTATCTATGATTCTATCTATCTATCTATGAGTCTATCTATCTATCTATCTATGATTCTATCTATCTATCTATCTATCATTCTATCTATCTATGATTCTATCTATCTATCTATCTATCTATCTATCTATCTATCTATCTATCTATCTATCTATGATTCTATCTATCTATCTATGATTCTTTCTATCTATCTATCTATGATTCTATGATTCTATCTATGATTCTATCTATCTATGATTCTATCTATGATTATATCTATCTATCTATGATTCTATCTATCTATCTATCTATCTATCTATCTATCTATCAACTATCTATCTATCTAGGATTCTATCTGTCTATCTATCTATCTAGAATTCTATATATCTATCTAGGATTCTATCTATCTATCTATCTAGGATTCTATCTATCTATCTATCATTCTATCTATCTATCTATCTATGATTCTATCTATCTGTCTATCTATGATTCTATCTATCTATCTATCTATCTATCTATCTATCTATCTATCTATCTATCTATCTATCTATGATTCTATCTATCTATCTATCTATCTATCTATCTATGATTCTATCTATCTATCTATCTATCTATCTATCTATCTATGATTCTATCTATCTATGATTCTATCTATCTAGGATTATATCTATCTATCTATCTATCCATGATTCTATCTATCTATTATCTATCTATCTAGGATTCTATCTATCTATCTAGGATTCTATATATCTATCTATCTATGATTCTGTCTATCTATCTATGATTCTATCTATGATTCTATCTATCCCTCTATCTATCTATCTATCTATCTATGATTCTATCTATATATGATTCTATCTAACTATCTATCATGTATGTATCTATCTATTATCTGTCATGTATCTATATATCCCTCTATTATCCATCCCTCTATCATCCATCCATCCCACTATCATCCATTCATCCCTCTATCATCCACCATCCCTCCCTCTATCCCTCCATTCATCCCTCCATTCATCGCTCTATAATCCATCCCTCCCTCTATCCCTCCCTCTATCCCTCCATTCATCCCTCCATTCATCCCTCCATTCATCCCTCTATCATCCATCCATCCCTCCCTCTATCCCTCCCTCTATCCCTCCCTCTATCCCTCCCTCTATCCCTCCCTCTATCCCTCCATTCATCTATCCCTCCATTCATCTATCCCTCCATCCATCTTTGCAGCTGAATAATCTGCTTCTGGTGTCTCACCTGCAGTATAGAGGTCAATATAACAAAATCTTTCTATGGGTTTCAATACAGGCAGTAGCTCAGTGGTAGAGCTGCTGCCTTTGAAACAATGAACTCACAGTTCCACAGGTTCGAGTCCTGGCCGCCCTGAAAATCCAGAGCCCATGATAATTTCATTTAATTTATTCACTGCACTGAGGGGAGGAGCCGGGACATCAGCTGTGAGCCGCGGGGCTGCGGGACACACCTCTAAAATCGTGGCAGTCCCGCAGAATCCGAGACGGTTGGGAGGTATGGATTATGTTTAGAGTTCGTGACGTCACCCGTGGAGTAGCACCGCTGTGGTTGGGAGTACCTGGGGGCGATGGAGTGGGGCAGCCGGATGGTAGAACCCTCCATTGGTAGGGGGGATGCCCCGGGACTTGGTGATATTGTTCGGGGAATGTTCCGTGGGGAGCGAACGATCACTTGCGCACTCACTCAGTCCATAAAGATGACACCGACAACTGGATAAACCAAAGTTCTGGACACCACTGCCGCTGAGGGGAGCTTGCTTGGGTCCCGTCCCCAATGGTGCTGCCTGGTGACCTGTGACCTTCCTCCTGGCACGTAGTTCTTTGTTGGTTCCTGTAGCATAAAACTAGTCGGGTCCCGCTCCCCAGTGTGGCTAACTGTTGGAGCTTGCTCTCAGGCTTCACGCTTGGGATTTTATGGACCTTTTTGTGGAAAGTCCTATCCCCCTTGTTGCGCTAGTACCCTGATTTTGGAGAGGGTGGAGAGTGGATCTTGAAGGCTCCGTTCTCGTTGGGTAAATTGTCAGGTTGCCTTAAGCGACTCCCTGACCTAAGGTCCACTTACCCCGTCGTGCCCTGGTCCCAGCCCGGTGATGGTACAAGGCTGCCGACTGCTCTCCTCGACAGTTCCGTGCCCCTTGTCACAATCCCCTGCGACCAGGGGTCCAGCTCCTACTAGGCCCAGACGGCGTTTTGGCGCCAAAAGATGGCAGAAGATGGCGGAATTGGTGGGAAACGGGATCTTGCCTCACGGTTTCAACTTCTAAGGCGCACGTCACCCAGGTAAGTGGGTCCTGCTCGTATCCTGTTGGTGAAGCCAGGAATTTGAGGTGTGCTGCCCCCGTGTCAGCAGCCGGGCTGCTCGGGATCCGCGGTGGCTCGAGGGGCGTCCGGACCCGGGGGTTGTGCGGCCACTCAATGAAGGGGGGTATTTACAGGGGATTATGTTTAGAGTTTGTGACGCCACCCGTGGTGTGTGGTAATGTAGAGTACCACCGCTGTGGTTGGGAGTACCCAGGGGCGATGGAGTGAGGCAACCGGATGTTAGAACCCTCCACGGGTAGGGGGGATGCCTACCGACTCGGTGATGGTGTTCGGGGAGTGCCGTGGGGAGCGAAGGGGTCACTTGTGTACTCACTCAGTCCATAAAGATGACACCGACAAATGGGTAAACCAAAGTTCTGGACGCCGCTGCCACTGAGGGGAGCTAGTTTGGGTCCCGTCCCTGATGGTGCTGCCTGGTGATCTGTGACCTTCCTCCTGGCACTTAGTTCACGTCTTTGTTGGTCCCGGTAGCATAAAACTAGTCGGGTACCGCTCCCCAGTGTGGCTAACTGTGAGAGCTTGCTCTCAGGGTTCACGCTTGGGATTTTCTGGACCGTTTTTTGTGGAAAGTCCTATCCCCCTAGTTGCGCTAGTATGCCGATTTTGGAGCGGGTGGAGAGCGGATCTTGAAGGCTCCGTTCTCGTCGAGTAAATTGTCAGGTTGCCTGAAGCAACTCCCTGACCTAGGGTCCACGTACCCCGTCGTGCCCTGGTCCCAGCCCAGTGATGGTACAAGGCCGCCTGCTGTCCTCCTCAACAGTTCCATGCCCCTTGTCATGATCCCCTGCGACTGGGGGTCCAGCTCCCACTAGGCCCAGACCACCGTCTGCAACCTAGTTGCTTCCAAGGAGCCCGGCTCCTGACCTCGTCTCTCCTTCACTTCCTACACTTCACTGACCTACTCCTGACACTTTTGACTCAAGCCGTCCACTGGTGTGTCTGGTGGGTGTGGTGCAGAGTGTACCTAGGATTTTAATTGGCTGATGTAGGCAACACCATGTAGTTGGGGACCCACAACCAAGGAGGAGGTGGATATTGCACAGGGCAGATTGCACAATACCCTGTGATGACCTGATAGTCCAGGGGCGTCACACATACTTTTCTCCCCAACACAACTCAAAGTAGAATAGATTTTTTCAGCAAGCTTTTTCATGGCACCTTGTAGCTGATATTGGGGACATATTGTGGTCGGACCATGCCCCAATTCATCTCTCCAATAAACTTCTTAAAAACAATATATGCCTCAGGGAATTGCAAGATACCATTGAATGTCTTGTGGTGTGAGACCGAGGCGAGAGAAACACAGTTAAAATACGCTGAAAGCAAGGAATATGACAGTACAGACAAAAAACATCAGCAAAACTTGTGAGTGATCTATGCATGAAAAGGTGTTACAAAGCAAGGCCTGGAAAGACATGTGCTTGGATTCCTTTTAATTAAGGCATGTTCAAAATGTACATCTTTTTGACCCATTTTTTAGCATTATCACGCTGTTGGACTAAACTTTGTACTCTCCTGGGCTGCTAGCCAAAGCAGTTTTGCCTCTGCAGCATGGGACCCAGGGAATAAAGGTATTCCTTCCCTAGCTAACTGGCAACTCCGAGACCGCAGAGTGGTCAGTAATCTCTGGATTCTTGAGAACAGAAAGGATTTTTTAATAAGAAGTAAATTGCAAAGTTGCCTACTTTTACAAACACTGTGCAATATAATCCATTTAAAGGAATCTGTCAGCAGGTTTTTGATACCTTATCTGAGAGCCGCATAATGTAGGAAGAGACCCTTATCCCAGTGATGTATCACTTAGATTACTGGGTGCTGCAGTTGTGACATAATCAGAGTTCTTACACGTAGCACAGCTAAGAAACCTAAGGGTAAGTTCACACAGCGCGTTTTTTGCAGCGTTTTTGCGCGTTTTTCGGGTGCGTTTTTGCTCACAAAACTGCATGACTTTGCTTCCCCAGCAAAGTCTATGCGTTTTCATTTTTGCTGTCTGCACACAGCGTTTTTTTTAGCTGCGTTTTTGTGGTGCCCACAAAAACGCAGCATATCAATTATTTTTGCGTTTTTCACTGCGTTTTCCACCCATTGAGTTCAATGAGATATTCAAAAACGCAATGAAAACAGCAAATTGCAAATATAGCTGCGTTTTAGTGCGATTTTATTACTAAAAACGCAGCTATAAACGCAAGGGGTGGGTAGTAAAGTGACATGTACAGGAAGAGGATTCCTTCTGTCAGTAAACACAGAAGCATGAATCCTCCCGGTACCGCCACCGTTGCTTCCATTTTCCGCCCAGTGCCATGTCCGCTCCAGTGCAGGAGGTGGAAGCGGCTGCTAAATCAAAAGTGAACAGTAGAAAAATGTCATACTCACCTGTCTGCAGACTCCCGATGCCATGTCCGCTCCCAGCTCCTCTCCCGGTCCCGCCACCCCCGCTCCGGCTGTGTGCCGGCTCCCAGGCACGTCCGATAGCTGCATGACCTGGCCGTGAGGACCTGGCGGTGATCACCTGATGCGGTCAGCTGACGCATCAGCTGATCGTAAGTCTCATGGTGACATCGGATTTTGCCGCCGAGTGACTGATTCCCCGGCGCTTGCAGTCAGTTCATGACAGCTGCAGACAGGCTGGGGTGATCGCCGGAGTTCAGGTGAGAGCACCGGAGATTAGCTCGGGATGTCTGCAACTGTCATGAACTGAATCACAAGTGCTGGGGAATCAGTCACTCGGCGCTCGCTGTAAAGTCCAGGCTGCACGCCAGAGTTCAGGTGAGAGCTCTGGAGTGCAGGTACCTGAATCCAGGCCTGACATTACTGGAGATTCCTCCGGTAGCCAGTCCGACGCTGCACAGAAGTGGTTTTTTTTTGCACTGATGCATCAGCTGATTGTATAAAAGCCGTTTATACAATCAGCTGCTGTGTCATGTGATTCAGGCCTTGAACCTGACACATCATCTGATCGCTTTGCCTTCCAGCAAACCGATCAGATGATATTGGATCCGGATTGGACGGTGCGGGACCCTTGAGGGGGGTTCTTTATTTCAATAAAGATGGAGTCACTAATTGTGTCGTGTTTTATTTCTAATAAAAATATTTTTCTGTGTGTTTTTTTTTATCTTTACTAGAAATTCATGGTGGCCATGTCTAATATTGGCGTGACACCATGAATTTTGGGCTTAGGGCCAGCTGATAACATACAGCTAGCCCTAGCCTCATTATTACCCAGCGAGCCACCCAGCATCAGGGCAGCTGGAAGAGTTGGATTCAGCGCCAGAAGATGGCGCTTCTATGAAAGCGCCATTTTCTGGGGTGGCTGCGGATTGCAATTTTCAGCGGGGGGGCCCAGAAAGCTTGGGCACCCTGCATTGCGGATTCCAATCCCCAGCTGACTAGTTGTACCTGGCTGGACACAAAAATTGGGCGAAGCCCGCGTCATTTTTTTTTTAATTATTTCATGAAATTCATGAAATAATTAAAAGAAAAAAGGGCTTCCCTATATTTTTGGTTCCAAGCCGGGTACAAATAGGCAGCTGGGGGTTGGGGGCAGCCCATACCTGCCTGCTGTACCCGGCTAGCATACAAAAATATGGCGAAGCCCATGTAATTTTTTTGTTTTGGGGGGGCAAAGAAATCCTGCATACAGTCCTGGAAGGAGGCTGCTGAGCCTTGTAGTTCGACAGCTGCTGTCTGCTCTCCTGCATACACTATTGGATGGAGGATGCTGAGCCTTGTAGTTCTGCAGCTGCTGTCTGCTCTCCTGCATCCACTAGTGAATATGTTGTGAGTATGCTGAGCCTTGTAGGTCTACTCCCCCTGACTCTCCCTCCAGCATACAGTCCTGGATGGCGCTTGCTGAGCCTTGTAGTTCTGCAGCTGTCTGCTCTCCTGCATACACTAGTGGAGAATGAAGAACATATGGAAGAAGGAAATGACATCAGACCTTTTTTTTTTTTTTCCAACAATCTTTAATGGCAATGGCAATGTTGATAAAAAAAACGCAGTGAGCAAAAACGCAGCAAAACGCAGCCAATAACGCACCAAAACGCGGTAAAAACGCACGCGTTTTTCATGCGTTTTTTAAAGATGCTGCGTTTCTGTGCGTTTTTAGCGCTAAAAAACGCACAAAAACGCAGCGTCAAAAAAACGCAGTGTGTGTACATAGCCTATCCCTGCCCACAACACAGCTTTGTATGTATATTGTTTATTGGCAGTGAGCTGCTTATCAGAAGAGGTGTAGTTGGTCTATCAGGCTAATGAGCTTTTTCTGTGTAGTGATAATCTCTTGATGAAAAAACACTCATATTTAAGCAACAGCACACATAATTACTGACAGATCCTTGAAATCAGTGTCTCAGTCTCTACCCCATGCTGTCCTCTGATTACATAGCAAAAACGTACTGACAAATTCACATTACAGGAATTTTCTGTTTTCAAAAAACTGATCCCCATGTGTATTTTTTTTAAACCTATTGTTTACCAGTGTCACATAGACAATGTTACAGCCAATAAGTGAGCTCAGCAGCTCTACCCCAGTAGATGGCTTGAGCTACTTAGAACCGCTGAGCTCAATAATTGGCTGTAGTACCGTCAATGTGACTTTAGTGTTGCAGATAATAGATACTGGGAGCACAGGCACAAACTGAAAACACACTGCACCTGGGGCAAGGAATTTCTGAAAATGGAAAACCCCTTTAAGTGTAACTCTATGTTTATGGACTGTGGTAGAGTGCATAACTATATTATTTATTAATTACATAGTAAAAGCAACTGTCATTGTCTCTGGTTTATTTTATACCTTCACGGCAGGTAAATTTTTTTGCCCTCCATTTGCCCTCCAGGTTTACTTTCCAAAGGATATTCACTGGTATGGACAGCAGTCTGAAATCCTGCTGACATATTTAACCCCTTCTGTGTTAGTCTAATGTGTTTGGATACCTAAAACAGCAGTGCTATGAACCAAAAGACAGAATTTCAAAGGCCGTTGTGTGTCATCCATATAATGACCACCTTTTTTTTAAAGGGTTTGTCCTGGGTTAAAAAAACAAAACAAAAACGTATTTGTCTTCTTTCAAACACAGTCTCTTCTCTGTCTCCATGTTGTGTGTAGTATGGCAGGTCATCTCCATTCAGTTCAATAGAGCAGAGCTAATATACCAGACACAACTTGTACAAGGGTTGGTGCTGTTTTTGGAAGAAGGTAGAAAGTGGTGTCATTTGAAGCTTGTCGGGCCTCAATGCAAAATCTTCAACAGGGAACTCTACTAACATGGGTCCAATGTTGCTACAGTTAGGACCCCGAAGCTGTATTTTTCCAACACATAAGAATCCCTTTACGAGTTTGCCTTGCTTTAAATAAATTTCAACAAGCATGCATATACCATGTTAAGAAACATTTTCTGTGCCATTTTGCAGACAAGTGAAGTACAATAATTACCTCTAGTCTATGTCTAGGTATGTCCACTAAACTATAAAGCTTTAAAAGAGAACCTAGTCCTAGTATGTTTGTAACAGGAAACCTGCCTTTGAAAAGATAACCAAGCACATGTTATAGGATTGGTACTGTCCCTAAAGGTAAAACGTTACCTCTTAGACTCCCTGTCAGGTTCTCCTCCTTTGTACTGATGAGGGGCAAGCATCATAAAACACGCGTTTGAAAACTGTGTGTCTGGTTTGGCTTATTTATCTTAAGTCATGTGACAAAGCTACTTAAAAGGTTGATACTGACTTTTAGGATTGCTATATTCAATAAGTAGCGCTAAAGTTCAACCTCTCCTCTCCGAGGAAGCTATTTGCATTAAAATTACAAAAATATCAATACTCATCTTTTTTGTCCATGGGCAATTCAGTGCTGATGTCCCAGCAGTCCCCTGATCTTTGGGTCTCAGTACTAATGTGCCGTCCTACTACCATTACTGCTCAGCGACGTGGGTCAAAATTCCAGTACCAGTTACTGTATTATTGACTTCAAGGAAACAATATTGTCACCCTTATTTGAATATTGTTTTGAAAGTTTTGTATCTTACCACTAGCCTTTATGGCAATGTTCTATGATCTTTATGTTAATTATTGAGTTTGGGATAGACAGATTTACATGTGGCACTTGTGACAAATTATAGGTCTGAGGTTTTCTATGTTTTTTTTATTTAAATATGGACCAACATACCCCCACCTGCTACATAGAATCAGGGCTTCAGATTAGTAAAGCAATAAGTATGACACTATGATGGGCAAATATTTCTCCTTGCACACAACATTAATATATTGGTTATATCTGCATGCTATCTCTACTTGTAAATAAAAGAAGGAAGAAAGGAAGGCCACACAATTGTATATTTATTAAAAATTCAAATACAAATCACTAAATTTTAGCAGAATGAATAATACATGTGATTAGAGTTTGTCATTTGTCATAAAAAAAAGGTTTGTTTAAAAGAACTGAAGTCCTCAGTGGTTGATACCTTTTAATGGCTAACTGAAAAGATGGTAATAATAGCAAGCTTTCGAGACTACTCAGGTCTCTTCATCAGGCTCAATATAACACAAAATCTGAAAAGTCACATATTTATACACAACAGGACATAAAATAGTGCAGTAAAAAAAAACAAAAAGCAAGTTATATGAAAAAGAACTATCACTATGGCAGGGGGGCAAACTGTTGTGGCCATAAATATTGCTGCAGTTCAGTGTGAAAGTTTTATTGTTTTATTCTCGAAAGCTTGCTATATATTGAGCCTGATGAAGAGACCTGAGTAGTCTCGAAAGCTTGCTATATTGAGCCTGATGAAGACACCTGAGTAGTCTCGAAAGCTTGCTATTATTACCATCTTTTCAGTTAGCCATTAAAAGGTATCAACCACTTTTAAACAAACCTTTTTTTTATCTCTACTGGCTAACACGGCTAACACAAAGATATATTTTACCTGTATCATTTGTCATCAAAAGGGATCCAATAGATATGAAAACACTTTAATAATCTCAAAAAGTTACACTGACTAATAAGTGAGTATTAGACTTTGGTGCTCTGCAATTGTCACATGGAACACTAGTCCTTTGCCCCTCCACAAAACCTAAGGTTTGCTTTAGAGGTGGCACACTGGAAAACTGACCAAGCTTGCCATTTCCTAGGGACTCAAGAACTAGATCATTTCACCATTTGTTTCACTAATAGAGAAAGGTATCGTACCTATGAACATTTTATACCCTATACCCACCCAGCACTATTTGGTGCCATCTGCTGAATTTATCTAGGAACTAAAATGCTATTTTCTATTTCACAATATTAAGGGACTAAAATAAAGAAACCTGATATTATTTGGTCACTGTGTGCCGATGTGGTGGTATTAAAGCAGATCTGTCACCAGATTGCTGACATATGAGGTAAATTTTCTACATTTGCATCCTATTCTGACACTCTGACTTTGATGTGGTTCTTTCCTGGCAGAGGATGGCTATGATATTCAACCATCATCTGCCTTTAACAGCCACGGGTGGACAGCAACATTTAATAGCAGCAAAATTAAGAGCACGCCATGACATGATCGCTGTGCGCCAATGGGTTGCCATGATGGCTGTGGGTCTGCTGAAGACCTCCGTGCCCGTCATGACGGTTCTCCTGTGAAAGCTGGCCTGTAGCTGGCATTCATAGGAAACCATGATTTTTGTTATATACAGCAGTACTGTAGTATTGCTGTGCATAGTAAAAGAGATTGGATGGGGACTAACAAATATAGTATAAAGTGAAAAAAATGTTATTAAGCATATGAAAAAAAATATAAAAGTTCAAATCACCCACTTTCCCCCCCCATTAAAAATAAATAAAAAAAACCCCAAACACATATTTGGTATTATGTCCATAAAAGTCCATTCTATCAAAACATAAAATTAATTAACCCATGAAAAAACAAATCGAAACACCAGAATTAAGTTTTTTCGGCCACCACAATACTGCAATAAAATGCAATAAGAGGTGATCAAGTGATTTTATATACCCCTAAATGGTATCAATAAAACATCAGCTTAGCGTGAAAAAAATAAGTCTTCGCACAGCCCCATCGATCAAAAATTGAAAATGTTATGGGTCTCAAAAAATGGAGACAGAAGCAGAATTTTTATTTTTACAATTTTTCAAAATTATTTTTTATCAATTACAGGGTTTATCCGGCTTATTTTTGTTTATTTCATTATTGGGCTACATAGGGGCAGGTAAGTTCATAGCAACCACTTACCCACCCTGCTGTCAGCTCCTCTACACCGGCTCAGAGCGGTCATCTGGCCACTCCTTCCAGAATTTTGCTGCTTCCTGTGATGTCATGTTGACAGGGGCTGTAGCTTGTAGACAAGCATCACAGCCAACGTCATGTAGCCACCATGCTGGGCATATACAGTGCGTCAGAGACCCAGTCTACCCTTCACCCGCACCCTCCCCACATTCCATACTCTCCCCCACTCCCTCCCACTCCACAGCTATGGGGCCCATGAGCTTGCACAGCGCTCCCTCTCATCATTGTCCCACTGGTGTCTGTGCTCTATGACAGCTCAGCACAGTCTGTGCTGAGATGTGCAGAGCACAGACAGCGGGCGAAAAAGGAGCATCGTCGGGGACTGAAGAGAGGTATGTATTTATTCATTACATGGTAGGGGCACATAATGCTGTAATGAACTGTAGAGCGCTATGTGGGGGCTGTAGAGCGCTATGTGGGAGGGTGCAGAGTGCTATGCGGGGGGTGTAGAGCGCTATGTGGGGGGTGTAGAGCGCTATGTGAGGTGTGGAAAGTACTATATTGGTAGGTGCAGAGCACTATGTGGGGGGTGTAGAGCACTATGTGGGGTGTGCAGAGCGCTATGTTGGGGGTGCAGAGCACTATGTGGGGGGTGCAGAGTGCTATGTTGGGGGTGTAGAGTGCTATGTGGGGTGTGCAGAGCGCTATATGGGGGGGGGTGCAGAATCCTATGTGTTATTTCCAATGCTGGAGTGATGAGAGGTCAGTGCTGGGTAGAATACTGACAGCCAATGAGTGTGAAGAGGGCGGGCAGAGGGCGAGGCTGGACAGTGCGGCCGGGCGGTGCCAGCTTTGACTGTTAAGTTCGGCAATCAAGAAAAGGAACATGTCAGTTTGCTTGAGCTGCAGGTAAATAAAGTGGGTGCAGTGAATAAAGTGATAATTCAAGGGGAACAAAAGTTAGAAACAAAAAAAAATGTAGGGATGTTTAAGATGACAATACAGCACAGATTAGCTTAACATTTTTTTGGGAGTTTATGGTCGGACAACTTCTTTAAATTAAGAAAAAAACTAAACATATTAATTATACTAACCTGGAGAATCATATTGCCTGGTCATTTTTACCATAAAATAAACACTAAATAAATAACACAAAAAAAAAAATTGCAGAATTGCAATTGCAAATGTTGCCAAATTTGGAATTATTTGCCCCACTTTACAGTACATTACATGATAATATGAATGGCGCCATTTAAAAGTAGAAACTCATCTTGCAAAAACAAGCTAGTTATGGCTCTTGGAAGAAGTGGAGGAATAAATGAAAATGAAAACATCAAGTAGTAGTAGAGTGAAGTAGTGCTTTACTAATAAAATACACCTTTTAATATCAAGTTGGAAAGTGATTAAAGACTATACAGCCATTTCAATGTTAGTACACCAGCCCCATCAGATTTACGATAGCAAAATATAGGAACAGATCTATTTATAGGCATTGTCCGCTACTTGTACAACCTACTGTATTCTCAATAACAATATTCTCCCATGTAGAGTAAAAACATAGAACTTCCAGTTCAACGGATCTACAAGGACTCACAAGACTGGACTGCAGGGCTCAAGTGACATGACAATCAGCGGCCACTTCCCTCTCACTTCCTTTAGACAAAAATTACATCCACAGAAAGTCAGAAAGTAGATCTCAGTCTTGTCCAAAAGAAGTGAGAATGAAGTGTGTGGCGCCCTGGACAAGCCAGGGGCCACAGAGAACAACACCAACACACCCCACACTCCCGGTCAGGCACACCTAAGTCAGACAAAACCCTTGTTGCCTTCCTCCAGGGGCTGATGTTCACACCAGGGGGTGGGCCAGGCGGTTGGCCCCGCCCACCGAGGAGTACACAGTCCTGGAGGCGGGAAAAGCAGACAGTTTACAGTTGACAGTTGAGTTGGAGAGTGGAAAGTGGAAGGAGGGAAGTAGCAGTTGAGCAGACAGAAAGTGGTCCGGGTGTGTGGCCCGGACGGATCAGCAAGGTTGGCAGACGGTGGTGACCGTCTGCAGGAGTGGCCTATCGGAGTTTACCGTAAGGACCGTGGACGGGCGGTGGCACGGCGGTACCGGACCGGTACGCAAAGAGAAGTCAGCACCATCTGGCAGGGGCTTACGGACCCCGGCAAGGCTAGGAGTCGCCGTGAATTTGCCAAATTCGTTAGCGAAGGGAACCTCCTGGGTTTCCCAGCAGCCAAGTCCGGACAGAAGGCAACAGTCCAACCGAGAGAGGGAAACACAGTCACCGCCAAGGCTAAAGTTCCCAGGGCCAGAGCCTGCGGGCAAAAGGGGCTCCTTCAGCACCCATCCAAGCTGGGGAGCGGGTTACCGGTGGGAACCCATTGGAACCGTTTACAGTACACAGGTGCAGGGAAAGGCAGTCACCATCAACCTGCCGGGAGAAACAACACCGCAGCCGTCTGTGGGACCCGTCCATCCAGCCGTGTGTTTTACCGAGAACTGTGTCCACATCATTGGCTGAGTACCACCGTGCCGTGCGGCACAGCGCTGCCCCAGCGACCCTGCACCTCACCAGGCCCCGTAACCCGCCTGCCATCCATCCCTGCCCCATCTCCGGGCCCCGGGACAACCAACCCCCTACCCACGGAGGGGAGAACTAACAACAAAGCTGCTCGCTGTCACCGCTCCCGGGATCCCCGTCCAGAGCAGCGGTGGTGTCACCAATATCACCACAACCGTGGGTGGCGTCACGGACAATAACCAAATCCCCACAATCAATCCCCACCCTTTTCACTCACGGGCGAGGAGCGCCGCTCGAGTCCCGGGATCCGGCCCACTGCTCGAGCCACCACCGAGCCGCAGCAGCGGCCGGACCCGAGCAGTGGGAGAGCGCAGCGTCCCCTCCTCCGCCCGCGACAAGTGGCCCATAACATCATCAGATGAACCATGGCGCAGGCACCGGATGTGAGTATAAAGTGCTTGGACTCTACATGAGGGAATATTGTAATTGAGAAGGGTTGTCCTGCTAGTGAACAATCCCTTTAAGTATAATTTGGCCATTGAATGTCTGGGTACACATTGTGTGGAAATATTTATTTGTATGGCATCATCTGGGTATAAAGTTTCATAATAGACAATGGAAATTTTCCCTCACGTGTATGAATAATGGTATAAACCTCATATTTTGATGTCAGAACCTGATGAGTATATAGCTGTACAGGACCGAGTTATATGAAGGCACTGCTTATCTCTTCCTGCAGAAGTAGTAAAAGTTGGATGTTTCTTCAACCACTAATTGATTGACCTGTAGTGCTAATATTTTAACAAAAAAAAAAAAAAAGGACAAAGGTTGTTCAGCTGCAGCAGCACCTTTGTATTATACAGATCTGACACCCAGCTGCTGCTAAGTTATATGACAACAACACAAACTTATTTCTGTAAGGGATAAGGTCATTTCGTATCAATACATAGTGGAATGTCCCTTTACTTCTGATGATTACATTTAATGCAGTGTGATTTTTCTTTTAATAAAAAAATATATCCGCAGGTGCTGGAATTTTTGGGTCAATGTAACACTAGATGGCAGTGTACACAAGTATTCGATTGTATAGAACACAACTGGATAATTCAGTAACAGACCTCAGATTTTTTTAGGCATTAAGGAGTTGTCGACTATTCAGACAAGCCCTTCTCCATCCCTATGTTATCCCTCAATAAAATAACACCTATACTCACCTCTGATGCCGGTGCCATTCCAGCGGTGTTGGCACTGCCATTCCCCGGGATTATGTCACGCTGTCCCTGCAGATGATCAGCGCTGATTTTACTCTCCCCTCCTTCTGACAAATAAAGACATCACTTCTTCCAGATGTATTGATTTGTCCGAATTGGGTGAAGCCAGCACTATCACTGATCTTCTGCAGGTCCCATGTGTCAATGTCACATGGTCCTCAGGAGAGTCAGAACCAACACCGGTGGAATGGAATCAATGCCGTCTAATAAATGTTACTTCATTGTAGGGAAACTTAGGGATGGAGAAGAGGTTGTACGAGTATTGGACAACCTATTTAAACTCGTCCATTTTATGTTTATTTTGACAAATATGTTATGGGACTTACTAATATATACGTTTGAATAGGTTGTTCTCATGCACTTGTTTAGTGTAGCCTTCTTCACAGATCTACTGACTCGTGAAGGAGGAGCATGTGACCAGTCCTGTTCATTTGTCTTCTCCAATTCAAAGCATTTTACATGGGAAATCTATTTTACAGTTGCAGGAGGCTGATGGACAGGACTGGTCCTGTGTTTCTCCATCTGCAGCCTTTTGTGGATAGTACTATGCAGTCTGTGAGAAAGGTTAGAAAGAGTACACGAACAAGTGCAAGAGGAGAAAGTGAAACACATACTGTATATTAGTAAGTGCCACAAAATCATATCCCAATACCAATGTTACAATAAACAGAACCAACAGAGCCTTGTAAAAATACATTTACAGTCCTCATAAGGACTCATTCAGAGATCAGGGATTTTTCTCGCATGCAGAAAAACCCCAGTTTCGTTAGTGTTTTTAACATCAGAGTTTGATTAGAGTCTCATCAGTTTTTCTCAGATGGAAAATAACTGCTGGAGGTTTCTCAAGCTTCTCATAATAAACAGTACATGAAAAATGGTAGATGGCATCTGAGTACTGTCTGCATTTCTTATGAACCCATAGAGTTGCATTGGCAAGTTTCTTTCCGAGACTCAGATCAAAATAGGTCATGTGTCCATGATTTTATGTGGATTGCTCAGTCCATAAGAACACACACTAACGTGTGAAAAGTCCCATAGAACTTGCAAAAGAAAGACAGATGTCTGAGTAAGCCCTTACATTACATCAATGGTCTCCAACACTTAAGTCTGAGAGAGATTTGTGAGCCACATGCAGAGCGATCCCCTGAGTAGTGACATACAGTTTCCACCTCCCACATAGTATTGACGTCAAGAGCTATTATCAGCCATTACTGGTACAATACCAGTCAAAGCTTCCCCTCAGAAATAACAGAGGAAGTATACTTGCATCCAGGGATTCCTATTTTACCCCCAATGGGTATGTTGAAGCACTCCTAAAGCAATCTCACACTTATCTTCTATATCTATAAGTATCATCCTATCTCCACCTTAGACTTAAGGCCGCTTTACATGCTACGAGATCGCTAAAGCGATCTCGTTGGGGTCACGGATTTTGTGGCGCACATCCGGCCGCGTTAGCGATGTCATTGCGTGTGACACCTTTTAGCGATTTTGAATTGTTGCAAAAACGTTCAAAATCGCTAACCGGTGACATCCCCGCCAATCTCAATTATCGTTGCTGCTGCAGTAACGATGTAGTTCGTCGCTCCTGTGGCAGCACACATCGCTATGTGTGACACCGCAGGAACGAGGAACCTCTCCTTACCTGCGTCTCGCCAGCAATGCGTAATGAAGGAGGTGGGCGGGATGTTCATCCCACTCATCTCCGCCCCTTCACTTTGATTGGGCGGCCGCTTAGTGATGCCGCTGTGACGCCGAACGAACCACCCCCTTAGAAAAGAGGCGGTTCGCTGGTCACAGCGACGTCGCTAGGCAGGTATGTGTGTGTGACGCTGCCATAGCGATAATGTTCGCTACGGCAGCGATCACCACGTATCAGCCGTACGATGGGGCAGGTGCTATCGCGCTCGACATCGCCAGCAAATGCTAGCGATGTCGCAGCGTGTAAAGCACCCTTTACTCAATTTATCTCTCCAACCCGAAGGCCAACATATGCACATCCAGATCTGTTCTTTTGTGATGGCTACTCCCAAAAGTCAAGTCACCATCTGGAGACCTGATCTTCATAGTTGTTTGCTAGACCTGGTGATATTGCACCAAGTTGACATATACAGCCACTAGCCACATATCACTGGCCTGCATTACATACAGCTATTATCAAACTTTTTAGAACATGTTCACCCAGTGAAGACCCTGATTTGTAGAAATTGAGATCAGTAGTTTGCTATATCTTCTATCCTTATAAACAATAAATAGAGACATGTACAACGATCACAAGGAAGGCAAAGAGTCTTAGTGAGTACTACAATAACAGTAGTAGTCCTAATAACTATCTTATGAAAGGAATAGTATAGAAATTTAGTAATAATCAAAATAGTTGTCCCTCGGTAGGCATCAAAACAATTCACCTTTCCTAGGCTATTTTGTTCATTTTCTCAGTTGTGAATTTGGGGATATATATATTCTGTGCGTGTTTCTGAATATTTCAATTATGGAAGTTACTATTACTCAACTTTGGCTCATTGAGCTCTTATCGAGAGATTTGCTAGGAAAGTTGTGTGCCAATTAACCACATTAGATGCACCAAAGACTAAAAATGCACCAGAAACAATGAGAATAAAGGTCAGAAGACCCTGCTTCAGTAATAACTGTCTGAAATTATAATACTACCATACTACTATTGTGTTCAACAACTAAAGTCCAAAAAGCTTTACATTTTGAGCAGTGTGTTTCTATTTTACACAAAATCCAACTTTGAATAAACACTTGCATAGCATGATGGTTCAGATCAGGCGGATCTCTAATAGGATGTAGCTACACATGAATGCTATAATTCATAGGGGTAAAGGGTGCTTTACACGCTGCGACATCGCTAACGATATATCGTCGGGGTCACGGTGTTTGTGACGCACATCTGGCGTCGTTAGCGACATCGCAGCGTGTGACAGCTAGGAGCAACAATCAACGATCGCAAAATTATCAAAAATCGTTGATCGTTGACACGTTGCTCCTTTTCATAATATCGTTGGTGGTGCATGCCGCTGGTTGTTCATCGTTCCTACGGCATAACACATCGCTATGTGTGACACCGCAGGAACGATGAACTTCTCCTAACCTGCGTCCACCGGCAATCAGGAAGGAAGGAGGTGGGCGGCATGTTCCGGCCGCTCATCTCCGCCCCTCAATTGCTATTGGGTGGCCATTTAGTGACGCCGAACAAACCACCCCCTTAAAGGAGAGATTGTTCGGTGTCTCCAGCGACGTCGCTAAGCAGGTATGTGCGTGTGACGCTGCCGTAGCGATATTGTTTGCTACGGCAGTGATCACCCCCATGACGAAACAGCGACATGGGCGGGTGCTTTCACGCACGACATGACTAGCTATCGCTAGCGATATCACAGCGTGTAAAGCACCCTTTACACCAGGGTTGCACAACCTTTCTGGTCCAAGGGTCACGGGTTATTTTAAATGCCCCCCAAGGGAAGAAATAAAACTTATAGGAGTATTACCATCAGACATTTCTAGTATATTGAAATGATATATAATAAATGCATGATAGTAGTACAGTAATTGGAATCTGCCGAGATGGCAGTTAACACTTAGGAGAGGGGGAGGCTACGCCAAGGTGGCTCTAACCATTGTCTATGCCATAACTTATAATGTGGAGAGCCACAAGGATAGGTGGCCACCTGTAACTCATACACATCTTTCTGGTGTAACATAGATGGGCCTAGGAAAGATATTCTCAAAACATTTAGGGGGGAAACAGAGATGACTAAGTGCCACCATGCTTTTTATTATGTAACTTACATTCAAATAGCGACACTGACAAGCATTTCTTTGTCTAGAATCTAGACTCTAGATGGTTGTGAGCTGCACAGAATGGCATCGCAAGCCCCATGTGGCCCTTGGGCTGTAGGTTATGCACCCTTGGTCTAAACGCTGACAACATTTTTGATGAACAATTTTTTTCTTAAAAAGGAAAGTGCTCGCACAGTTATTAAATGATAAGTGAGCTATCAGATCATAACACCCAATAAAAACACTAGCACATGTAACATCAAAGATATACTAGATACTAGGAAAATTGTATATTCTGGGAAGCGATATCTTTTAAGATATCCAAAATCCCTGCTATGATAAATTATTCCTCCTGTAGAAAATTGTGCTATATTGAAGCAGTATATATGGCTTTTTATAATATGTGTAATTATATATAAAGCAGAGTTAAAGTATACCTTAAGGCACTGTCACACTAAGCGACGCTCCAGCGATCCCACCAGCAACCTGACCTGTCAGGGATCGCTGGAGCATCGCTACATGGGTTGCTGGTGAGCTGTCAAACAGGCAGATCTCACCAGCAACCAGTGACCAGCCCCCAGCCAGCAGCGACGCGTGGAAGAATGCTGCGCTTGGTAAGTAAGGTAAATATCGGGTAACCAACCCGATATTTACCTTGGTTACCAGCGCACACCGCTTAGCGCTGGCTCCCTGCACTCCTAGCCAGAGTACACATCAGGTTAATTACCCGATGTGTAGTCTGGCTATGTGTGCAGGGAGCAACGAGCCGGCACTGACAGCGTGAGAGCGGCGGACGCTGGTAACGAAGGTAAATATCGGGTAACCAAGGAAAGGGCTTCTTGGTTACCCGATATTTACATTGGTTACCAGCGTCTGCAGAAGCCGGCTCCCTGCTCACTGCAAATTCAGTTGTTGCTCTCTCGCTGTCACACACAGCGATGTGTGCTTCACAGCGGAAGAACAACAACTAAAAAATGGTCCAGGACATTCAGCAACAACCGGCGACCTCACAGCAGGGGCCGGGTTGTTGCTGGATGTCACACACAGCAACATCGCTAGCAACATCGCTGTTGCGTCACAAAAGTCGTGCCTCAGCAGTGATGTTGCTAGCAATGTTGCTTAATGAGACGTGGCCTTTAGGTAATATACAAACTCTTACTAGTAGGATTGCTACACTAGAGACTACAGTTTGTGAACAACTCCAAGAACAATTGCATTGAATTTCATTTCCCTCTGCTAGTAAGACAATAGAAGATATTGAAAGATGTCAGTAGGATCAACCCACCTAAGCTGTCTATATGGGCATGTAGGACATAGGAACCTTAATAAAATGATACCTTGATATCTGTGATCCGATGACTTATTCTAGAGAAATCCATGTTTTTCTTATATGTAAATGAGCTATTAAGATCTATGGGCCAGACACTGGAGGCGATACCAGTGGGACAAATGTTAGGGCTTTTTCACGGCCAGATCATAATGCATAGACTAGTCACAGCTCTCCCAACCCGAGAGTGAGAGCTGAATATATTTTTATGAAGCTGTCATGATCAGATTGTGAGAGCTGTGTGCGGCCTATCCTTGTACTGCGATCTGACATTGGTCCAAATTGCAGGGACATGAGTCTTGACTAAAATTGAACAGTAGAATTTGTCTTTTTACAAACACTGTACATTAGCAGTTGCAGCTCTCCTATAATGTAACAGTATTGTAACCCTGCCTGTGAGATGGAAGCTGATGCGGACAGGAACCTGCAGATGTTAGTTATAATTACACACAGCTCTGCTGTATTGTAACAACAACGCAACCCTGTCAGCCTGTGAGATGGAGGGTGAAGCTGAGAGGAACCTGCAGATGGGTCAGTTATAATCACACACAACTCTGCTGTATTCTAACAAACTTGCTTCACTGTCTGCCTGTAAAATGGAGGCTCAAGCTAAGAGGAACCTGCAGATAGGTCAGTTATAATCACACACAGCTCTGCTGTATTGGAACAATAATGCAACCCTGACTGCCTGTGAGATGGAGGGTGAAGCTGAGAGGAACCTGCAGATGTCAGTTATAATCACATACAGCTCTACGGTATTGGAAAAATATTGCAACCCTGTCTGCCTGTGAGATGTAGGCTGAAGCTGAAAGGAACCTGCAGATGTCAGCGAAAATCACACACAACTCTGCTGTATTGAAAAATAATGCAACCCTGTCTGCCTGTGAGATGTAGGCTGAAGCTGAGAGGAACCTGCAGATGCATCAGTGATAATCACACACAGCTCTGCTGTATTGGAACAATAATGTAACCCTGTCTGCTTATGAGATATTTGCTGAAGCTGAGAAGAACCTGCAGATGCCTCAGTTATAATCACACACAGCTCTGCAGTGAAATAAAACTAACGCTCTCTTCTTGTGCAGATCTCTGTCTGCCCATAGATTTTAACAGATCATTTACATATAAGAAAACCATGGATTTCTCTGGAGTAAGATATCAGATCTCAGATATCAAGGTATCATTTTATTCAGTTTCCTATGAAACTATATGCTCATATAGATGGCTTAGGAGAGTTGACCCTACTAACAGACTCCCTTTAAAACATGAGTGTAAATACCTCTAACTTAGAGGAATATTTGCGCAGTAATTGCCTCTAACATTGTGAGTGCATGCTATATAACTCAATAAACTTTTCTGTTTCCAGTGTACATACCAGTCAAGAAGAACATGCCACACCTTATATGTGATATACATTTTTTATATGTCCAGGCTTTTGATATTAATGCCCTATCCTTAAGAAAAGCAATACATATCAGATTTGGATTGGCCTCTGAAACCCAGCACCTTCATAATCTGCTGTTTTGAGCTACAGCTTAGGCCAGATGTAAACAGTGAACGGATTATGTGGCTCATTGTGTAGTGGCCATTGCAGAGAACTACAGTTCCTCTTCAATTGAGGTGAACAGAATTTGAATTTGACAGATCTGCTCTGTTCACTGTTGACAACTGAAAACAACTGATTGGTGAGGGTAGCGATCCCTTACCAATCTGGGACTGATGACTTGCACTCAGTAAATTAAGTGATACATCACAGAAATCAGGGTTTCTGTCCCTACATCATACTGCTATTAGATTACATATCAAATTCCTGCTGTCAGTTTTAATGGATAGTTTATATTTTGTATTTTAATATTATGTAAAAGGAATTGTAAAGCAAAAATCAGACAGTGCAAATGTCATAGATTGGGGTGCTGTATTAAAATGTTACTATACTCGGACTTATTGTAGCTTACTTCTTATAGCACATTTTCCTCACAGTGGCCACACATTACACAATTAATTGTTACACCATTGCTCAGTATTTGTCTATGCTTTGTCTATGCTGAAATCTTCCTTTCGAAATATTTCCTTTGTTGATGGCTGTTTTGGAGTAAAATGCCCATCAATCGCATCTGAAAGTTCATTTTGAAAAGCAAACAGAGCATGAAATTTTCCATTGCGCTCTCACTTCCTGAGCAGTTGCTAGAAGAGAAAAGTATTTCCCAAGTTGCTAGAGACAGTATTGTCAAAGTGTGGAAACAATTATTGTGTTTTTGTTAACGTTTTAAGATATTTCATACATTATTTTTATTATCCTGTTAAATAAAAAAAATGCTGGTTGTTTCCAGTCATTTTAACTGTACAAATTAGAAAGGCAACCGAATACATCACTGCTGTAGAAGTATTTTATATGAAGCCACTTCCAATATAAAAAAAAAATGTTTTCTGTGATTTTCCTCTCATTTTGTAATGAAGTATTTTTCATGCTTTTTGGGCAGTGATATGCTGCAGTTTTCGTTCTTGTCACTTCTGTGTTCAACATGCCGATATATTTACAACTTTTTTCATCAACAGCCTTGTGATGGAATCATTCCTTGAACCTCTGGTTCTGAAGCTTCTTATAAAAAGGTTCCTCTACTTCTTCACAACCCTCCCTATCTGCTACTTGCGGTTTTCTCCTGAGGCTAGCTTCTCGGCTTGAAGCAATGCCAATAGTTTCAGCTACTAAGGGAGTTGGCACACCTCCAGCAACATTGACAGTTGGCCCACTTCGTGGTTCTGAATCGGGTTCTAGGTCACTAATTGAGGAACCTGGAGATACACCTGCACCCTTTGGTGTTCTGTACCCACGATAGTCTTTACTCATATCAAAGGTACTTGTTTCATGGGTCTCACCAGCCTTCTGTGCAGCCTTCCATTCCCATGGGCCATTCCCTGAAGAGAGATGAACTACTGGGTGATGAGGTGCGTGGGCATCAATTGTGACAATACTTGAACTATCCCTCTCTGAGGGTGAACGGTATTGTGATGAATCAGAGCTACTTGTTGTAGAAGATGAAGAGGTTTCAGAGTGTTTAGATGTGCTGGACACCAATGATGTTCCCTGCTGTTGTTGCTTGGACATTGCAATAACCTGCATAAGCCTTGGGGCATTTGTTGCAGCTCGAGGTGCTCCTCCTTTCTCTGCCATCATCATCCACTTTGCTCTAATGGCAGAACTGCCCTTGGGTGAACCAGTTTGGTTTTCTTCAGGTATGTGCAGAAGTGGTGGAGCTGCAGGCCTTGGTTGGATTAGAACCCTAGGTCCTGCTGTCCTTGCCTGCACTGTGGGATAAAGTGATGGTGGTGCTCTGTCAGGATCTGGGTCATCAAGAACAATACCAGAAGTTTCAGATGCAGCCCGGCGATGAGCCTGTGCTAATGCCACTTCCTCCCCAAGTGTAAGGCTGCGACCTTCCATAGGCTTTGGCTTCCATTCAGCTCCTGGGGCTCGTGGTGGACGTGATCCTTCTGCAGGCACATGTATGGTCATGTGGCGGCGAGAAGTGTCTTCCATAGATGGAGTGCTAACTCGTGGCAGAGTGTTACTAAATGTTACCATATTTTCTTTTCCCATTGGACTTCTGGGGGCTAGTAAATCAACATCGACACTGGCACGTTTCAGGCTACCCAGGGAATTTTTCTCACGTTGAACCTTCCAGGGAAATAAAACAAATAAGAGATCAATCAATACAGCTAACATTTGCCAACATAATATCCACATTACAGCAATAGCCTTTAAAATCTATGCATCTTAATGGTGTTTTCCCATTTAAACCTTTATAGAATATTTATAGATTATGCCAAGAAGGTCTGATAGATGGGATCCCACAATTACAAGTAACTGGAGGTCTCCTGAGAATTGCAGGTGGCAGTAGAACATTCCAACCAAAGATAAAATTACATAGTGATCTTTTTGCTCGTACCTGCTCCACATTTGTTTGTTGTTTTTTTTAGTTTTAAAAATGTGAATATAGTTTACACATAACAATGAGATGTATTTCACGAACCTGACGCTGAGTAGCCTGGGTTCGAGAATGAGAAGTGAGTTCATCATTGCTTGAAGATTTATTTTGATACACAGACTCATGACCTCTATGAGTTAAAGCACGGAGAGGATCCTTGCTGGCAGCTCTTGGAGAAGTGTCCTCTGAGGATGCCCGAAAATTACCCACAGCATGATAAGCCTAGAAGATATATTATACCATTAATATCTACAATTCTGCTGAAGATAAATTTAGTTTCATTGTATATGGTCTGCAAAATACACATTAGTTACTGATTCATGAAACCAGAACACCAACATGCATGATTTTGTGGGAAGTGTAAGGCCGGCTTTGCACACTACGACATCGCAGGTGCGATGTCGGTGGGGTCAAATCGAAAGTGACGCACATCCGGCATCACTTGCGATGTCGTAGTGTGTAAAACCTTTTTGATACAATGAACCAGTGCAAAAGCGTCGTTATCGTATCATCGGTGTAGTCTCCGACATTTCCATAATGCCGGTGCAGCGACAGGTACAATGTTGTTCCTCGTTCCTGCGGTAGCACACATCGCTGTGTATGAAGCCGCAGGAGCGAGGAACATCACCTTACCTTCGTCCCGGCTGCTATGAGAAGGAAGGAGGTGGGCGGGATGTTTACATCCTGCTCATCTCCGCCCCTCCGTTGCTATTGGCCTGCCTGCCGTGTGATGTCGCTGTGACGCCGCACGGCCGCCCCCTTAGGAAGGAGGCGGTTCGCCAGCCAGAGCGACGTCGCAGGGCAGGTAAGTGCATGTGAAGCTGCCATAGCGGTAATGTTCGCTACGGCAGCTATCACAAGATATCGCACGTACGACGGGGGCGGGGACTATCGCACTCAACATCGCAGCATCGGCATGCGATGTCGTAATATGCAAAGCCGGCCTAAGAATCTGTGGGAAATTGTTTAAATGGGTATGTAAGAAGAATAACAGCAAGCCTGTAAAATCAGTGAACTATATTGACAGTAGACAGTATGCACCCACAGGGTACACAGCATGTTACACATGCATTTGACAGCAGTGGGCATTGATGTTTGCTGTTCCTGCAAAGGTTAAAGTAGCATTGGCATAATATATACAGTAGTTCTTGTGATAACATTAGTATGGGGGTATGCCCAATGGAAGAGATATACTGAGCAAAAAAATACCCAGAATAGGGATGAAAAAAATCTTGTTTTCCTGCAGTGTAACATGACTATGCTGAGTACCATCTCCTCTTAAAGGAAGTGAAAAGAGCCATCAGAAAATTCCCAACTCAATAAAAGATTTTCTCTAAATTTTGATGGTGTTTTTTTAAAATAACTATTTACATTAAAAAAAACCATTCCCTTGGGAAGGGGTAATTTCATTACAGAGGATGTACATTTATCTCAGTTGACAGATCTATTGTTCTGCTGGTGGCCTAGATAAGGCAGCATGGAAAAACTATATACTGTGTGCAGAAACAAAACTCTGCGCACCCACAATGACATTGCTTGGCCTGTGTAGGTAGGGGCTTGTACTCTATTTCCTCTTGGATACTGTATTGTGGGTTTATATATAAACTAGAAGGTGGCCCGATTCTAAACGCATCGGGTATTCTAGAATTTATTGTGTAGTTACTGTATGATTTTTGTTATATATATATAGATGTTGTTGTGTGTAGTTGCCAAGTATTTGTGTAGTGCGCTGTAAATGTTCTGGGTGTTGTCTGGGTGGGGGTGTGTGAGAGCGGTGTTGTTTGTGTGTTGCATTGTTTGTGGAGCGCTGTGTGTCTGTGTGGTGCTGTATGTGTTGCACGGTTTGTGTGGGTGTGTGTGTGTTTTGGGGGGAGGTATGTTTTGTGCAGTGTGTGTGTGTGTTGGAGGAATAGTCCTGGAGGGAGAGGAGTATAATAGTAGGAATAGTCCTGGGGGGAGAGGAGGATAATAGGAGGAATAGTCCTGGGGGGAGAGGAGGATAATAGGAGGAATAGTCCTGGGGGGAGAGGAGGATAATAGGAGGAATAGTCCTGGGGGGAGAGGAGGATAATAGGAGGAGTAGTCCTGGAGGTGAGGAGTATAATAGGGGGAGTAGTCCTGGGGGGAAAGGAGTATAATAGGAGGAGTAGTCCTGGAGGTGAGGAGTATAATAGGAGGAGTAGTCCTGGGGGGAGAGGAGTATAATAGGAGTAGTCCTGGGGGGAGAGGAAGAAAATAGGAGGAGTAGTCCTGGGGGAGAGGAGTATAATAGGAGGAGTAGTCCTGGGGGAGAGCAGGATAATAGGAGGAGGAGTCCTGGGGGGAGAGGAGTATAATAGGAGTAGTCCTGGGGGAGAGGAGTATAATAGGAGGAGTAGTCCTGGGGGAGAGGAGTATAATAGGAGGAGTAGTCCTGGAGGTGAGGAGTATAATAGGAGGAGTAGTCCTGGGGGGAGAGGAGTATAATAGGAGTAGTCCTGGGGGGAGAGGAGTATAATAGGAGGAGTAGTCCTGGGGGGAGAGGAGGATAATAGAAGGAGTATTCATGGGGGGAGAGAAGAATAATAGGAGTAGTCCTGGGGGGAGAGGAGGATAATAGGAGGAGTAGTCCTGTGGGGGGAGTAGGATAATAGGAGTAGTAGTCCTGGGAAGAAAGGAGGATAATAGGAGGAGTAGTCCTGGGGTGAGAGGAGTATAATATAAGTAGTCCTGGTGGGAGAGGAGTATAATAGGAGGAGTAGTCCTGGGGGGAGAGCAGGATAATAGGAGGAGTAGTCCTGGGGGGAGAGGAGGATAATAGGTGGAGTAGTCCTGGGGGGAGAGGAGGATAATAAGAGGAGTCCTGGGGGGAGAGGAGGATAATAGGAGGAGTAGTCCTGGGGGAGAGGAGTATTATAGGAGAAGTAGTCCTGGAGGTGAGGAGTATAATAGGAGGAGTAGTCCTGGAGGTGAGGAGTATAATAGGAGGAGTAGTCCTGGAGGTGAGGAGTATAATAGGAGGAGTAGTCCTGGAGGTGAGGAGTATAATAGGAGGAGTAGACCTGGGGGGAGAGGAGGACAATAGAAGGAGTAGTCCTGGGGGTAGAGGAGTATAATAGGAGGAGTAGTCCTGGGGTAGAGGAGTATAATAGGAGGAGGAGTCCTGGAGTGAAAGGAGGATAATAGGAGAAGTAGTCCTGGAGGTGAGGAGTATAATAGGAGGAGTAGTCCTGGAGAGAGAGGAGTATAATAGGAGGAGTAGTCCTTGGGGAGAGAGGAGGATAATAGGAGAAGTAGTCCTGGGGAAGGGGAGTATAATAGGAGGAGTAGTCCTGGAGGAGAGGTGTCTGATAGGTGGAGTAGTCCTGGGGGGAGGTGTATAGGTGCCCAATGTGTGTGGGGGGCGTGGCCGAGCGGGGCAGACGTGGCCGAGCGGGGAGGCGTGGCCGAGCGTGTGGGGGCATGGCCGAGGGGGCAGAGTGTGGGGGGCGTGGCCGAGGGGGGGGCATAGTGTGTGGGGGGCGTGGCCGAGGGGGGCAGAGTGTGGGGGGCGTGGCCGAGGGGGGCAGAGTGTGGGGGGCATGGCCGAGCGTGGGGGGCGTGGCCGAGTGGGGCAGAGTGTGGGGGCGTGGCCGAGGGGGCAGAGTGTGGGGGGGCAAGGCCGAGCGGGGCAGAGGCCGAGCGTGGGGGCGTGGCCGAGGGGGCAACTATGCAAAGCGGTTTCCATAGTTACCTGATGTGTATCATTGTTATCAGCGTACGTGTGCCGGGAGTCGGGGTATGCTAGTAAGCATGTTACACATCAGGTAAGTATTCAAAGAGACAGTGCTGGGTCACTTGTTGGTCTCCTGCTGTGCAGCACGCATCAGCGTGTGACAGCGGGAGACCAACAATTTGAATGGGCAGGGAGCCGGCATACGCTGGTAACCATGCTACACAATATTACCCGATGTGTACCATGGTTACCAGCTTACCCCACCGCCCGCACGCACGGGAGCCCACACCAGCATACGCCGGTAACCCCAGAAATGCGAGGGTATATGTCGGCTGGGTTGCCGGCGTACGCTGGTGTGGGCTCCCGGGCGTACAGCACTCAACTGGGAGTCGGGGCTCCGTGTCGGTTCGGGGAATGCGTGTGGAGGGCGGGGCCAGAGCGAGCGTGCAATGCGTGAGGGGGGCGGGGCGTGGCCGAGTTGGCAATGCGTGCAGGGGGCCGGGGCGAGAGGCCAATCCGTGTGGGGGGTGGAGCCTGGGTGAGCGGCCAATCCGTGCGGGGGGCGGAGCCGAGGCGAGCAGCCAATGAGACGCTTGTCATGGTAACGACAGAATTTTGGAGAAAGACAGACAGACAGACAGACAGGCAGAATAAGGCAATTATATATATAGATATTTAATTGGACTAGAAGGTCGCTGATTAATTGTTTGCTGGATTGTTCACACAAGCGATTCAACCATCAATATACCATAAGAAACTAGCAAATTAGGGAGACATTTCAATTTACCAGAGAGGATTGAACAAATGTGACTAGTGATGAACGAATGTATTCGTTACTATTCGCAGAATAGTACGGTATTCGGGGTATTCGTTATATAGCGAGTAATGGTGTATTGGCCTCGCTATATTTGGATGTCCCACCCAGCCGTTTTGGCACCTGATTTGCAGCCAATAAACATGCTGGGCTTCTTAACCAATCACAGCAATGCTGCAGCCATCCTCGTTGTGGCATCACTGTGATTGACTGGTCGATCAGCATCATAGGGTCTATAAAAGACCTTCCGACGCCATTTTGTACACACTGCGTTAGAAGCCTGTGTTGTATCAGGGTAGAGATAGCGCGAGCAGCTGCTAGGGAAGTGTAGGCCTCTTAATAACACAAAAAACCCTTTTCAGGGCTGCCTGCAGTGTAGGTCAGTGTAGCGTTCAGAGGTACACATTGCCGAGCAGGGACAGTGTTTAAGGCTATGTGCGCACGTTCCGTTTTTTTCCCGCGGAAATGCTGCGCTTTGAACTGCAGCGTTTTTAGTGCCAAATTGCATGCTTTCAGCTTCCCCAGCAAAGTCTATGGGAAAGCCGTAAAATCAATGCACACGCTGCATTTGTAAACGCAGTGTTTTGGATGCCCAAAATCGCTGAGGAAAAAAAAGCAGCATGTCACTTCTTTTGTGCGTTGTAGCTGCGTTCTTCACCCATTGAAATCAATGATGTGGGTCAAAACGCAACCAAAATGCACTTGGACTGCCTTTTTGTTGCGTTCCGCATGCTTTTTTGACAAGCAAAACGCAGGCCTTTTCAGTCTCTCTCTGTCAATGTCGGTCAATCTCGGTCTGTGGATGTCGGTGAATCTCCCTTTGCCTGTCGGTCGGTCTCTTTCTCTGTCAGTTGGTCACTCTGTCTGTCTCTCTCTCTCTCTGTCGGTCTCTCTCTCTGTCTGTCCCTCTCTCTATCCGTCGGTCAGTCTCTCCCCCTCTCTCATACTCACCAATCCCCGATCATGGGCGCGATGCTGCATGGCTGTCACACTGCTCCGGCGGCTTTTCCTCTTTTGAAAATGCCGGCCGCTTATTATTCAATCTGGTATTCTCTGCTTTCCCCGCCCACCGGCGCCTATGATTGGTTGCAGTCAGATACGCCCCCACGCTGAGTGACAGCTGTCTCACTGCAACCAATCACAGCCGCAGGTGGGCGGGTCTATATCATGCAGTAAAATAAATAAATGATTAAAAAAAAACGACGAGCGGTCCCCCCCAATTTTGATACCAGCCAGGGTAAAGCCACACGGCTGAAGGCTGGTATTCTTAGGATGGGGAGCCCCACGTTATGGGGATCCCCCCAGCCTAACAATATCAGCCAGCAGCTGCCCGGAAATGCCGCATCCTTTAGATGCCACAGTCCAGGGACTCTACCCGGCTCATCCTGAATTGCCCTGGTGCGGTGGCAATCGAGGTAATAAGGAGTTAATGGCAGCAACCCATAGCTGCCACTAAGTCCTAGGTTAATCATGGCAGGCGTCTATGAGACACATTCCATGATTAACCTGTAAGTGAAAGTAAATAAACACAGACACCCAAAAAAATCCTTTATTTGGAATAAAAGACAAAAAAACACCCTCTTTAACCACTTTATTAACATCCCCAAATACCCCTCCAGGTCCGGCGTAATCCACAGAGGTCCCGCGACGCATTCAGCTCTGCTACATGAAGCTGACAGGAGCCGCAGTAAAACACCGCTGCTCCTGTGAGCTCAACGCAGCAACTGAAGTGAATCGCGCTGTCAGCGGGGACGTCACTGAGGTAATGCCGGTGTGTGTGTGTGCGGTGATGATGGGTGCAGTAGTGCCTGCGTGTGCGGGGATGATGGGTGCGGTAGTGTCGGTGTGTGTGCGGTGATGATGAGGGCTGTAGTGTCAGGATGTGTGCGGGAATGATGAGGGCTGTAGTGTCGGGGTGTGTGCGGTGAAGATGAGGGCCGTAGTGTCGGGATGTGTGCGGTGAAGATGAGGGCTGTAGTGTCGGGATGCGTGCGAGGATGATGAGGGCTGTAGTGTCAGGATGTGTGCGGTGATGTAGGCGGTAATGTTGGGATGTGTGCGGTGATGTAGGCGGTACTCCGGTTTCCTCTCACACTCCAAAAACATACTGATAGGGCATTTAGATTGTGAGCCCCAATGGGGACAGTGTTGCTAATGTATGTAAAGCGCTGTGGCATTAATAGCGCTATATAAATGAATAAATATTATATTAGTATTATTATAATGTCGGGATGTGTGCGGTGATGTAGGCGGTAGTGTCGGGCTGTGTGCGGTGATGTAGGCGGTAATGTCGGGATGTGTGCGGGGATGTAGGCGGTAGTGTCGGGATGTGTGCGGTGATGATGTAGGCGGTAGTGTTGGGATGTGTGCGGTGATGATGTAGGCGGTAATGTCGGGATGTGTGCGGTGATGATGTAGGCGGTAATGTCGGGATGTGTACGGTGATGTAGGTGGTAATGTCGGGATGTGTGCGGTGATGTAGGCAGTAATGTCGGGATGTGTGCGGTGATGTAGGCGGTAATGTCGGGATGTGTGCGGTGATGTAGGCGGTAATGTCGGGATGTATGCGATGATGTAGGCGGTAATGTCGGGATGTGTGCGGTGATGTAGGCAGTAATGTCGGGATGTGTGCGGTGATGTAGGCGGTAGTGTCGGAATGTGTGCGGTGATGATGTGGGCGGTAATGTCGAGATGTGTGCAGTGATGATGTAGGCGGTAATGTCGGGATGTGTGCGGTGATGTAGGCGGTAATGTCGGGATGTGTGCGGTGATGTAGACGGTAATGTCGGGATGTGTGCGGTGCTGTAGGTGGTAATGTCGGGAAGTGTGCGGTGATGTAGGCGGTAATGTCGGGATGTGTGCGGTGATGATGTAGGTGGCAATGTCGGGATGTGTGCTGTGATGATGTGGGCGGTAATGTCGGGATGTGTGCAGTGATGATGTAGGCGGTAATGTCAGGATGTGTGCGGTGATGTAGGCGGTAATGTCGGGATGTGTGCGGTGATGTAGGCGGTAATGTCGGGATGTGTGCGGTGATGTAGGCGGTAGTGTCGGAATGTGTGCGGTGATGATGTGGGCGGTAATGTCGGGATGTGTGACGTAAAGATGAAGGCTCTCTCAGCTAAAGAAAACTTAATGCAACGCGTTATTTCACTGGAATCCGTGGCCTTTATTATCACACTATTTGCAAGCCATCCGTCACATGCGTTACACAACGCATTGTGACGGATGCCGTTCAACGCAAGTGTGTAAGTAGCCTTAACCTGAGTGACGGCAGCGCTAATCGCGCTGCTCACTTCAGTCACTCAGGGGATTAGCAGTCACCGGTGAGTCCTTAACGGGTGACCGCTAATCAGGACGCCACACACAGACAGAGCCGCGGTATGACAATGAAGTCGGGTGAAGTTCACCCGAGTTCATTCTCATCGCGTGACTCTGTCTGTGTCTGCTGTCAGTGGGCATGTAGCAGAGCTGAATTGCCTGGGGAACGCACTGTCAAAAATGCATCCAAAACGCATGCAAAATGCATGGAAAAAGCATCCAAAATGCATGCGTTGTGGATGCATTTTTTTTTTACAAACGCAGTGTCCAGTCTGCCAGAGGGTGCGTTCTTTTCTGCACTGCAGAGAATGCAACGTGTGCACATACCCTAAAGCAGTGTGTGTCACTACCTCCATAGTGCCATCCAAAAACCAGAATACAATAGCTCTTTTAGGAGCTGATAGCACTGAACAAAGTCACAGAAGGGAGGGAATAGATTGTGGATTAGGTAGGGGATCAGGACCTGTTTCTACAATAGTTAGGGTTTTACAGCCTGACTTGTGCCGTCTGTCCACATCAGTCACATTCATACATTGCTAGAGGAATAGCCCGGACTGCTGCCACAAAGGGAGGCCAGTATGACAAGGAGGGATGCAAGGCCACAGGGTTGTTAATAGGATTAAGTGTAAATTGCAGGCTTTGTGAGAAAGCTAGGGGAGGAATTGGGGAGGCAGTTAGGATCAAGAGGGGTCAGTTTGATTGGTCAGGGGGTGGTGCTAGAGAGGGGTCGTATATAGGTCAGGTCAGGAGTGAGGGTGGGCATTCTTACCTTGGAACGGTGTCCTGACGGCGGCGGAGTGGAAGATGGGACCCCTCTGCCTCCAAAGCGGCAGCGAAGATCTTGGCCTCCTGTGCGTCTCAGCCCGGAGATTACACCACGAAGATGGCAGTGGAGGAGGAGCCCCAGCAGAAGACTCTCGGCAGCGGCTGCGGCAGTGGAGCCAGAAAAGATGGTATCGCGTGACCTGAAGAGAAAGTCGGGCCGCAGGCAGCAAGGCTGTGGGGTGGTGAGTGACGTGGCCAGCCCCCCCTCCACTTCCGTGTCGTGGCGCAAAGTGGTGATGCGTGCGTCGTGGCCACGTGACCCGGCGCGGTCACGTGGTCTGGCGAAGTGGTCACATGTCTCGGCGCCGGTGTCAAGTGACTCGGAAGTGTCAGCGCATCACCCCGTAGCAGCAACAGCCGCTGGCGGACGGGAAGAAGTGCGGCGGCCTTCAGAGGATCGGCGGGCGGGGTCTGTGCAGGAGGCGGCCTGGAGCAGCGGGGTCAGGCCGGTGGGGAAGGAGCATGCAAGACAGCATGGCGGCATCGGGGGCAGAAGGATCGCGCGGGGATGCCTTAAGGCAGACTTAAAGAAGTACACAAGGATGGTCAGTGCATGGTGTGCTGGGATGGCACCACATGCCCATGAATTTTCTGGCGGATCGGCTTACAGGTCGAGCCTGCCGGACGGTGGGCTCCCTGGACCAGGGTCCAGTGAGGAGAATGACATCACAGAGGACGACATCGCAGAGGACGGCATCACGGTTGACATCACTGGCAGCGACGAACCGGATGGAGTTCTAGTTACTCCGAAACAGCTGTTGGGCGTGGACCTCGGACCTCTTCCCTCCCACCTGAATTACTGGTATGTTATTTGTGACAGGTTTTACCCCTGCTGACCTAGGATACGTTAGTACCGGTATATGAGGGGATCCTCTTACTGTCACATCAGATTCTTTACCTTTAAGGGAGGGGACTTTATGTATACTGATGACTGGAATACAACATATCTCTTGTTATATCTGTAATGTATAACCATCTATAACATCCAGTCATTCTCACTCTATTTGGCCCTGGTCCCCACGTTGTGAGGTTTTCTATTGTCCTCTTAATTATGTTACCAGACTGAGGAATTGAGCATGTGCACTTTCCTTTTTAATTGTTCGTGATTTTTCTAAAAAATAAATAAAGATATTATGGATTGTATTACTCCATTGTGTGGTCTTCACATTTGTTTGACATTCCATAATTGGTTACAAGCGTTTGTAATATTGGCCAGCGTGGTAGGGGAAAAGGCTCCGGACAATTGTTCGGCCCTGTTTTGTTATCTGGACTCAATAAGTGAAGCGTACAAGACTTATGGGGGGACTGCTTGGCTACGTTATGACGAGCAGTTTCGTCAGCGTAAAGCGGTTAGACCCAGTCTGCGGTGGCATCACAAAGACATTAGCTTATGGATGCGGCTGATGGCTGCGCCGAGGTCGGCCTCGCAGTCCTTTCCAGGGAGTTCCGGCGGGGGGTCATTTGTCGCCTCCCCAGGGCCCAAAAAAGGCGTCTGTTGGCAGTTCAATGAAAAGGAATGCCAATTTGGGTCCAACTGCCGGTTCAAGCACGAGTGTTCGGGCTGTGGCAGCAACCATAGTTACCTCAAGTGTTTTAGGAAAGGAAAAGGGAAGGCCGCAGAGTCTTTGGCAAAAATGGAGGACCCTGGTGAGGGTAGATCGGATGGTGCCATTTTTAAGTAGATACCCAGATCAGGAGGCGGCAGAATTGTTGCGGGAGGGATTTAGTTTCGGTTTTAGAATACCATCAGTTGTTGAGCCTTGCGAGCTTCGTTTGAAGAATTTGCAGTCGACTCGCTTACATGGAGAGATCGTTTCAGAGAAGTTGCACAAGGAGGTGGAATTAGGATGGATGGCGGGGCCATTTGATGCTCCTCCATTGCCTGACTTGGTGGTGTCCCCGTTGGGCTTGGTTCCAAAAAGGGAACCTAATAAGTTTCGGCTTATTCACCATTTGTCCTATCCTACTGGTAGGTCGGTGAATGACGTTATTGATCCTGAGTTAGTATCGTTATCGTATGTTCGTTTTGATAGGGCGGTGGAATGGCTGAGGAAGTTGGGACAGGGTTCACTTTTTTCGAAGAGGGACATTGAGGCCGCCTTTCGCCTTTTACCTGTGCACCCAGACAGTTTTCACCTTTTGGGGTGTTGGTGGGAAAACAAGTTTTACGTAGATTGTTGTCTGCCCATGGGCTGTTCAATTTCATGTTCCTATTATGAGAAGTTTAGTTGTTTTTTTTAGAGTGGGTAATTAAGGAGGAGGCGGGCTTGGATTCAGTGTTGCATTACTTGGATAATTTTTTTGTGTATGGGGCCTGCAGGATCATGCAGTGTGCCCTTTTGCTTCAGACAGTGGAGCAGGTTGCTCGCCGCTTTGGCGTTCTGTTGGCACCTGAGAAGACGGAGGGTACCGTTACGGTTTTGAAGTTTTTGGGAATTGAGTTGGATATGGTTGCCATGGAGTGCCGCTTGCCAGAGGACAAGTTGTTGGATTTGAGGTCTTGTGTTCAACGGGCCTTGGAAGCCAAAAAACTTCGCTTGCGGGATTTGCAGTCCCTTCTGGGAAAGCTTAATTTCGCTTGGGAAGAGTCTTTTCTCGTCGTTTGGCCAAAGCCACTGCCGGCGTGTCGCACCCTTTGCACTTTATACGTCTGAATATCGAGCACAAGGCAGACCTTGGAGTGTGGTCCCGTTTTTTACAGATGTATAACGGCCGGTCCTTGTGGATTTGGGAAGTGGTGGCAAATGAGGAGTTGGTCCTTTATACGGACGCAGCTGGGTCCAGTGGCTTTGGGGCATATTTTGGTTGAAGATGGTGTGTCGGCAAGTGGCCTGAATCTTGGCGGGTTTCCAGTTTGACTAGGAATCTGGCCTTGTTGGAACCTTTTCCTATTGTTGTGGCTGTAGAGGTTTGGGGACAAGACTTGAGAGACAGAAAGGTGCGTTTTATGTGTGACAACCTGGGGGTAGTTCAGTGTGTCAATAAACTGACAGCGGATTCCCCTCCGGTGGTGGATTTTTTGAGGCATATGGTGTTGCAATGTTTGGAGCTTAATCTGGGGATTTGTGCAGTACATGTGCCGGGGGTATTGAATTCCGTGGCTGATGCTTTATCTCGCTTCCAGTGGGACCGTTTGCGAGTGCTGGCGCTGGATGCGGAGCAGCAGGAGACCGTATGGCCCATCTGGTTGTGGGACCTGGTTTGCAACCAGCCTGGAAATTGATCCAAAAGTCGGTGGCAATTGCTGGGCTGGAAGGACATCACTAAAGATTTCATGGTGCGTCAGGTGTTGAAGGGCTACCATAAGACAGGGGTGCGTCAGGACCTTAAGCGCGCTGTGTCTTTTGAACTGCTGGGTAATTTGCTTTCGGTATTGCCTCAGGTGTGTTTTTCGGAGGATGAATGTCGTTTGTTTGAGTCCGCATTTGTTTTGTCCTTCTTTGGTGCTTTTAGGATTAGTGAGCTGGTTAGTAGTAACACAAAGAGTCCCGGAGGTTTGTTGTTGAAGGATGTGGAATGTGGGGTGGATGAGGTATGGTGTTTGAAACGGTCCAATACGGATCAGTTGGGTCGAGTCTGCATGGTAGAACTGTGGGGTGTACCGGCATTAGTGGAGTGTCCAGTTAGACAGGTGTTGTCGTTTTTGGAGGTGAGAGGAACCCGCGAGGGGGCCTTTTTGTCTCATCAAGACGGGTCAGCCTTGTCCGGATACCAGTTTGTCTGCATCTTCCGGAGGTGCCTGCAGTGTTGCGGTCTCAGAGGCAGAGGCAGACGAGGCAGAGTTCGCGTCCCATTTCTTCCGGATTGGGGCAGTGACTCAGGTGGCTCGTTGGGGCCTGAGCGCGCAGGCTGTCCGCAAGATTGGACGCTGGGAATCGGCTAGCTATAAATCTTACGTTCGGCTACCCTGTTGTAAGATGTTCAGGATTGGGGAGGGTCTCTGGTTGAATTTTTGCATGGTCCTGATTACCATTTCCCTCCCCCATGTCCCCCCTCTCCCCCCCATGTTGTCACCTTTTGTCTCCTAGGTTTTGCCATTGTTGGTGGGGGTGCTAGGTCACCCATATGTCTACTGGGGCGCTTTCGTACGGGCATTAGACCTAATGGCAGTCAGTTTGGGTTCCCAGAGATAAGGTGACGGTGCGGTGTTAGAGGCATGATGTGGAGCGAAGTTTTGCCTACCTGGCGCTATCATTCGGAGTTGGATAGACCACCGGATGTGTTGGTGCTACACGCGGGTGGGAACGACTTGAGTCTTCAGGTGTCTAGGGACCTGATTCAGGACATAAAGTGTGACTGCCTGCGGCTCCTGTCATCCCACCCAGGTTTAGTGATTGTGTGGTACGACATTGTTGCGCGGTGGGTATGGTGATGTGCCAGATCGGTCAAGGGTGTCAACAGAGTGCGGGTTAAGGTTAATTGCAAAGTCGCGCGTTTTGTTTCTCGTGTGGGGGGTGTCGCGGTTCGGCACCAGGAGTTGGAATCTTCGTACAATTAATTTTTGCGTCAGGACAGTGTCCATCTGAATTCGGTCAGCAGTGATATATGGGCCTTGGGGCTTATGGATGGGGTAGAAAAAGCTTTGGCGTTGTGGAAGGACTAGCACGCACAAGGGGTCATGCGCGCTCACGGTGGTGGAAAGGAGGGGGGTGTCTGAAGGTGGGGGTTGCACAGAAGAGAGGACTGAACCCAGTGCAGGAGCGGGTTACCTCTAGTGATGCAAGTGTTTGGTGAGACGGGTCCTTGCTGGGTTGAGTCTCAGCAGGACATGGGGTGGGCAACATCTGGCCAGGTGCTCCCGAGTCGGTGTGGTGCGGCTGAGGGCAAGGGGTCGGCCGATGTTGCACTGAACAGTTTTTGTCAACCTTCAGTTACCCCCCCTCCTTTGGGTGTTCTTCAACGAAGATTTGAAATGTTATATTTATTGTTTATATTTTGTTATTAATAAATGCTGCTGTTGTGGCCTTTATATCCAATGTCACGCAGTATTTGTGTTTGTTCTAGATAAGAATCCTAGTGGGTGGGGGTTGGTTGGTTTATAGTAAGGCCTTTAGGCTACTTTCACACATCCGGTTTGAGCACTGCGGCTCAATCCGGCTGTGAAAACTATGCAACGGATGCGGCGAAAACACCGCATCCGTTGCATAAGTTTTTACATGCGGCCCGTCCGTTTTTTTCCGGTTGCGGCATGCTACTGAGCATGCGCAGTGGAAAAAACCGCATGCGGCGACCGGATGCGTTTTTTTTCCGCATCGCGCCGCATCCGGCCTAAATAGGTATGCATTGAAAAATGCGCCGCAGCGGTCGGATGCGGCACGATGCGGTGTTTTTTGTCGGAGCAAAAAACGTTGCAGGGAACGTTTGATCCGGCCACGGCATCGGCTAAATCTGCCGCATGCGGCAAAAACTGGACCGAACGCAAGCCCCTGCGGCACAATACGGCACTAATGTAAGTCTATGCAAAAAACCCGCAACCGGCGTTACAAAAGCCGGTTGCGGTTTTTCTGCAGAACGCCGTATTGTGCCGCAGAGCAAAAATCCGGATGTGTGAAAGAAGCCTTAGTCAGCCATTCCGGAGTCATGGCTTTTGCAAATACAAAGCAGGACTCTAGCAATCAGTGCTGCCTGATACATTAAAGCACCGTTCCTGTTTCCACAATAGTTAGGATTTCACAGCCTGACTTGTGCCGTCTGTCCATATCAGTCACATTCATACGTTGCTAGTGGCTTTTGCCACAATACAAAGCAGGAATCTAGCAATCATTGCTGCCTGGTACAAAGTACTCACTTGTACTTTCTGTACAATATTTTTGGGGTCCAAGTTTGCTTGGCTTGGGCTATCAACATTTGCAATATGTCAGCAAAACCCAAAATGACAAAAAAGGCAGTTGTTAAGGGACAGGGACGTGGACGCGGTGTTGTCTGTGGTGGGCGACGAGGCACTGAGTCTGTCAGGTCAGAAGAAGCTTGATGCATCCACTATGTTCCTTGACAAATTTCTTCGTCTGGATCGTAAACGTGTGTGGAAGCCAGAAGAGCGAGAGCAGATTCTGTCTTAGATGGCAGACAAGGCCTCTTCACATTTGTCAAGCAGCAACCAATCTTCCACAACCACACAGTCTACTGTGGATACACAGAAGGCTGGCCCATTCAGTACTCAACCTGGTCCTCCTTCCTCCCCTCATCATCAGTCACAGGAGACATATGACTCCAAGCTTGGCCACTCTGAGGATCTGTTTTGTACATATCCTTTGGTTGGTTCTGGCCTCTCGCCGTGCAGCATCGAAGAGGGACATGAGGAGCTGGCATGCATTGATGCGCAAGTATTTGAGGACCAACGGCCAGAAGAAAGCCACTTTGAGGAACATGAGTTACTGTCTCCAGAGGTGAAGGCTGATGATGATGAATCACAGTTGCCATCAGGTCAGCCTACAATCTCAAGTGAGAAGGAGGATGAGATGGAAGACAAGGTGGTCGATGATGAGTCCACTGATCCGACCTGGACCGTTGACATGCATAGCCAAAACAGCAACACAGAGGAAGATGGATATGTAGCACCAACACAGGCAGCAAGGGGTAGTGGTTGGCCCACAGTGAGAACTGGGTCAACTGTTCCAAAGAGCACCCCCACCTGTGGCCCAAGTCAGAGAAATGGGGCATTCATCTGCTGTCTGGATTTTTTTTTCTGAAAGTCCTTCAGAGAAGAACATTGTAATCTGTAGCATCTGCCATACCAAGTTGAGCAGAGGCCAGGGCAAAGGCAAGCTCAGCACCACCAGTATACAGAACCACATTGCAGCCAAGCACCCCAGTAGGTGGTCAGAACACCAGGGTACCAAATTTGTATCTGCGGGTCAAGCCGCTGCCATGTTTTCTGTGCTACATCCGTCACAATCTGCTGTCCAGGAAGCAGGCGTTCATACATCCTGCCCACAAGATGCAATTGCACAGACACAGCAAACATGAACCACATCCACTTCCATGTCCCAGGGAAGCGTCCAGTTGTCCGTGCCTGAGATCTTGTAAGGGAAGCGGAAATACCCAGCCACGCACCCACAGGCACAAAACCTATACTCGCACATTGCCAAATTGCTAGCCATGGAGATGTTGCCGTTTAGGCTTGTGGGAATACAGTGTTTCCATGATCTCTTGGCTGTGGCTGCCCCACGATACAGTGTTCCCAGCTGCCACAATTTTGCCCGTTGTGCCGTCCTCGCATTACACAAGCACGTGCTAAACAATCTCAAGCATGCTCTGACTAACGGCTTAACCAGGAAGGTCCACCAAACAACAGACACGTGGACAAGTTGTTGTGGACAGGGACGATACATATCTGTCATGGCACACTTGGTGAACCTTGTGGAGGCTGGGACAAACTCGCAAACTGTAACATCACACATCCTACCCACGCCAAGAATAGCAGGCCTAACTTCTACCAGAATTTCCGCCTCATCATATGCCACTTCCTGTCTCCCCTCCTCCTCCTCCTCCTGCTCCTCATCCTCTGCTGAATTACCCTCCCCATCACTGCCAAGCTGGGAGCTGTGCAGCAGCGCAACGGCAAAGCGGCAACATGCTCTGCTGAAGCTGATCTGTTTAGGCCACAAACCACACACTGCAGCAGAGCTGTGGCAAAGTATAAAGGAGCAGATCAATCAGTGGCTCTCCCTGTTGCACATGCAACATGGTAGTTTGCGACAATGGGTGTAACCTGGTGGCGGCTTTAAAGGTCGGCAAGCTGGTACATGTGTCATGCATGGCTCACGTGCTGAACCTAGTTGTTCAGAAATGTATGGAAACATACCCTGACTTGCCGTTCCTACTTGAGAAGGTGTGCTGTATAAGTGCCAATTTCTGGCATTCCTCTACCGCTTTTGCTGGTCTTACAGCGTTGCAAAAGCGCTTTAATTTGCCAAGTCACCGACTCATGTGCGACCTACACAATGGAATCCTTCAAGAGGGTCGTTGTAGAGCAGATGATGAAAACATCACCCTCAGACAATGCTAGTAGCAGAGTTACCAGCTCTTTTCAACACCAACGATTAATGGGGAGAGACACTAATGTAGAGCCCCTGAGCCCATCAGGGCACTACAAGAGTGGAGCCGATCCAGTCCACTAGACAATGACCAGGTGGGAGGGGACAACAGACAGAGTTAAGCCTGATTTACACATTGCAATTTCGCATACGATATCGTATGCGATTTGCAACGCCCCCATCGTATGTGTGGCACGTTCAATTTTTTGAACGTGCCGCACAAACGATTAACCCCCGTCACACATACTTACCCTTCCATACGACCTCGCTGTGGGCGGCGAACGTCCACTTCCTGGAGTGGGAGGTACGTTCGGCGTCACATCGACATCACGCGGCAGCCGGCCAATAGAAGCAGAGGGGCGGAGCTGAGCGGAACGTAAATATCCCGCCCACTTCCTTCCTTCCGCATTGTGGGCCGGGAGCCGCAGGATGTAGGTAAGATCTGTTCATCGTTCCCGGGGTGTCACACACTGCGATGTGTGCTACCCCGGGTACGATGAACAATCTGACGCGCAATTCTAGAGAAAGGTACGATGTGTATGCGATGAACGTTTTAACGTTCAATCGCAATCGCACATACCTGCCACACACTGCAATGTAACTTACAATGCCGGATGTGCGTCACTTACGACGTGACCCCGCCGACACATTGTAAGATACATTGCAGCATGTAAAGCGGGCTTTAGTAAGTGGAAGTGAGAGGAGACAGACATGACTGCTCTCACACAGGAGTGTAACGGAGATCTGAGGGCCTGGGCGTGTTGTTGCCAGAGGAGTACGGCGAAGTACTCCCAGAACCATAGCACCGACGGGGCACAGAGCCCTAGGTCAGGCAAACGCTCCAGGCAGACCTGATAAAAATCTGCACAGTGAGGGGACCATCCAGGTCCTCACTGACCTTAGAAGTCCGGGGGCACCAACAGTAACGGGAGAACCAGGGACCGGAACGGAACACCGACCCTACAGGGTTCACACTGCCTACCAGAGACTGGGAGACAAACAGAAGGGGACCCCAAGACGCTCTAAGCCACGGGGACCCACCAACTTGAGAAAGGTGTAGGGGAAAGAAGCCACCAGGTCACCAACTGGCACTGGGACTACGGGGACCAGAGGTGAATACCAGCCTTCCTCTGGGTACCAGTTACCATTTACTGTGAGTAAAGAGAACTAGTTACACAGCAATCCCTCGTGTGGCCTGCCTTTCTTTCTGCACCTAACTCCATCACCTAACCCCTTGGGGCCCCGGCCCTACTTGCGGAAGGCCCAACATCCAGGCTCCCTCACATCAGCCCCAGTGGAGAGACAGTGCTACGGCGGTTCCATCACCATAACCGCAACCCGCAAGTGGTGTCACAACATATACTTTATTAACTATTTCCCTGTATACAACCCCTTTTAAAAGAGACCCCCAGGTCACGGAACCGGGCAACGGCCACTCAGTGACACGTCCCAGTAGTACACTGCCCGGGACCGAGTACCCCAGAGCCCTGGGCGGCACAGCTTTTCTTGGCATCACGAACAGAATTGGACTAGACCCGTTCACACTGGGTGACGTGCGCCTTATGGACTGCTTTTGTGACTTGTGCAACTGTCGCCATTTTGTGTGAAAAAGTAACTGCGCTATCACTGTGGAGAAAAGCGCGCAAACACAAGCTCTGGAAGAACTGGAAGCAGGGAGACTAGGAACCCTGCAGCAGTGTGCTCCCAGACTCACCAGGAGAATGTCGACTCCAAGTGACCAGGGGAACAAACCAGGTCGCTCAGGGGCCTGGACGGCAGACAGGCTAGAGGCGGAGGTACAGTGGCTGTGCTGGGCGATGAGGGGACAGCAACTTTGGCAGATTACGGAATGGCGGATGGAAATGATGAAAGAGGTGGCCGCCATATGTGCCCACGAGCTCCGGGCGCCGATGGCAGAGACGGCATCAGGACTCTCCCAGACCGCTGCAACCCGAATGCTGGCGCTCTTCATCGACCAGACTACTGCCGCTCGACCCGGCCAGACCAGATCAGGCCGCACCGCCTTACCCAGCCAAGAAGAACCAGGCTGCATCGCCTTTCCCGGGCAGACGAGCCCAGACCGCATCACCTTCTCCAGTTGAGAAGGGCCAGGTCACCACGTCTCCTGACCCACCTATGACCAATCGAGCCACGCCTTCACCGGGAGCCGTGAAGGAGGACGTCACCACTGACGACACCTAGGTACTGTCCCAAGCTTCTGTCGGGGACCTGGCAGCGAGCTGTCTGGTTGCAGAAATAGAAATCCCTGAATCGGGCGATAATGGAGCAGTAGTCGCCACCTGGGAGCAGTCCGATTTTGAGGAGGACACTCTGGTCGGGACTTGCATGCCGGAGACAAGGTCACCTACACCCGTCACTATGGGGAGCGGGGCTGGTATGCCCTTGATGTAGAGTTGTGTCCAGCAGGGGCCGCTGCAGAGATACTAGCCCCCGCTCCTGCAACAGCACCAGTTCCCCGGCTGCCACCAGGAGGCAGTAAAGGTGCGCGGGACCAGTGCACCCAAACCCAGAGTGCTGATCGCAGGACGCCTATTGATCCAGAGGGTCCCTTTCCATTTCCCTGGTAGCTATGATCTCTTATGCTACCGAATGTTTGTTTGTTTTTTGTTTTGTTCCAGTCAATAATGCCTGAAAAATGTTGAGTGATGTTGCCTTTAACCAGTTTGAATAACTTGTTAATAAAAATGGACCCAGACTGCAGGACTGTCAGCAGTCAAAAACTTTACCTGTAAATAAGTTGCACCAGTTGTGCCTACTACCAGAGTACAACTCTGCCAAAAAGGAGTTCATTGCCACCACCAACAAGGAGAGTAAAAGGTCGCAGGAAGGGTCTGCGGCAGAGGCGGCCGAGACCCAGTCACCATGGAAACCGGTGACATTCCTCATAGGGGTTTTGGGACCAGGACCTTTGGGTGGTGGTTGATGGGTGGGGCACTCCAGTTTGCAACGTTTAAGGAAGTGCCTCCCCTGTGCGGGAAGAATGTTTTTAAATATGCCAATTAAAAATGTTAACCTGTGTTACCCTTTGCAGCCCGAGGATGTGCTGTAATTAACCAAAGTGGAATGTAGCGCCCCTGAACCTGTCAGGGCACTACAAAGTACTGCATCCAGCCAAAGATGAAGGGCCTACCCCCAGGGACCTGGAAGACCAGTGCCGGTAACAGCAAAACACATTATAATCCCAGTTTTCCCCCATCCCCACAGACTGGTGACAGAATAGAAATGGACCCAATGGATTGCCACCCAGAGGTGGAACCAATCCAGTCAAATAGACAACGACCAGGTGGGAGGGGACAACAGAAAGAGTTAGTAAATGGAAGTGAGAGGAGACAGACATGACTGCTCTGACACGGGAGTGTAACGGATACCTGAGGGCCCAGGCGTGTGGTTGCCGGGGGAGTACGGCGAAGTACTCCCGGAACCATAGCACCGACGGGGCACAGAGCCCTAGGTCAGGCAAACTCTCCAGGTAGACCTGATAAAAATCTGCACAGTGGGGGGACCATCCAGGACCTCACTTACCTTAGAAGTCTGGGGGCATCAGCAGTAACAGGAGAACCAGGGACCAGAACGGGACACCGACCCTACAGGGTTCACACTGCCCGCTGTACGGACCAGAGACTGAGAGACAAACAGGAGGGGACCCCAAGACGCTTTAAGCCATGGGGACCCACCAACCTGAGAAAGGTGCCAGGGAAAGAAGCCACCAGGTCACCAACCGGCACTGGGACTAAGGGGACCAGAGGTAAATACCAGCCTTCCTCAGGGTACCAGTTACTATCTACTGTGAGTAAAAAGAACCAGTTACACAGCAATCACTCCTGTGGCCTGCCTTTCTTTCTGCGCCTAACTCCATCACCTAACCCCCTTGAGCTCTGGCCCTACTTGCGGAGGGCTTAACATCCAGGCTGCCCTCACATCAGCCCCAGCGCAGAGACTGTACAGCAGCGGTTCCATCACCAAAACCGCAACCCACAAGTGGCGTCACGACATAGACTTTATTAACTCTTTCCCTGTATATAACCCCTTTTAAAAGCGACCCCCAGGGTCACGGAACTGGGCAACGGCCACCCAGTGACACGTCCCAGTAGTACACTGCCCGGGATTAAGTACACAATAGCCCTGGGCAGCACACTAGCACCAAGTCCAACAAAGGTGGGAGGAAAATGTGCGCAAACTGGGGCATTTTCAATAAACCAGAACATCAGTACCTATAACAATGCCAAGGACTGAGAAGTTGCACAACATGGTCAAGGGGTACTTAAGTCACCATGCCTGCGTCCTTTCTGATGCTTCAGTTCCCTTTAATTATTGGTTGTCCAAGATGAACACTCCGCCCGACCTCTCCTTATACGCCTTGGAGATGCTGGTCTGCCCGACTGCTAGTGTTAAGTCAGAGCATGTTTTCAGTTCTGCAATCATCAATGAAAGGCGCTCACGCTTTTCCATAGAAAATGCAGACAGACTTAAGGTGGCGTTACACGCTATGATTTATCTGACGATATGTCGTCGGGGTCACGAGTTCTGTGACGCACATCTGGCATCGTTAGCAATGTCGTTGCGTGTGACACCTACGAGCGACTCCGAACGATCGCAAATAGGTGGAAAATCGTTGATCGTTGACACGTCGTTCACTTTCAACATATTGTTCATCGTTTGGAACGCAGCAGACATATTGGTACGTTTGACACTCTGCAAACGACGAACAACATCCACACGACCGCCTTGGTCAAACAATATATCGCGGAGCGATTTTGCGTTGCTTGTGAGATCTAATAAACGATCTATGTGTGATCTCGGCAAATCGTAACTACGATTTGGTTGTGTCACATCGCTACTGAGATCGTCAGATAAATTGTAGCGTGTAATGGGGCCTTTACTCTGATTAAATTCAACAAGTACTGGATTGGAGCAAGCCAAACATGTTCATTTTGACTAATGCTGTTAACATCCACCCCTTCCCATATAAAGTTGTTTCTGTTCTGCGTGAACCATGACTCAGGCCATAGGGCTACTTTTTGTAAACACTATGCACTTTGTGCAGTGGCGGACAAACCAGGACATTACTCCTACTCCAGCCTAAATACTATTTGTCATTGGAGGCCCTTGGGATGGGGACTGGTTGCGTCAACCATGACTCAACCCATGGGGCTAATTTTTGTAAACACTATGCACATTTTACAGTGGCGCGGACAAACTAGGACAGTACCCCTACTCCAGCCTAACTACTATTTGTCATTGGAGGCCCTAGTAATGGGGACTTCCTGCGTCAACCATGACTCAGCCCATAGGGCTAATTTTTTTAAACAATGCACATCCGTGTGACAACCGCATCCTTTCTGTTCTGTATACGGTCCATTTAACATACGTGTGCCTTTCCGTTTATTTTTTTGCGGACCGAAAAAAAACCGGAAGAAGGGTTACATGCAGTCAAAAGCTAGAAAGATAGATAGCTGGATAGATAGATAGATAAACATATATAATGTCCCACTACCCTGCATTTTGTAATCTTGCACAATTTAGTGCCTTTCAAGTGGCACTAAAGGGTGCAGGTAAATTTAGCCGTGTATTTAGCCAAAAATAAATAATTAAAAAAACAGACGTGGGGTCCCCCCTATTTTTTGTAGCCAGCTAGGCTAAAGCAGACAGCTGCAGCCTGCAGACCACAGCTGGCATCTTCACCTTGGCTGGTAATCCAAAACAGAGGGCACCCCATGCTCTTATTTTAAATTAAATTAAATAAATAATTTAAAACAAAAAACATGGGGTCCGTCCAACACCAGCCAAGGGAAAGCAGACAGCTGTGGTCTGGTATTCTCAGACTAGGGAGGTCCATACTTATTGGTCCCTCTCCAGCCTAATAGCAGGCCGCAGGCACCCCAGCAGTGTCACTCCATTAGATATGCCAATCCTGGTGCTTCACAACAGTTCATGCCATTGCCTTGGTGCGGTGGCAAACAGGGTAATATATGGGGTTGATACCAGCTGTGTAATATCACCTGGCATCAAGCCCTGACATTAGTGATGTTGCAGCATCTATCAGATACCCGACATCACTAACCCAGTCAGTAATAAAAAAAAATTAACAACAAAAAATTTTTTATTTGAAAAAACACTCCCTAAAACATTCCTTCTTTCAACAATTTATTGAAAAAAAAAAAACAAATCCAGGTCCGGCATAATCCAATAAGGGGGGGGGTCCAACGACATGTTCCCCATTAGCTGGGAGAGCAGTGCAGTGACCTGAGCTAACATCATTAGGTCAGGCCAGGTCACTGCAGGGCATTACGAGCGCCAACGTCATGAGGTTAGCTGAGTTCATTACCTGCAGTAATGAACTCTGCTGAACTCGTGACATCAGCACTCGTCACTGAGTTCATGGCCACTGCGTTCTCATGCAAACTGTCATGTCACCGTTAGTCACAGTCTTGAGCCGCCTGCAAGACTTGATGTGAGAAAGCGGCATCATGGTAGTTAGTTGCGAGCGCTGACGTCACGAGTTCAGCAGAGATCACAGTCGGCACTTGTCATCCCGCATCTCCTCGCACACTGCTGTGTGATTCACTGCAGGGCTGCAAGGCCAGTGCGACATAGACTGTAAGGGCACCGATAGACTGAAGCCACACAGAAGTTTTTCCGTGTGGTTTCAAGGGATCCCAGAAACCATATGAGTCAGAAGTGCATGCAGGCATATTCTCCAGGCTCTCCCTATTCAGTTTCTTCACTTTCCCATCCATTTCAGCCTTTTTTTCAGGACCCCAGACGTCTTTGTTGGGGCCAACAGAAAATTACTCACATTTCCCAAAGACTTGCATTGTACTCGCTATTCAGAACGAATATGCAAGTATTGCAAACTACTTGTTACGAGTATAGTGATTACGAATATTATGGTACCCGCTCATCTCTAATGATAGGCGAATCCCCCGATCTTCATGTTCGGGAGACACTCCCAAACATTTTGTAAAGTTCGAGTTCGGGTTCTGAGATAATGCGAGCTTGCATCCAAACCCTGAACTTGGACTTTATAGTTATGGGATGGGGTGGGGGAGGTCTGTAAGATAAAGAATATAGTTAATAATAAACATTGTCATTATACTTACCACTCCCGTGATGCATCCTGCAGGCCTGCTCAGTCACTGTCTCCCGGCCACTTCTGCTTTCAGGTCCGATCATTAACTTCCGGTGGTATGCACTACACTGCTCGTCACTTGGCAGTCTTTGGCTGTTTTTGGCCATGTTCGCGGTGATGTCAGGTTTCACCCAAGACCATGGCTTTGCCATGGATTGAACTTTTACTGTCACTGTCAGCCTGCTTCTCGCTCTGTATTGACGTATGTCTGTACAGAGTTATGAAGCAGAGCTGACATTGCTCTCCCTGTGGACTACGTCGGACAAAGGATTTTTTTATAATAAAGTCTCTAAATGGTTTTTTTTGTTTTCTTTTTACTAGAAATTAATGGTGGTCATGCCTAATTTTGCATTACACCATGAATTTCGGGCTTAGTACCAGCTGAGAATAAAAAGCTGGTATTATTCCCTTTATTACCCAGCATTCCACCACCATCAGGGCTGCTGGACGAGCCTGGTAAAGTGTCTGGAAATGGCACTAAGAAACAATGCGCCATATCCAGGGGTGGCTGCAGGCTGTGGAGAATCTCAGCCCCCAGCTGCCTGGTTTTACATGACTGGCGATCAAAATATGGTGGGAGCCCACGCATTTTTTTTAAATTATTTTTTAAATAATTAAAAAAAAATTTAAGGGTTTCCTTGTATTTTGATTGCCAGCCAAGGTAAAACCAGGCAGATGGGCGTGGCAGCCCGTAGCCGTCCGCTTTATCTGGCTGAGGATCAAAAATACAACAGAGCGCTACATCATTTTTTTTTAAATATTTTTTTTTACACTACTATATATGTGAGAGACCCAAAACCAATCTCAGACGCTGTCACACAGAATAGGCATCTGTGATTGGCTGTTGGAGTAACCTGGAATCTGCCCATATATTTTAGATGCTAGAATGTATGGGCTGGTTTCAGGTTACTCCAGCAACCAATCACAGATACCCACTTTGTGACAGCATCTGTGATTGTCTGTTATTTTAAAAGTAAAATAAAACAACAACACAGAGAAAAAAATATTTTATTAGAAATAAAACAGAAGACATGTAGGACTCCATCTTTATTACCCCAAAAAACCCTCAGACGTAGTCCAAAGGTGGGTGAGCATCTTCAGCTCTGCTACATCTGTGCGAGAAGACAAACAAAGGCCTGCTCACACAGACTCAGCTCAGAGCTGTTAGAGACTTCACCTGAGTGCACAGCTGAGGCTTGCGTATGACTCTTGTGAGTCTCGCATCGGTATCACCCAGCACGGCGCACACTCTCCTGACAGGAGCGCCTTAGCTGCATGGAAATACATGCAGTCCACCCGCTCCTGTCAGGACAAGTTTTGAAGCCTAAGAACACTATCCCAACTGTGGGATCATCAGGTGTGGCAGCATCATGTTGTGGGGTTGCTTTGCTGCAGGAGGGTCTGGTGCACTTCACAAATTAAATGGCATCTTGAGGAAAGAAGATTATGTGGCAATACTGAAGCAACATCTCAAGACATCAGGCAGGAACTTAAAGCTTGAAAATGGAAATAGTTCTTCCAAAGGGATAACGACCCGAAGCATACTGCCAAACTGGTTACAAAGTGGCTTAAGGAAAACAAAGTCAATGCTTTGGAGCGGCCATCACAAAACCCTGATCTCAATCCTATTGAAAATTTATGGGAAAGCTGAAAAGGCCAATGTGAGAAAGGCAAACTCCAAACATACTGTATATAGCTCTGGCATAAATTAAAACACCACTTTCAAATTGTCAGTTTTCCGAGTTTTCTCTTTATAGGTATATTTTTGAGTAAAATGTAAATTGTTCTTTTATTCTATAAACTACTGACAACATGTCTCCGAATTTCCAAGCAAAAAATTTTGTATTTATTTTCTGAAAATAAGAAATGGTCAAAATAACAAAACAATGCATTGCTTTCAGACCTCAAATAATGCAAAGAAAACAAGTCCATAATCATTTAGAAACAACAATACTAATGTTTTAACTCAGGAAGAGTTCAGAAATCAATATTTTGTGGAATAACCATGATTTTTAATCACAGCTTTTATGCGTCTTGGCATGCTTTCCACCAGTCTTTCACACTGTTTTTGGGTTACCTTACGCCACTCCTGGTGCAAAAATTTAAGCAATTTTTCTTTGTTTGATGCCTTGTGACTATCCATCTTCCTCTTGATTACATTCTAGAGGTTTTCAATGGGGTTCAGTTCTGGAAATTGGACTGGCCATTACAGAGTTTTTCTTGTGGTGGTCCTTCATCCACACATTGATTGACCTAGCTGTGTGGCATGGTGCATTGTCCTGCTGGAAAAAACAGTCCTCAGAGTTGGGGAACATTGCCTAAACAAAAGGAAGCAACTGGTTTTCCAGGATAACCTTGTATTCGGCTTGATTTATACGTCCTTCGCAAAGTTTAATCTGCCCAATTCCAGCCTTACTGAAGCATCCCCAGGTCATCATTGATCCTCCTTCAAATTTCACAGTGAGTGCAAGACACTGTGGCTTGTACGCCTCTCCAGGTGTTGGGCAAAACTGAAAATTAGACTCATCAAAGAAGATTACCTTACTCCAGTCCTCTATGGTCCAATCCTTCTGGTCTTTGGCAAACTTCAGCCTGGCTCTACTTTGCTTCTCATTGATGAAAGGCTTTTTTTCTAGCTTTACATGACTTGAGCCCAGCCTCTAGGAGCCTGTTACGAACTGTTCTTGCCCTGCACTTCACCCCAGCTGCCATTTGCCATTCCTTTTGTAAGTCACTTGATGCCATCCTGCAGTTGCTGAGTGACATTCGAATAAGATGATAGTCATCCCAGTCAGTTGAGATTCGCTTTCGCCCTCTGCCGGTCTGTAGGTTTGTTGTCCCCAATGTCTGCTGCTTGACCTTGTTGTAATGGACTGCCATCTTAGAAATTTTAAGGATGGAGGCAACAAAAAAATTAAGGCAAAGTATAAAGAAAAAAATAAAAATCTAAATTTTTCATCCTTGCTTTTGTCACACATATTACACCTTTACAATGGCTAGTTACATAGTTACTTAGGTTGAAAAAAGACCTAGGTCCATCTAGTTCAACCTTCCTCCACCAGTTCTACATTTGGTCACTAAGTCATTTATAACCAACAATGTTTTGTGTACTGAGGAAATCATCCAGCCTTTTTTTAAAAGCTGAAAAGGAAAAAGGGGTAATCCAGCTCACTGTACTGCCTTGCTGGTGTGTTCCAAGTCCTGCCCACAGATTTGACTTGGCAGTCAATCAATAGTAGAAAAGGAAGAGAGATCCAGCGCCAGGAATGGGAAAATTAAAAATCCATTTTATTGTGCCAATGGATATTAAAATTCCAGCAGGTACAGCATATCAGTCGGATGGCAACAGAACAACGCGTTTCGACGCCTCAGGTCTTAATCATGTTCTGACTTTGAATGCAACCATCTTCCTTTTGTTATATTCTCCCACCTCCAAAAATCAGAAACACATGTGTGGACTGCTTCAAGGCAGCTGCTGATATGGTAATGGTAGGAGAACCAAACAAAATAGGAGGAAGAACAACAGCCAGTGTAGACAACATAAAACATAAATGACATAACATACAATTTTTTAAAACGGAGATATGAATACTCCCAATATAAGGTGACAAAAGATGAATATAGCAATCAATAATCCATAATCGTTACAATATGTTCAAAAAACATCTCACATATTAAGTCTTATATGTAGCATACCACAAATTCATTATCCAGGTTATATACGTTTGATGCATACTAAACATACTAAATACATAAAAGTCACATCATCAAGATTGTATCAGAGAGCAAAAAGTTTTTTATTATTATTTTACCCTTTTGGAAAAAAAAAAAATAAATTATAGAGTTAGACCAGGACCCCACCAGACACTATAATAATTTATTATTGAAAAATTTGGAGGAGGGTGTCTGTGTGGGTGCTATTAATGAGAAAACCAAGGATCTTTTATTCAACAAAAATCCTGTAGTTCTGATTTATCATTGTCTCTTAAAAGTTCACAAAAATGTATTTCCTCCCCCACTGAGACCAATAGTTTCAGGCATTGGCTCACTGGGGGAGAATTTGGGAGGCTGGATAGACCACTTTCTCCAACCTTTGATTCTTGATATACCAGGTTATATCAGGGATACAAAAGAGGTGGTCAAAGCTCTGGACAATTTTTGTTGGAAATCTCATTATTCCTGGCTTTCGTGCGACGTGATTTCGCTATACCCATCTATACCCCATAACGTTGCATTACGCTGTCTATCTCAACATCTAGACAGATTCAGTGACTATGACACTAGTTTGAAGGACTTTTTAATCTCATCTATTGACTTTCTCCTAAAGCACAATTATTTTTCTTTTGACAAAAAATTTTATTTGCAGTGCAGAGGAGTTAGCATGGGAGCTCGCTTCTCCCCCTCGCTGGCAAATATTGTTATGGCGAGGTGGGAGGAGGATTTCCTGTATTCAGATGAGAATCCATTTTCCAGATGTCTGCTATGGTATGGCAGATATCTGGACAATCTGCTGATGATTTGGTGCGGTCCAGAGGATTGTATTCAGGGTTTTGTTTCATATTTGAACACTAATGAATTCAATTTGAAATTTACCTCCTATCATCATCTGACCACAATGAATTTTCTGGACGTCACCTTATCTATCAGTGATTCGAATTTTGGCATAGTCTCTCCTTACCGCAAACCCACTGCCACTAATTCCATCTTAACGGCAGATTCTTGCCATGCGGTACAGATAAAGAATAATATCCCGATGGGGGAACTGATTCGAATCAAACAAAACTGTTCTCAATCCAGTGATTACAATAGGGAAGAAACAGGTTTGCAGCAGGCTTTCTAAGAGGGGCTATCCTCCTTGGACTCTTAATAGAGCCAAAACAATTGTAGGTGCAATTAATAAGGAAGACTTATTATTTAAACATAAATTCTCATATGAAAAATAAAACTAATAATAATAATGTCTTTTCAACCAATTTCAGTAATCAATATCATACTGTTACTGATATTGTGAAAAAATACCTACCAATTCTTAATGAGGATCCTATTCTCAAACAGGTGATTCAGAATAATGTTAGGTGTGTTGCAAAACGGGTACCTACACTAAACACTATTCTTTCCCCCAGTCTTGTCACAAGTGACAGTGGCCATACTGGGGGATCCTCCTGGATCACATTGAAGGACTTTTATAAATGTGGTGCAGCCAGATGTAAAGCTTGCAATTTTGCACAAAAAGGAAAAACATTTTTTTCAATAGCTAATAAAAAAACATTTACCATAAAAAATTTAATTAATTGCAATTCTTCTTACATTGTATATTTAATATCATGCAAAATTTGTAACATCCAATACACTGGTTGCACCACGGGACCCTTGAAGGTTAGAATCAGGAGGCATCTCTCAGATGTGTCTAATCACAATGCAGTTGCGATCTCGGCAGTGTCAAAACATTTTGCCATAATTCACAAGGGGGATGTTATCGGCTTTCACTTCATGGGAATAGAACAGGTGCATAGATCGGTTCGGGGTGGAGATCACAGAAGGAAACTCTTGAATAGGGAGTCCTTCTGGATCTTCACCCTGGGCACCAGATCTCCAAATGGAATGAATAGCCGACAAGATCTTATATTACACTATTAATGTTATAATTATACATTCATACATTGATATGTTCATTTTAGATTCCCTTTTAGGGGCTGTAATATAATATATGGATCACCTATTATATACTGGTTGGGATCCTCTTTAACTGAGGTCCATTTTCTGTGTTTTTTTTTTTTTCAAAAGAGTAAAATAATAATAAAAAACTTTTGCTCTATGATACAATCTTGATGATGTGACTTTTATGTATTTAGTATATCTAGTATGCATCAAACTTACAGTTAGGTCCAGAAATATTTGGACAGTGACACAATTTTCGCGAGTTGGGCTCTGCATGCCACCACATTGGATGTGAAATGAAACCTCTACAACAGAATTCAAGTGCAGATTGTAATGTTTAATTTGAAGGTTTGAACAAAAATATCTGATAGAAATTGTAGGAATTGTACACATTTCTTTACAAACACTCCACATTTTAGGAGGTCAAAAGTAATTGGACAAATAAACCAAACCCAAACAAAATATTTTTAATTTCAATATTTTGTTGCGAATCCTTTGGAAGCAATCACTGCCTTAAGTCTGGAACCCATGGACATCACCAAACGCTGGGTTTCCTCCTTCTTAATGCTTTGCCAGGCCTTTACAGCCGCAGCCTTCAGGTCTTGCTTGTTTGTGGGTCTTTCCGTCTTAAGTCTGGATTTGAGCAAGTGAAATGCATGCTCAATTGGGTTAAGATCTGGTGATTGACTTGGCCATTGCAGAATGTTCCACTTTTTTGCACTCATGAACTCCTGGGTAGCTTTGGCTGTATGCTTGGGGTCATTGGAAGGAGAAAGAAAAAAGAGAAAAAAAAAAGAAAGAAAGGAAAGAAAGGATTTTTTTTTCCAAAAGGGTAAAATAATAATAAAAAACTTGTTGTAACGATTATAGATTATTGATTGCTATATTCATCTTTTGTCACCTTATATTGGGAGTATTCATATCTCCGTTTTAAAAAATTGTATGTTATGTCATTTATGTTTTATGTTGTCTACACTGGCTGTTGTTCTTCCTCCTATTTTGTTTGGTTCTCCTACCATTACCATATCAGCAGCTGCCTTGAAGCAGTCCACACATGTGTTTCTGATTTTTGGAGGTGGGAGAATATAACAAAAGGAAGCTGGTTGCATTCAAAGTCAGAACATGATTAAGACCTGAGGCGTCGAAACGCGTTGTTCTGTTGCCATCCGACTGATATGCTATACCTGCTGGAATTTTAATATGCATTGGCACAATAAGTTCTGTTGCCATCCGACTGATATGCTGTACCTGCTGGAATTTTAATATGCATTGGCACAATAAAATGGATTTTTAATTTTCCCATTCCTGGCGCTGGATCTCTCTTCCTTTTCTACTTTTTTAAAAGCTGTTATAGTATCTGCCATTACTACCTCTTGTGGTAGGGCATTCCACAGTCTGACTGCTCTAACTGTAAAGAACCCTTTCCTATTTAGGCGTCGGAATCGCTTTTCTTCCACTTGCAGGGAATGCCCCCTGCTTCTTAGTATTGTCTTTGGAAGGAATAAGTCATGTGCCAGTCCTTTATATTGACCACACATGCATTTATACATATAAATGAGGTCTCCTCTGAGACGTCTTTTTTCTAAGCTAAACATATCTAACTTTTTCAACCTGTCATCATATGGGAGGCCTTCCATCCCTTGTAGTAGTCTAGTTGCCCGCCTTTGAACTGACTCTAACTTCTGAATGTCCTTTTTAAAATGTGGAGCCCAAAACTGGATCCCATATTCCAGATGTGGCCTTACAAGTGATTTATAGAGGGGTAACAATACGTTGGGATCACGGGATCTAATCTCTCTTTTTATCCACCCTAAAATCTATACTATAAAATAGACCCTACGATTTGTTACCCAGTTTTTTCTGAGCATATTGAGTCCCTACATGTGGTCAGAATCCTCTGTTTGAATAAATGACAGGATTCTGAAGGGAAGGAGCAATATTTGAATTTTGCAATACAAATTAAATAGATTGCGGATATCATGTCGCATTTTCAGGGCCCTCAAAATTACCAGCAGAAAACCCCCCAAACTTACCACATTTTGGAAAATACACCCCTCAAGGTTTTTATCTGGTTGCAAAGTGAGAATTTTAAACTTACAGGTATTACAACGAATTTGATAACATTAGGTTGTCATTTTGAAAAATTTCACTTTCATGAGAATGTTGCTTTAGCCCCCAATTTTTCACTTTTTAAATGGATAGCACAAGAAGATTGATCCATCCCAAATTTGTAATTTTCACAATAAATAATAGGATAAAATGGACCCTATCAATTTGATACGCAATGTCTTCCAAACACAATGATACCCCATATTTGGTGAAAAACTTCAGTTTCTGCACATGGCAGGGTACAGAAATAAAAGAGCGCTATTTGATTTTTGCAGCGTAAATTTGTGTGGAATAGACTGTAAATATCATGTTGCATTTCTAGAGCTCTTGATGTGCCCAAACATTAGGAACCCCCAAAAGTAACCCCCTTTTGGAAACTAGACCTCTCAAAAAATTAATTTACTGGTATAATGAAGATTTTAATCTACAGGTGATTCTCAAAACAAAACAAAAAGTTAAATTTTTCCACTAAAATACTGTTTTACCACCAAATGTATAATTTACCTTAGGGGTAATAGGAGAAAATGGACCCCAAAATTTGTGATGCAATTTTTCTTGAACACAGTGATACTCCATATATGATCACAAACTAATGTCTGGGCACATGGCAAAGCTCGGAAAGCAAACAGCGCTTTTTGATACAAATTTGGATACGGTATTGCATTTACAGAGCTCCTGTGGTGTCAAACAGCAGAAACATCTATATGTGACCCCATTGGCAAATTAAACCCCATAATGTCTTCATCTATGAGTGTGTTGGACATTTTTAACCATAAACTACATCAATGAATTTTATAAGATTGAGCAGTGAAAACAAAAAACTTACGGTTTTTCCACTAAAATTTTATTTTAGTATGGGGGCGGGGCCTGACTGAGTATGTGAGAGGACGTGCTGTAGGAGAGCTCCTGAGTAGAGCTTGGCAGACTCACAAAAAACCAGGACCGGCAGGACCCTGCTCTCTTTTAAAAAAAAATCTGGATCCGCTACAGAATCCGCCCCATATAAGTCTATGGGGAGCAGAATCTGGAGATTAAAAATGATGGCAGGAAGGATAAAGGAATGGGAGCGTGCAGTGGACTTCCCAAGGTTCCGGCAAGACTATACGCTGCTTCCAGGCCCTGCATTCACTGCCTGGGCCGCTAATTACAGTCAGACGCGCCCCCACCCGGAGTGTTAGAGTGTCAGCTGACTGCATCCAATCACAGGCGCCAAGACAGCCGGGGGGCAGGGAAAGCAGTGTAGCTGATGGAGCCCATACACTCTAGCATCTACCGTGAGCCTAGAATCTATGGGCTAATTTTAGGTTAGTGGGCATGACTGGCTTGGTTAGTGGGCGTGGTGTTGTTTCCTCTCATTCACCATAATCATGCAAGAAGGAGCTTTGCCACCCTGCTCGCCCCCTATCTGGGAGTCTCACCCCCAGACCCCTGCTTCTATTATAAACGACTCCATGGCCAGGTGGAGTTAGAAAAAGAATGTTTTCTCTGGCTGGAAACATCAGACGCCATTTTAAACATGCCCCTATCACTAGGGGGCGTGTTGAAATGATGTCTTCCTGGAAGGAGCCCATACACTCTAGCATCTGCTGTCAATATTGTGGTATAAAAAGAAATATATAAAACAATTGGTGCAGGGTCCCCCCGTATTCTTATACCCAGCACAGATAAGCAGTCTGCAGTTCCAGCCCTGCGCTTATCTTGGCTGTGTATCAAAAGACGAGGAACCACATGCGGATTTTTTTTTTTTATTTAAATAAATAATTAAAAAAAATGATGTGAGGTTCCCCCCAATTTTGATATCCAGCCAAGATAAAGTCCCACAGATGGGGGCTGGTATTCTCAGGCTGGGGAGACCTAGCCTAAAAATATCAGCCTCCAGCTGGCCGGAATTGCCACATCCATTAAATGTGACAAGCCCGGCGTTTTACTGGCTCTTCCCGAATTCCCTGAGGCGGATGCAATAGGGGTTAATAACAGTAATAACAGTAATAACAGCGCACGGCTGCTACTAAACTCTAGATTAATGATGGCAGGCATCACATCTGCTGCTTAGTTTGTTAGTTTTATCTGTAGGTCTATCTAGTGAATCATACTGTAGAGCTTTATGATGGGAGCCTTCAGATTTTTGTCAGCGGAGGATCGTGTGCGAGTTGTGGTGCTACATGAAGAGGGTTATACTGGCCCCCAGATCGCAAGGAAGGCCGGCTGTAATCAGAGGACAGTTGTAAGAATTTTGCAGAAACATAAGCAGCTTGGAATTACCCAGGACAGGCCCAGATCTGGTCGGCCCAGAAAGTCAACTAAAAGAGAGGATAGAGTACTGATAAGAACATCCCTTGCCAATGGAAAGCTCACCTCTCCTCAGCTTCTGCGAGAATGGCAAGAAAAGTGCAATATTGAGGTAGCAACATCAACTGTTAGGAAGAGATGTTTGGAAGCAGGATTGAGAGGGTGCAAGGCCCAAAAGAAGCCATTGATGACAGCCATACAAAGACAAAGGTGAAAACTGTGGGCATTGAAATATTCAAAATGGAGGAAGGAGGAGTGGGAAAAAGTGCTATTTAGTGATGAAAGCACTTTTTGCATTTTAGGAAATGATGGCAAGTCTTATGTGAGAAGGTTTCCACATGAAGAGTACAAGCCAGAGTATTTGAGCTTCTTTGTGAAACATCCGATGAAAGTAATGGTCTGGTGCAGCCAATGGTGTTGTAAGGCTTCATATTGTGGAGGGTATGGTTAATGCAAAAAAATACATGGACATCCTTAATAAGAAAATGCTGCCTTCTGCTCAACACCTGTTTTCAGGGGATTATATCTTCCAGGATGATAATGCTCCTTGTCACAGAGCTAAGACAGTAATGGAATGGAAAAAAAAGAACAAGGTGGCTACTACTGACCGGCCACCCCAGTCCCCAGACCTCAATCCAATTGAAAATATGTGGTACAAGGTATCAATAGAGATATCTAAAAAACAGCCAAGGACCAAGAGAGAGTTGATTGAGGCTCCGATACAGGCCTAGAACCACATCATCACTCGTGAACATCTGCAGAAGCTTGTTCACTCAATGCCACAGAGATGCAAGTTGGTGCTCAAGAGCAAAGGCTAGCCAATAAAGTATTAGAAGCTAAAGATGCACTCAAATGGCCCTTTTCAGGACTCTGAATTACATAAAAAATAATAAATCTTAAAAAGTAAAATTTAAGTCTGTGTGAACCTGCATTGGAAGGTAATGAACTTAGAAACCTGTTCACCATTCTACATACTGTACTGGTGTAGGTATGGTTATGCTGTAAAAAAAATATCAAAAATGCACATACCATAACAATTTATACACTTGGGACATTCAAAAATGAGTATGGCATACAATGAGGGATTACAAAAACATATATGTTCCACCAGTTTCACTGTAGAGATGCAGAAGTATGAAATATGTAGTTTTCTTTAAGCCTATGCAGGACTTATGAACACCACTGTATATAGCTCTAAATTTGGTTTTCATAAAAACCAAATTAATTCTTATGTAGAGCTTTCAGAGGCAGGCCGTAAATACTTAAATCGCCCATTGCAACCAGAAGAAATTTAACTAGCAGTAGCTTCCATGTCTAACAATAAATCTCCAGGATTGGATGGTCTCCCCACGGAGATATACAAAATATTTGGGGATATACTGTTACTGCAACTGCTGAAGACATTTCAGGAAGCGACTAAAGTGGGTTGCATCAATGCAAGAGGCAATAGTTGTGGTCATACTTAAACCAGGTAAAGGTGCCCTGCTCCCTGACTCGTACAGACCAATCTCCCTGCTTCCAACAAATATCACGCCTAATAGCAAAGGTCCTTGCTGCCAGACTAAATATGGTGATCTCATCCTTCATACACACCGATCAATCCAGCTTTATGCCTTCTAGATCCACGGCGGTAAATGTACAACGCCTCCGTCTTAATCTACAACTCCCAGTGGACAATCTAGGAGATAGAGTCATTTGCTCAATCGACGCTGCTAAGGTGTTCGACTCCATTTAGTGGGACCTTTTATGGGCAGTCTTTAGTAAATTTGGTCTAGGCACAGATTTTATATCCTGGATAAGGTTGTTGTACGGTAGACCCACAGCTAAGATCAGAGGTAATGGGCGGCTTACTCCAGCGTTTCACTTAGCAAGAGGTACTCGACAGAGCTGCTCTCTCTCACCATTGCTATTTGCGATGGACATAGAGCCTAGGGCGACAATCTTAAGACAGCATCCGCATATAGAGGGGTTCAAAAGGGGGGAACATGAGGATAAGGTAGCGTTATACGCCAATGATACATTCCTTTTTCTAGTGAACGCAACTAGTACATTACCCATTGCAATGGAAATGATCCAAAAATTTGGAAGATACTCCGGGGTAACAATAAATTGGGGAAAGTCAGTCTTGCTCCCAGTAGATAACATTGGGAACAATCCGCAATATGCCTCCTCAGGACTACAGATTACCTTGCAATTTCAGTATCTGGGGATTAATGTTACTGCTAGAGTGAATGACTAACTGAATTTAACCTCAGTTCTTAAAAGATTTAAAGACAAAACTGACTCCTGGACTCAGCTGCCTCAGTATGTAGTGGGGCACACGAATTTGATCAAAATGATCTGGATGCCTCAATTATTATACGTCTTACATAACTCACCACAGTGAGTTCGTCAAAGATACTTTCACAAGGTTAACTCGCTCTTTAGGGAATTAATCTGGGGAAGGCGTAGCCCACGAATAAACCTGAAGACATTAACAAGGGATAAATGAAGTGAGGGTTTGGCGGTTCCTAATCCATGGGTGTATTTTGAAGCAGCTCAGTTACAGCACATTTGGTGATGGGATGACAAGGGGGAGGAGGACCATAAAGATTATTACTGCAACAACATTGTAAATCCTCCCGTCTCTACGAAACTTTGGAGTTGGATAGATTCAGGTCTTCCTCGGAAACTGCTCCTACTTTGCTATTGATGCATAAGCTATGGGAAAAGATTAAAAAGGCACAGGACATTCAGGGGGCTCAGGACATTCAGTTCACCTCTATTTGCGAGACCCCATGGCTTCCTAGTCTAAACAAATTAGACGGGTTTGAGGGATGGAGCATGAGGGGGCTGACCATACTTATACAATGTTAGACGTAGAAGTGATTAAAACATTCTCTAACTACAAACTGAATTTAGGCTACATAATAGAGAATTCTATTGAAACACACAATGCACTCTAAAGAAAAGTGGGAGCAGGAGAAAGATCCTCTTGAAGATAATCAATGGGCCAAAATACTAGAAAGAGTCCCTGACCTATCCTTGGGAGAAGCTCACAGACTATCACAGCTGTATGTAATACACCAAGTATATCAAATGCCTAAATTTATTTTTGAGATAGGGGTCAGACCAGACTCCTCCTGCCCTCGCTGTAACGCAGACTCTGCTGCCATGCTCCATATGTTGTGGTCATGCCCTAACCTGGATGAATTCTGGAGAGGGGTAGTTGGAATTATCAACAGAGTACGGTATATCTGACTGACCTAAATCCCTTCATGTGCATATTGGGATATATTGAAGATCTAACTGTCGATGAGGAGGGAAAGCTAGCAGTATCCTGTTATTCATGGCTAGAAAACTGATCGCACAATACGGGATCTCAGACCAAACTCCAACTATTTCAGAATTTAACAAAATAAACTGGCTGATAAACTTAGAAAAGGGGATATACTTGAAAAGGAATTGTATTCTTAAATTTGACAAAATATTGGCCCTGTGGATTGATGATTCGGGTTTAGCATCTCGGGACCTGTTTAGATTTTGCCTTGGCCTGTTGTAAACTGAAGCTGGGAAATGAACTCTGTTGAATGTACTTGTAAAATGTTATAATGAATCATTTACTTGAAGCTCTGCTAACACTGTGCATAACAAATAGCCGATATTATAGGAATGATATTAACCTCCACTTGCTTGTTTACCTAATAACTCTTTTCTCTTTCAAAAGAGCTGCAACTCTTCAATACATGTCTTAAGTACTTATTGAATTTTGGGTGGGTGGAATGGGAGTTTTGGGGTTTGGTAACACCATATTTGTGTATTAATTTTATTTAGAAATTTTCAATAAAGACATTTTGGTTAAAAAATTTTTTTACTTTAGCTTAAACGGTTTAATTCACACAAAAGGAAAAAATATATAGGACAATTTGCTATGCAAGTTTTACTGAATGTGTCCGTACCCCATAGGTGGTTGTACACTACTCTTTGAACACATGGCAGGAGTTGGATGGGAAGAACTACCTGGCTGTTTTAGAATGCAGATTCCATTTGAATTGATTGTGGCCTCCATTAGCCGAGCCCTTGAAGTGCCAGAACAGCTGAAGGCTCCACAAGTAACTGCATAATGGAAATTTCACTGCATAAGGATTTTATCTAAGGGTATATTCAGTATTTGGAACCCTCAGGTGCCTCACAGAATTTTTAAAATTGGGACCTAAAAATTTTAGTGGCAAGTTGTTTTTCATTAGCTGCAAATTTGTCAGTTACACAAGGGTTAACAAGTGAAACTGTATTTCTCAATTTATGGCACAATTTCTCCCGAACGTGTTGATGCCCTATATAACATCAGAGTCTGCTGTTTGGCCACACAGCAGTGCTGAGAAGGAAGGAGCGCTATTTGCTTTTTGGAGCACAGATTTTGCAAGAACAGTTTGTGGGTGACATTTGCAGAGCCCATAAGGTGCCAGAATAGGAGAAAAACTCCAAAAGTGACTCCATTGTAGAGATTTCATTTCTCAATAAATTAATCTACGACTACAGTGGCTATTTTGTAATATCCACACCACGTTTTATTTTCTGCAGAATTGCAAATATGTCAGCTTAGTGCCCATACATTATTTCCAGCTTGTGGTTCTGGTAACGCACATCCTGTAAATTGTTAATTGGGCTCTCCTCATTATAATAGTGCCAAACGTGGCCACTTACTGCGGTTTAGGCCCCTTTCAGATGTCCATGTTTCAGGTACGTGTGACATCCGTTTTTAACATGGATGCCACACGTACCCATGTTATTCCATGGTGTTACTCACACGTCCATGTTTTCACACAGACTGTGTGGCCCCGCATGGCCCGCATGTATAAATGGAGACATGTCTGTTTTTTCTCCAGTAGCACGGGTGTCACACGGATTGCACACTGATGTGATCCGTGTGACATCAGTGTGACACGTACAGGAGAAAACAAGTGTCTTTGAAATAAAATGATTTTCTATACTCACCTGCCTCCAGCGCTGCTGCCTTCAGCGCTGCTGTCACTTGCTTCCAATCCCCGCTCATTATGCTCATTGCATATTCACTGCACCACGGACCTGGAAGCATCGCCGGAGATGTCAGCATTGGGGACAGCATCGCTGGGGAAAGATGAGTATTATGCACGGTGTGCGCAGTGACATCAGGAGATCATCGGAGTATCCAATGAACTCGGATGACCTCCTGACGACACCCCAGTGACACACGCGCTGCCGCAGATGTCGCAACAGTGACTTCACGGGTTTACCAGAGTTTATTATGAATTCCCATGAACCCATGAGGTTACTTCTGTGACACTCGCGGTATCGCAGGTATCGCTGGGGTGTTGTCAGGAGGTCATCTGAGTTCATTGGATACTATGATGAATCCGTGACGTCACTGCTGAGCCCGCACACACATTGCTGACGGTGCCCCTGCGGTGACCTGAGCTGAACTTATGAGGTCCAGGTCTCCGCAAGGAGCACACAGAGCAGTGTGTGTTTGTACCTGCAGGGGCTGCTCTCACAAACAATAGGGATCGTTCGGTTTTCCATTGAATGTGCCAGCAGTATGGGATCGGCGTGGGCCCCCTTAATTGGATTACGGCAGACCAGGATTAGGGCTTTGACACGGAAATAAATTGGAGAAGAGGGTGTCTATTGTCTTTATTTATTGAATAATTTTCTCTTTTTATGTCTTTTCAGGTTCGCTTTTTGGGAATGTCGTGGAATCTCACAATGGATTACGGCGGACCTTTGGTATTTTTAACAAAACATACAAATAAATTGGTGAACGAGGGCTGGAGTTGTGGGGTTTTTGTTGAAATTAACTTTTTTATTTTCCTTTCAACTACTGGATTAGTAATGGGAGTGTCTGCTAGATACCACCATTACTATCACCCTCAACTTCACAAATATTACCCCGTTTGCCACCACACGAGGGTAACGGGAAGAGCTGGGTCCAGCACCAAAATGAGTGCATTTAATGGAAGCATCAATTTTGGGGTGGCTGTGGGCTATTGTTAGGCTGGAAAGGGCAAACTAACCATGGCCCTTTCCACCCTCATAATATCAGCTCCCACTTGTCTGCTGCATCTTGGCTGGTTTTAGGAAAATGAGGGAGACCCCACGTCATCTCATATGATCTATCCATCTTTCAATATTTATCTATGATTTTTAAAGCTTTGCTCATCTTTTACACATTTAAAAACCATTAAATTCAGCATCATGCATCTTTTACTGGTACCAGTCATACGGATGTCACACGTATGCAAACACAGATGTCACACGAACGACACACGGATGTCCCACGGATGATCATACCGGTATGTGTGGCTTGTGCCTGTTTAAACACAGACGTCTGAAAGGGGCCTTAGGCACAGTGGAGCTCAGAAGAAGGGGGAGGGCATTTGTATTTGGGAGCACAGATGTCACTGGGTTTCAATTATGGGGTGGGAGCCATATCGCTTTTCCAGAGTCTTTCTTCTACCAGTAATGTGGGAGGCCCCTATATTTCCAGTGACAGATGAGGAGCCTTAGTGGGGGATGGTTTGTGTGGGATAAGCTAGGGGTTTTATTGGTAACATTTTGGGGTACATAACATTTTTTGATTGCTTTCCGTATATAGGTGTGATCACATTCTTGTGTTCTACACTGTTGGATTTTATTTTTTTAACACAAAGGCTGTGTTTTTAGTGCAAAATGAGTTTTTGTGATTTATGTGTGATTTTTTGTGTTTTTTTGTTGTTTTTTTTACTTTTTTACACATTTTATTCACTTTTTCACTTAGTCCCAGCATGGGACATGAATGAGTTTTACTTTGACCATTGGTCTCATGCATTGCAGTATCTGTGTACTGCAATGCCTGAGACCTGTCAGTGTGTTACTGACACAACGTATTAGACCCTGCTTATAGCTGGATTTAACAGTCCACTGTACCCTGGGGTCATCAGATGACCTCATGGATACAGTGCCTACAAGCAGTATTCAACCCCCTGCAGATTTAGCAGGTTTGATAAGATGCAAATAAGTTAGAGCCTGCAAACTTCAAACAAGAGCAGGATTTATTAACAGATGCATAAATCTTACAAACCAACAAATTATGTTGCTCAGTCAAATTTTAATAAATTTTCAACATAAAAGTGTGGGTCAATTATTATTCAACCCCTAGGTTTAATATTTTGTGGAATGACCCTTGTTTGCAATTACAGCTAATAATCGTCTTTTATAAGACCTGATCAGGCCGGCACAGGTCTCTGGAGTTATCTTGGCCCACTCCTCCATGCAGATCTTCTCCAAGTTATCTAGGTTCTTTGGGTGTCTCATGTGGACTTTAATCTTGAGCTCCTTCCACAAGTTTTCAATTGGGTTAAGATCAGGAGACTGACTAGGCCACTGCAACACCTTGATTTTTTCCCTCTTGAACCAGGCCTTGGTTTTCTTGGCTGTGTGCTTTGGGTCGTTGTCTTGTTGGAAGATGAAATGACGACCCATCTTAAGATCCTTGATGGAGGAGCGGAGGTTCTTGGCCAAAATCTCCAGGTAGGCCGTGCTATCCATCTTCCCATGGATGCGGACCAGATGGCCAGGCCCCTTGGCTGACAAACAGCCCCACAGCATGATGCTGCCACCACCATGCTTGACTGTAGGGATGGTATTCTTGGGGTCGTATGCAGTGCCATCCAGTCTCCAAACGTCACGTGTGTGGTTGGCACCAAAGATCTCGATCTTGGTCTCATCAGACCAGAGAACCTTGAACCAGTCTGTCTCAGAGTCCTCCAAGTGATCATGAGCAAACTGTAGACGAGCCTTGACATGACGCTTTGAAAGTAAAGGTACCTTACGGGCTCGTCTGGAATGGAGACCATTGCGGTGGAGTACGTTACTTATGGTATTGACTGAAACCAATGTCCCCACTGCCATGAGATCTTCCCGGAGCTCCTTCCTTGTTGTCCTTGGGTTAGCCTTGACTCTTCGGACAAGCCTGGCCTCGGCACGGGTGGAAACTTTCAAAGGCTGTCCAGGACGTGGAAGGCTAACAGTAGTTCTATAAGCCTTCCACTTCCGGATGATGCTCCCAACAGTGGAGACAGGTAGGCCCAACTCCTTGGAAAGGGTTTTTTACCCCTTGCCAGCCTTGTGACCCTCCACGATCTTGTCTCTGATGGCCTTGGAATGCTCCTTTGTCTTTCCCATGTTGACCAAGTATGAGTGCTGTTCACAAGTTTGGGGAGGGTTTTAATTAGTCAGAAAAGGCTGGAAAAAGAGATAATTAATCCAAACATGTGAAGCTCATTGTTCTTTGTGCCTGAAATACTTCTTAATACTTTAGGGGAACCAAACAGAATTCTGGTGGTTTGAGGGGTTGAATAATAAATGACCCTCTGAATAAACTTTTCACAATTTAAAAAAAAAAATAAAAAAAGAAATAACATTCTTTTTTGCTGCAGTGCATTTCACACTTCCAGCCTGATCTACAGTCCAAATGTCACAATGCCAAGTTAATTCCGAATGTGTAAGGCTAGGTTCACACACTGCGTTTTTTTGACGCTGCGTTTTTGTGTGTTTTTTGCGGCAAAAAATGCACAAAAACGCACCCGCGGCAAAAAACGCACGCGTTTTGCCGCGATTTGGTGCATTTTTTTGCTGCGTTTTGCTGCGTTTTTGCTCACTGCGTCTTTATGTGTTTTTTATCAGTGAACTATGCCATTAAAGATTGTTGAAAAAAAAAAGGTCTCATGTCATTTCCTTCTTCAATATGTTCTTCATTCTCCACTAGTGTATGCAATAGAGCAGACAGCTGCAGAACTACAAGGCTCAGCATGCTCCATACAGGACTGTATGCTGGAGGGAGAGGCAGAGGGAGCAGAACTACAAGGCTCAGCATACTCCATCCAATAGTGTATGCAGGAGAGCAGACAGCAGCTGCAGAACTACAAGGCTCAGCATCCTCCATCCAGGACTGAATGCAGGAGTTTTTTGCCCCCCAAAAAAATGACGTGGGCTTCGCCATATTTTTGTATGCTAGCCGGGTACAGCAGGCAGGTACAGGCTGCCCCCAACCCCAGCTGCCTATTTTGTACCTGGCTGGGAACCAAAAATATAGGGAAGCTCTTTTTTTTATATTTCATGAATTTCATGAAATAATTTTAAAAAAAAATGACGTGGGCTTCGCCCAATTTTTGAGTCCAGCCAGGTACAACTAGGCAGCTGGGGATTGGAATCCACAGTGCAGGGTGCCCATGCTTTCTGGGCACCCCCGCTGTGAATTACAGTCCCGCAGTCACCCCAGAAAATGGCGCTTTCATAGAAGCGCCATCTTCTGGCGCTGTATCCAACTCTTCCAGCTGCCCTGAAGCCGGGTGGCTCGCTGGGTAATAATGGGGTTAGGGCTAGCTGTATATTATCAGCTGGCCCTAAGCCCGAAATTCATGGTGTCACGCCAATATTAGACATGGCCACCATGAATTTCTAGTAAAGATAAAAAAAACCACAACACACAGAAAAATATTTTTATTAGAAATAAAACACAACACAATTAGTGACTCCATCTTTATTGAAATAAAGAACCCCCCTCCGCAGTAATCCTGGGTCAGGGTCCCGCGCCGTCCAATCCGGATCCAATATCATCTAATCGGTTTGCTGGAAGGCAAAGCGATCAGATGATGTGTCAGGTTCTAGGGGCTGAAGCACATCACACATCAGCTGATTGTATAAAAGCCGTTTATACAATCAGCTGATGCATCGGTGCAAAAAAAAAAAAAAATACTCACTTATGTGCTGATTACTGGCAGCTCCTGCAGCGGAGTCTGATCCCGTCCAACCGCTGCAGCAGCTGTCGGTAATCAGGTATGAAGTCTCCTGACGCATCCGCTGATAGGTTAAACCGGCCGGGCGCCCGCGTCACCGCGATACTTACGATCAGCTGATGCGTCAGGTGACTGCATCAGGTGATCCATCGCCAGGTCCTGCATCTATCGGAGGTGTCCTGGCCGTCTGCACACACCCGGAGCGGCGATACCATGAAAGGAGATGGGAGCGGGCATGGCACCGGGAGCCTGCAGACAGGTGAGTATGACTTTTTTTTTTTTTCTACTGTTCTCTTTTGTTTTCGCAGCCGCTTCCACCTCCCGCCCGAACATGGCGCCGCACGGCAGCATAGATGCACAGGACTGGAGGTGGAAGCAGCGGTGACGGTACCGGGAGGATTCACGCTTCTGTGTTTACTGACAGAAGGAATCCTCTTCCTGTACATGTCACTTTACTACCCACCTCCTGCGTTTAGAGCTGCGTTTTTGGTCTTAGAAACGCACCAAAACGCAGCTATTTGCATTTCTCATTGCGTCTTTCAACATCCCATTGCACTCAATGGATGAAAAGCGCAGTGAAAAACGCGGGAATAATTGACATGCTGCGTTTTTGTGGCACCACAAAAACGCATGTGAAAAAAAAACGCTGTGTGCAGACAGCAAAAATGAAAACTCATAGACTTTGCTGGGGAAGCAGAGTAATGCAGTTTTCTGAGCAAAAACGCACCTGAAAAATGCGCAAAAACGCTGCGAAAAAAGCACTGTGTGAACTTACCCTAAACCTGCTAAATCTGCAGAGGGTTGAATACTACTTGTAGGCACTGTATATGGCAACTATCATCACCTGTGATTATGATCATAAATAGCCGATGGTGTTAAAGGCTTCTTTTAACCCTGTTTTAACTGCTTACATTGCCTTGCGAAAGTATTCGGCTCCCTTGAATTTTTCAACCTTTTCCCAAATTTCAGGTTTCAAACATAAAGATAAACATTTTAATGTTATGGTGAACAATCAACAACAAGTGGGACACAATTGTGAAGTTGAATGAAATTTATTGCTTTTTTTAAACTTTTTTAAAAAATAAATAAAAATTGGGGCGTGCAATATTATTCAGCCCCTTTACTTTCAGTGCAGCAAACTCACTCCAGAAGTTCATTGAGGAGCTCCGAATGATTCAATGTTGCCCTAAATGACTGATGATGATAAATATAAGCCACCTGTGTGTAATCAAGTCTCCGTATAAATGCACCTGCTCTGCGATAGTCTCAGTGTTCTGTTTAAAGCACAGCTGGCATCATGAAGACCAAGGAACACAACAGGCAGGTCCGTGATACTGTTGTGAAGTTTAAAGCCAGATTTGGTTACAAAAAGATTTACAAAACTTTAAACATCCCAAGAAGCACTGTGCAAGCGATCATATTGAAATGGAAGGCGCAAAATACCACTGCAAATCTACCAAGACCCGGCCGTCGATCCAAACTTTCATCTCAAACAAGTAGAAGACCAATCAGAGATGCAGCCAAGAGGCCCATGATCACTCTGGATGAACTGCAGAAATCTACAGCTGAGGTGGAAGAGTCTGTCCAAAGGACGACAATAAGTCGTACTCTGCACAAATCTGTCCTTTATGGAAGAGTGGCAAGGAGAAAGCAATTTCTCAAAAGATATCCATAAAAAGTGTCATTTAAAGTTTGCCACAAGCCACCTGGGAGACACACCAAACGTGGAAGAAGGTGCTCTGGTTAGATGAAACCAAAATCAAACTATTTGGGCCCAATGGCAAATGATATGTTTGGCATAAAAGCAACACAGCTCATCACCCTGAACACACTATCCCCACTGTCAAACATGGTGATGGCAGCATCATGGTTTGGGCCTGCTTTTCTTCAGCAGGGACAGGGAAGATGGATAAAATTGATGGGAAGATGGATGGAGCCAAATACAGGACCATTCTTGAAGAAAACCTGTTGGAGTCTGCAAAAGACCTGAGACTGGGACGGAGATTTGTCTTCCAACAAGACAATGATCCCAAACATAAAGCAAAATCTACAATGGAATGGTTCACAAATAAATGTATCCAGGTGTTAGAATGGCCAAGTCAAAGTCCAGACCTGAATCCAATCGAGAATCTGTGGAAAGAGCTGAAAACTGTTGGTCACAAACGCTCTCCATCCAACCTCACTGAGCTCGAGCTATTTGGAAAGGAAGAATCGGAAAGAATTTCAGTCTCTCAATGTGCAAAACTGATAGAGACATACCCCAAGAGACTTGCAGCTGTAATCGCAGCAAAAGGTGGCTCTACAAAGTATTAACTTAAAGGGAACGAATAATATTGCACGCCCCATTTTTCAGTTATTTATTTTTTAAAACGTTTAAAATAAACAATAAATTTCGTTCAACTTCACAATTGTATCCTACTTGTTGTTGATTCTTCACCATAACATTAACATTTTTATCTTTATGTTTGAAGCCTGAAATGTGGGAAAAGGTTGAAAAATTCAAGGGAGCCAAATACTTTTGCAAGGCACTGTAGATGCTGCGGTTGTGATTGGCAGTGAATTTTAAGGGGTTAATCAGCCCCGATTGTTTGCAAAGCCAGTCGTGTCGATGCCATCATATACAGCTGTCACGCACAGGATTTTTGTGATTGGAATTGGGGAGAAGAGCTTTTATTTGTTATTACTCATTTCTCAATAAGGGAATAAGGCCCCATATTGGCCACCATTTTAGTGCATGTTGACAGTTGTTAAGGGATTAAACGGTGCTTGTTTATGTCTGACTTGTCTATACAATGATATAAAAAATAATAAGAATGTACTCACCAGATAGCCAGCTATTCCTGCTCCAATAAGAAACCCTGCATACACATCCACTGGATGACTACGATATTGGGTGATTTGAGTTAGGCCACATACTCCAGCAGCAATGGAAAAGGAGAACACTAGCAGTGGCTTCAGGAGCTTTGTACTGTCTGATATGATGGAGTTAAAGTACATCTGCAAGATCAATAATATGGAAACCTTTATGCCTTAATCTCATTACGTAGATGCAATCATTTCCACCATTAAAGCTGGACCTCTCCTCCAGGACATCAGGGGATCACTCTGTCTGCTGAGGCCTGGGTTTGACACAAAAATGAATCCCAATGGTCAAGCTAAAGACAAACCCCATTTGGAGTTCACTTTGAAACCAATCAATATTTCCCTTGGATCTATTTCTTACAAATGATCAAATCTTACTTATAAACCCTATGTGCACAATTATACCAACAAAGATTGCATGCAGTTAAAAATGATTGGGAACATGTTTTCTATAGATGGGGGTTATGCTTTCAAGTTCTTTTTCTTGTCTGTGCTTAAAGGGGTGGTTTGAAACTAACATTTAGTTTAATCCGAAGTGTCTGTCTATATAATGTAATACACTAATCTTTTTTTTTAATACAGTTTATTTTAAAAGTATCTATTGTTCCCTCAATACAATAACTGTTTTTTTTATTTACCTATTTTATTATTATTATTATTATTATTTATTATTATAGCGCCATTTATTCCATGGCGCTTTACAAGTGAAAGAGGGTATACGTACAACAATCATTAACAGTACAAGACAGACTGGTATAGGAGGAGAGAGGACCCTGCCCGCGAGGGCTCACAGTCTACAGGGAATGGGTGATGGTACAATAGGTGAGGACAGAGCTGGTTGCGCAGTGGTCTACTGGGCTGAGGGCTATTGTAGGTTGTAGGCTTGTTGGAAGAGGTGGGTCTTGAGGTTCCTCTTGAAGCTTTCCACGGTAGTGGAGAGTCTGATGTGCTGAGGTAGAGCGTTCCAGAGTATGGGGGATGCACGGGAGAAATCTTGTACACGATTGTGGGAAGAGGAAATAAGAGAGGAGCACCACCATTTTGATGACGCTTTGTTTGATAACCTGCTGTGGAAGCTGGGGTACTCAAATGGGACATCATTGGGGGCAGAGTCTGCTGTCACTGCTGCAGCCTCTGTCCCCATCCTGAAATGAAGGATTATCAATGACATCCATTTCAGGGGCTAGGCTAGTTCCTGTTCTACTAAGCAGTGACGTATGCTCATTAGATCTCCCTTGTCACTGTGCAATATTACTTTCAATGCACAGTGACAGTGCACTCTATCGCTGGCTCTAAGGAGAAGTGACGAACATGCACTGTCAATGTGCATTGAAAAGGGAGAACCAGGTCAGCAGAGACCAGCCTCCTTACGGATTTTCTCCTTACGATTAACAATGACAGTGTGTTCTTTTTCTGGCTCGTCAAATCTCATTAGAGAAGCTCAGCCCTTGAAATGAATGTCACTGATGATGCTTCATTTCAGGGTAGGGACAGAGGCTGTGGCAATGATGATGACGACCCATTTGAGTATCCCAGCATGCACAGATGGTTTTCCAACAAAGTGTAATCAAACAGAAAATGGATAAAAAAAAAGTTAGCTAGTGTAGTGAGGGAACGATAGAGGCTTTTTAAATAAGGTATATTAGAAAAGAGATTAGATTATTACATAAAATAAACAGACATTTCAGATTAAAATAAATGTGGGGTTTGGACCACCCCTTTAAGGAATGCTAATTCGACAATGTCTACTATATACAGTTTGCTTGTTTGACATGACTTTTGGTCCATTCTTTGTGATACTGGCTAGTCCACAGTTAAATCTAGTTTATTCATTGTAATACTACAGAGATTTATTAGCACTTTGTTTTATACAAATATGATGCTTACCTAGTTAGTGACTTTTTCCCTTTTCAGCAACTTTTCAAAAAGTGGCAATGAATGTGGGTGGTGGTAACTGGGAGCCAATGGGGCCACAATTGGTCTACTGGATTTATTAAAACTTGAAGGGAACCTGTAAGGTCCCCATTGCACCCAGAACCATGAGCAGTTCTTTGAACAGCATATAATAAACAATCTTTAGAAATACTTTTCTAAAGTTCTCTTTATGTATGCTAGTGTATACAGGGACAGTTAGAGAGGGATTCTAAACATTCACCAAGAACTGCTCGTGGTTCTGGGTGCACTGGGGACCTGACAGGTTCCCTTCAAAGGGTATTCCCACATCCATGGCCCTATCCCGATATTCAGTAAGTGTAAATAATACTAATATTAGCAAATACCTTCAATTACAAATGTAGTATAGTTCTCCATGTGTCTCACCTCATGTGCAGGTCATTGCAGTAGCTTAGATATCCATGGTTACTGTGACAACCTGGACTCTGTCAATGCTTAGCAGGGGTTACATTTCTTAAAATTCAGCCAGACATGAAGATAGTTTGTTTATAGACGGGGGATAAGCCCTCACTGTTTTTACAAGACTCTTGTTGACTCATGTAATTGCCTTGGCTAATGAAGGCCAGACACACAGATAAATCAATTATGCGAACTTCCCATTGTATTATTAAGTGAATTGCTAGATGTGATGTAACTTACCTGTCTCTCCCTTGTCTCTGGATATTTGAATATGGCTTGAATTCTAGCCAATAAGAGCTCAGTCTTTTCCACCAATCGTGAAGACTCCAATGGTCTGAATAGAGAGCTCAGGGGTATAAGAAAGAGGACTGTCCATTGCTCAGAGAGACTCTTGCTACATGCTACCAATCTAGGACCTGCGGATCTGATTGGCAAGCCATAACCAAACCTGGATTATAACACTATATGGACTTCAGCATTGAATGCAAGGATTCGGCTGTGATACCAAGGACTACCTAAGGAAGGAATCCAGCTTGGGACAATCCAGTCATCTGACTACAGACTTTGCAGTCCTCAGCCAGCTTCCTAAATCTGGCGTTATTCCATTCGTGGTGGGTGCCCACGGAAAGCGGGATGCTGCTGAATTGGAGTAAGTAGCCCTGGAAGCTCTGAGGCACTGACATTCTAAATCCCTGGTGAGCCAGCGGAAGAGTGAGACTCTGTTGCCTATTACATTTGTGTGTTTTGCTGGTTAAGTGTTATGTGCCGTTAATATTTTGGGGATCCAATAAAGTCTTAATATTATGATTCCCTCATCCTGTGTTGTCTGAGTAGTGTTCCGCCCACGGTTAAGGAGGTCGGGTGTTCAGTTGGGATGAGCCCAGGGCCATGCTGTCTTTCTAAAGGTGGCCGGGCCAGCGGACGAGAGCCCCCACTGACCCCCGTGTCTCCACAATTGGTGGCAGCAGTGGGATACTACTCAGCCTGGTTTACCCAGGGGAGCTGCAGAGGACTGGTGTTCGCGGACTCCGTCCAGGGCTCAACAACCAGGGAGGCATATAAGCATACCCAGCAGGTCATAGGGCCTCCCATTCAGGTTTCGAACGCTGCCATGTCCAACCCCACCAGCTCAGCCATGGGAGAAGGACCGGAGAGGAGTTACGACCGCAGCAGTAAATGAATGCTACAGGATCTGTGCCAGATGCAAAAGATTGAATGCAGGAACACTGACACTCGGTCAGACTTGATCCGGAAATTAGTCTGTTGGGATGCCCAGAATGATGCAGAGGATGATAAGGACACTGCCGATGTGGTATCAGAGGAGGTAAACCCTGTATCTCATCCTAGATCCAGTGACAGTCTGGAAACAAACCAAGCCCAAGCAGACCGAGTCAAGGAATTGTTGACTGCATTGGGGCCTGAAGCTTCAAGGGAAGAGAGGGCTGGTGTTCTAGAATTCGTGTTGGGAGTTCCAATTTCCTTACCACCAGCACCTACCTCCAGGATAGACCACCACCAAGGAAGTCATCTTCGTTACAGGGACGTGCCAGTGTTTAATGATTCCAGCACTGAGATAGATGAACACTTGCAAAACTTTGAGGTGCTAATGCGTATGCACCAGGTGCCCACAGCTGAGTGGTCTAAATACCTGTGGACAAGCTTGCCTGTCAGGGCCCAGAAGGCTGTCCGATCACTTGGACCTCAGGACTGCCTGGATTATGGAATTATTAAAGACACTTTGTTGGCCCTTTTCACCATAACCCCCAAGAGACATCGCACCAAGTTCCGGACTATGTCTCGCCAGGGTGTCTCGTACGTCGAATTTGGCAGTCAACTCTGACGACACTGTAACCGCTGGCTTGATGGTTGGGCTGCCCATTCCGCTGCTGCCCTCCATGAGGTGATGGTGCTCGTACAGCTGCTGGAGAAGATGGACCCGGAAATCCAAGAATGGGTAGCTGACAGGAAGCCCGATACCCCAGAGCAAGCAGCGCGATTGGCTGACGAATTTACAGCCAACCGATCCCAGGAGGTCCCTCAACCATGGATCCCAACGACCTCCAGACTCCCGTGCTGGACTAACTCATTACACCACAGAAGCCCCAACAAGACAAAGGTTTACCAACAGGGCGGGTGACTTGTCTAACCCACGGCGCTGTTATACGTGTGGGCACCTTGGACACATGGCCAAAGAGTGTGTTCAAAGTCGGGGCCCCATGCCTGGAGCCCGTCTGCCAATCCAACCAGTCAACATATGCCGAGATGAACCAATGAGACCTGAGGAATGCTACTCCAGAGAAACACCAATAGCTGAGGAAGTGGTTTACCCAGTCCACACCCTACGGCAAGTGAGACACCGTACACCAGCCAACCTCCATCGCCAAATCCAGACGGTCAAGGTCGGTGATATACAGGCTCAGGGACTTCGAGACACTGGATCTTCCATCACCCTGGTCAGCCCAGATATCATTCCCACAGAACATCATTTACCTGGCCGCCAAGTGACCATCTCCCTTGCTGGGGGCCAGCGCTCGAACATCCCTCTGGCACGAGTGCAGTTGGACTGGGGAACTGACGAAGGAGAGATTGAAGTCGGGCTCATGGACGGCCTACCCACCCCTATTATTTTGGGAAATGACCTAGGACAAGGACTATCCAGCCAGTTTGTCACCTCCATCACCCGCAGCCAAGATAAACACCATCCTGGTGCAGGTGTTTCTACCAACCCATCCGAGGAGAACCCTCCTCCTCCTCAATCTTCAGCCTCCTCCTCAGAGCCAACGAAAGTGAGTACCTCAGACCCAACTGTGGCCATTGACTGGGGGGAGATAGATCGTAAGGAATTCAGGGAAGCCCAACTGACAGACCCCTCCCTAGAGCTTATCCGTAGTGTGGCCGTACAACCTGGGGTAGGAAATCAGGGGGAAGTATACAGATGGGAAAACGGCCTCTTATATCGGGAAAAGCCTGCATCATGCCCAGTAAAACCCTGGACCCGTGTACATCAGCTTGTGGTACCCCAGCAACACAGACCCCAACTATTGCGATTAGCTCATGATGTTCCTGAGGCTGGGCACATAGGGGCCAAAAAGACCCAGGCCCGCCTGTTGCGCAGTTTTTTCTGGCCAAAGGTCACTCAAGAAGTGCAAAAATACAGAGCCTCTTGCCCAGTGTGTCAACATATGGGGGGAGCCCCATGTCGTGCCCCACTCCAACCCATGCCCTTGATAGGAGAACCGTTCCAGAGAGTTGCCATTGATGTAGTAGGCCCCTTATCCATCCCAAGCCGCAGTGGAAAAAGATTCATCCTCACCCTGGTAGACTTTGCCACCTGCTACCCAGACGCCGTTGCCTTATCCTCCATAGATGCAGAGCACGTGGCTCAAGCTCTACTGGACATATTTAGCCGGGTAGGGTTCCCACAGGAAGTATTGACTGACCAGGGGGCACAGTTCCAGAGTAAACTGATTCAGACCCTATGGGAGAAACATGGAGTCCGCCCCATGCGTACCACCCCCTACCATCCTGAAACAAATGGATTGTGTGAGCGCTTCAACGGAACGCTCAAGCAGCTCATTAGCCGTTATGTGGAGTCTGAAAGGGGGGAAATGGGAGAAAAACCTGCAGTAGCTCCTTTTTGTTTACCGGGAGGTGCCGCAAGACTTCACTGGGTTCTCCCACTTCGAATTGCTGTACGGCCGAAAGGTTCGAGGGCCCTTAGAGCTGGTACGAGAGAGTTGGGAGGGCACCTTCCTCACAAAAGAGGGTCCCATACTGGACTATGTTCAAAGGTTTAGGGAAAGGATGAGGCACCTCATGGCGTTAGCCCACGGGAATTTAGAAGTGGCTTAGGAAAGGCAAAAACGATGTTACTACCGCACTGCCCGACCCCAAGAATTTGTCTGTGGACAGAAGGTCCTAGTACTAGTACCGGTACGGAAAAACAAGCTGCAAGCCATGTGGGTGGGTCCATACACCATTACCAAGAAATGTGGCAGTACTGACTACATCGTGGCCCTGGATCGAGCAGGTGTTCGTGAGCGTACCTACCACATAAACAGGTAAATGCTTATGAAGAACGAGAGGTCACCAATTTAGCAGTTTGTTGTCCAGAGTTAGATGACCCAGAGTTGGACCAGATCCCAGACCTATTAGTGGACTCCAAAAGGGAATTGGGGGTAAAAGATGTATCACTGGGGGAACAACTTTGTCCTTCACAGAAGCGACAGATATCAGACCTACTTGGAACATATGAAACCCTGTTCATGAGTCAGCATGGTAGAACCTCCCTGGTCCAGCATCATGTCAATACAGGGGCAGCCACCCCACTAAGACAACCCGCCTACCGGGTGACCCCTCCTGTGTTGGCAATGATAAAGGCCGAGGTGGATGACATGTTAAATATGGGAGTCATAGTTCCCTCCCATAGCCCATGGGCTGCCAGTGTTGTGTTGGTGCCATAAAAGGACAAGAGTACTAATTTCTATGTGGACTATAGACGGCTCAATGAGGTCACGATTACAGATGCCTATCGCATGCCCAGGTGGATGAACTACTAGATAGGTTAGGGGGATCTCGGTTTATATCTACCCTCGATTTGAGCAAGGGATACTGGCAGATCCCACTCACAAAAGACGCTCATGAGAAATTGGCCTTCATAACCCCTTTTGGCCTATTTGAGTTTACCAGCATGCCTTTTGGGATGAAAAAATGCCCCGGCCACCTTCCAGAGGATGGTAGACCATTTACTAGAGGGATGTCAGGGGTATGCCCAGGCCTATTTGGATGACATCGCTATCTTTAGCGACACTTGGGAAGAGCATCTTCAGCACGTGTCCCAGGTGCTGCAGAGGGTAGCCAAAGCCCAGCTCACCATCCAACCGACAAATGCCAAATGGGGATGGCCGAAGTGCTATACCTCGGACATCGAGTGGGAAGTGAGTGCATTTGTCCCGAACCTGCAAAAGTAGAAGCCATTACCCAGTGGCCACGCCCGGTCAACCAAAAACAGGTCCGCGCGTTCCTAGGAACCGTAAACTATTATCGAAAGTTTATCTCCAATTACAGTACCGTAGGAAAATCGCTCACTGACCTCACAACCAAAAGATATGCCTGTAACCTTATCTGGACCCCAGAATGTGAAACTGCGTTCCTCCAATTTGAAAGACCGGCTGGCCCAGAGCCCAGCCCTGACTGCTCCTGACTTCCATTGCAGATTCATCGTCCAAACAGATGCATCGGACACAGGACTAGGAGCTGTACTTAGCCAAGTAAGGGACAACGGTGAGAAACATCCGATAGTTTACCTCTCCCGGAAACTATTGGACCGAGAGAGGGCTTACGCCACCATAGAAAAAGAATGCCTGACCATAGTCTGGGCCCTGAAAAAATTGCAGCCCTACCTCTATGGCAATGAGTTCACAGTCCTCACTGACCACAATCCATTGAGTTGGCTAAATCGCATTGCCGGGGATAACGGACGCTTGCTCAGGTGGAGTCTGGCATTACAATATTACAATTTTTCCATCTCCCATAAACAAGGCAAGAACAATGGAAATGCGGATGGGCTTTCCCGACAGGTGGAGAAGGATGATCGGAAGCCTATCATGTCTGGCTAATATTAAGAAGGGGGAGGAATCTGACGACCTGGACTCTGTCAATGCTTAGCAGGGGTTACATTTCTTAAAATTCAGACAGACATGAAGATAGTTTGTTTATAGACGGGGGATAAGCCCTCACTGTTTTTACAAGACTCTTGTTGACTCATGTAATTGCCTTGGCTAATGAAGGCCAGACACACAGATAAATCAATTATGTGAACTTCCCATTGTATTACTAAGTGAATTGCTAGATGTGATGTAACTTACCTGTCTCACCCTTGTCTCTGGATATTTGAATATGGCTTGAAATCTAGCCAATAAGAGCCCAGTCTTTTCCATCAATCGTGAAGACCCCAATGGTCTGAATGGAGAGCTCAGGGGTATAAGAAAGAGGACTGTCCATTGCTCAGAAAGACTCTTGCTACATGCTACCAATCTAGGACCTGCGGATCCGATTGGCAAGCCATAACCAAACCTGGATTATAACACTATATGGACTTCAGCATTGAATGCAAGGATTCAGCTGTGATACCAAGGATTACCTAAGGAAGGAATCCAGCTTGGGAGAATCCAGTCATCTGACTACAGACTTTGCAGTCCTCAGCCAGCTTCCTAAATCTGGCGTTATTCCATTCTTGGTGGGTGCTCGCCGAAAGCAGGGTGCTGCTGGATTGGAGTAAGTAGCCCTGGAAGCTCTGAGGCACAGACATTCTAAATCCCTGGTGAGCCAACGGAAGGGTGAGACTCTGTTGCCTATTACATTTGTGTGTTTTGCTGGTTATGTGCCGTTAATATTTTGGGGATCCAATAAAGTCTTAATATTGTGATTCCCTCACCCTGTGTTGTTTGAGTAGTGTTCCGCCCACAGTTAAGGAGGTCAGGCGTTCAGTTGGGATGAGCCCTGGGCCATGCTGTCTTTCTAAAGGCGGCTGGGCCAGCCGACGAGAGCACCCACTGACCCCCGTGTCTCCACAGTTACCACCACTTATATAGTGATAGTTAGTTGTTAGTGGTTGTAACTATTGATACCTTAGCTGCAATGCCCTGCACATGAAGTAAAGGCCCCATCACACACAGAGATAAATCTTTGGCACGTCTGTGGTTGCAGTGAAATTGTGGCCAATCAGTGCCAGGTTTGTGGCTGTGTACAAATGGAACAATATGTCCATGATTTCACTGCAACCACAGATCTGCCAAAGATTTATCTCTGTGTGTGACAGGGCCGTAAGACACATGGCTATATCAGAAGAACATTACTACATTTCTAATTGTAGGCATTTGCTATTATTATTATTATTATAATAATAATACCTACTACATATTAGGGTAGAATCTTGGAGATGGTAATACCCCTTTAATCCTCTACTCAGGTATAGCCAAATATGTGGCAAACTTATTAAAGGGGTGTTTTAATTGTAATCTCAGAAGCACACTGGACATTGAACCCTGACAGTTCAGACCAACTGCGTGCTCTCAAATGCTACCAGCAAAGGCTCCCTTGCCCATGGTAAAAGCACAGGGAGCTTGGACCTGGGCAGCTTCAGAAAGACACTTACAGACTCTAAAGAATAAGGTAACCTAGCGACGTGAGACAAATCCTTTAAAGCTCCATTTCAGTGGGTTTTTTTTATAATTCACTGCTTGAGCAGTGCTTTAAATTGAAGTTTCCTGCCCATTTTCTTATACTCAAGTGCCGCTGTCTCATCTTTGCCAGCATAGATCAGGTCCGTCTCCAGTGGTTTGAGTTGTCAGCAGCTCCGATGCTTCATAGGAGCCGGAGGTCAAAACTCAATGCAACTCTATGAGAGCCTCGTTTTGTCTCTCACAGAGATACATTGAGCGTTTGTGTCATAACTTCCTATTTCCAGCCAGTCAGAGGTTAGGGGCACAAGATGCACTAAAGGGGGCTTTACACGCTACGACATCGCTAATGCGAACTCGTTGGGGTCACGGAATTGGTGACGCACATCCGGCCGCATTAGCGATGCCGTTGCGTGTGACACCGATGAGCGATTTTGTATCGTTGCAAAAACGTGCAAAATCGCTCATCGATGACATGGGGGTCCATTCTCAAAAATCGTTACTGCATCAGTAACAATGTTGTTCCTCGTTTCTGCGGCAGCACACATCGCTCCGTGTGACACCGCAGGAACAAGGAAGCTCTCCTTACCTGCCTCCCGGCCGCTATGCGGAAGGAAGGAGGTGGGCGGGATGTTACGTCCCGCTCAGCTCCGCCCCTCCGCTGCTATTGGGAGGCCGCTCAGTGACGTCGCTGTGACGCCGCACGGACCGCCCCCTTAGAAAGGAGGCGGTTCGCCGGTCACAGCGACGTCGCCGGGCAGGTAAGTATGTGTGACGGGTCTGGGAGATGTTGTGCGGCACGGGCAGCGATTTGCCCGTGTCGCGCAACAGATGGGGGCGGGTACCTACACTAGAGATATCGGGACCGATATCGCAGTGTGTAAAGCCCGCTTAAGATTTGCGCTTGTACCCAGGGACGGAGGCCTCTATTGTGGCCAGTGAGGAGGTGTCTGCAGTAGGATGAGATATATGGCGGCTGCTTGAACTTTCAAATAATCTGGTCACACTATAAGTGCAAATCGTCCAAGCATCACCCGATCTCTGTGAGACTTCCCAGCAGCTGCCATAAATCTTCTCATGCTTCAGAGTCTCACACACACACACACACACACACACACACACACACACACCTACACACCTGAACAGGATCCATGCAGCACTGATATGCCCCAGCTGCAGGATAGCGCAGGCTAAAATATGTGTTCCCACTCAAAATATACAGTATATGTTAGCTATACATAACTAGAATATGAAACATGCTGCATCCAAACGCTGTGAACAGTGACGTGAGCACGCAGCCTAATGGTTTACATATATCCTTATATCTTTTATATATATATCTATTATAGGGTTAAGTTTGGTTGAGTATATATATAGCCAATGTCAGGTTACTATCATTCCAGTATTCCAGTATGTATACCAGCTTATATCTGTAAATCCAAAGTGGCAAACATGAAAACCCTGTTATAAAACCCGTAATTGTTCTGTCACGCGATCCCTCTTCCCATCTTCAGATGAATTGAAAATCTAGAGGAAGTCAGAGCTGCGGCTGCTCACTCTCTATTAATCTTTGTTATGTCCATAAAGTGGGAAGAGTGAAATCAGCGCTGATTGTTATGTCATGTGAGTCCTGCACCCAATCTAACAAGATCCGCAGGAAAGTGAGCGCCAATGCCACTGAGAACAGTGCTGGCACAGTAGGTGAGTATAAAGCTGGTTTCAGACGTCCGTGTTTCAGGTACGTGTGACATCCGTTTTTAAAACGGATGCCACACGTACCCATATTATTCTATACTGTTACTCACACGGCCGTGTTTTCACATGGACCGTGTGAGCTCTTGTGACCCCGCTCGCACACACTGAGACATGTCCGTTTTTTCTCTGGCAGCACAGTTGTCACACAGATCGCACACTGATGTGATTCGTGTGACATCAGTGTGACATGCACCAGAAAAAATACAGGTCTTTTAAATAAAAAGATTTTCTATAGTCACCTGTATCCAGTGCTGCTTTCTTCGGCTCTGCTGCCTCCCACTTCTAACCGCCGCTCATTATACTTACTGAATATTCACTCCACTGAGGATCTGGAAGCCGAAGCAGCGCTGGGAACTTCAGTGCTGGGGACCGCATCACTGGGAATAGGTGAGTATCCAGCAGTGTGTGTGTGTGTGTGTGTGTGTGTGTGTGTGTGTGTGTGTGTGTGGTGAGGATCTGGAAGCCGGAGTATGCCGGGCACAGCGTCAGGGACAGCATCCCGGAGGACAGCATCGCCATCGCTGGTGACAGGTGAGTATTCAGCATGAAGCAATGTGTGTGTGCAGTGATGTCCAGGAGGTCATCAGAGTTCCCAATGAACTCTGATGAACCCGTGAAGTTACCATCCTCACACCCGCTATAGAACAGGTGTCCCGGGGGTGTCATCAGGATGTCATCAGAGTTCATTGGGAACTCCAATGACCTCCTGAACATCACTGCACACACACTGCTTGCTGGATACTCACCTGTCCCTGCGGTGCTGTCCTCGGCGGCGCTGTCACCGCGATGCTCCGGCTTCCAGCTCCTCAGTGCGGTGAATAATCAATGAATATAATGAGCGGAAGTCAGGAGCGAGAGGGTGCAGAGCCGAAGAAAACAGCGCTGGATACAGGTGAATATAGAAAATATTTTATTTAAAAGACCCATGTTTTCTCCGGTACGTGTCACACGTATGTAAACATAGATGTCACATGTGTGACACAAGCGTGACACATGCATAACACACATATGACACACCTGTGACCATAACAATGCATGTGGCTTGTATCTGATTAAACACGGATGTCTGAAACCGCCCTAAGGCTGTGTGCACAAATTGTCTTTGATGAGTTTTTTATGCATTTTTTCAGTGCAGATTTGTCACAAAACCCAAATGTTTTCCTGATGTGAGCAAAATGAATAAGAATCCTGAAATCTCATGAAATGTTGACTATTTTTTCCTTGAAGATTTGGTGCACATTTAAATAAGCAGCTTGTTAATTCTTTCAGCATTTTTGCTTAAAATTTCAGATAGGTAAAAATTCTGCACCAAAAATGCATGTCAAAAACGCAAGTATTTCGTGCTGCATTTTTGTTACCAAGAGATGCAGAAATGGTGCACAATTTTCTGCACCAAATACTTCACTTGCATGCATTTCCTTCTCCCAGCAAAGTCTATGAGATTTCTATTTTGCTGTCTGCACTGGGCATCTTTTGTTGGCTGCATCTTGGCTGCATCTTGGCTGCGTTTTTGAAGATGCACCCAAGATGCAGCATGTCAATTCTTTTTGCGTATTTCCAGCGTTTTGAGCTCTTAGATTTTGAGCCCAATAGATTTGACTTAAAAACACATTGGGCAAAACATGGTGAAAATATGTCAAAAACGCATTGTGTTTGTTGTATGCGTTTTTGCAGTGGTGCGGTTTTGGTGCATTTTTTGGGACACAAACTTTACATCTTTGTAGTAAAAAAAAGATGCCGCGTGTGAAAATACCCTTAGGCGGGCTTTGCACGTTGCGACATCGCAAACCGATGCTGCGATGTCGCACGCGATAGTCCCCGCCCCCGTCGCAGGTACGATATCTTGTGATAGCTGGCGTAGCGAAAATTATCGCTATGCAAGCTTCACATGCACTCACCTGCCCTTCCTAAAGGGGCGGGTCGTGTGGCGTCATAGCGTCACACGGCAGGCGGCCAATAGCGGCGGAGGGGCGGAGATGAACAGGACGTAAACATCCCGCCCACCTGCTTCCTTCCTCATTGCAGCCGGGACGCAGGTAAGACGATGTTCCTCGCTCCTGCGGCTTCATACACAGCGATGTGTGCTGCCGCAGGAACGAGGAACAGCATCGTACCTGTCGCGGCAGCGTAATTATGAAAAAATCGGAGCCTGCACCGCTGATACGATAACGACGCTTTTGCGCTCGTAATCGTATCATCTAGAATTTACACACAACGATGTCGAAAGTGACGCCGGATGTGCGTCAATTTCGATTTGAACCCAACAACATCGCACGTGCGATGTTGCAACGTGCAAAGCCGCCCTTAGACTAATCCTCTAAATTTTCTGTAGGGCAACTTAAATTCCACAAAGTATAATTCTAGCTTCCAAGCAGTTCGGATCCTGTAAATTTGCTCAGGCAATCCACAAGTCAATAAATTTATTTTACATTAACTTCATATCAGGTGGGCCTGTCTGTTTTCAAATGCCAAGGCTGATTTTCAGTCCAAGTCCGGCCCTGGTATAACACCAGGGGTAGGGGACTGACATTTAAAGCACCTCTCCAGAGCTGAAAAAAAAGCTGGAGTGATACTTTAAGGCTATGTGCGCACGTTGCCTTTTTTGTGACCGTAAAAATGCAGCGTTTTTGTGCATTTTTGGCCGTTAAAAAACGCACAAAAACACACCCGCGGAAAAAAAGCATAAAAAAACGCATGCGTTTTTGTTGCTGCGTTTTTTCCGATGCATTGCATGGGTGAAAAACTCTGGCAAAAATGCAGAAAGAATTGACATGTTGCATCTTTGTGGTCACCACAAAAACGCACCTAAAACAAAACTGCACTGTGCGGACAGCAAAAATGAAAACTCATGGACTTTGCTGGGGAAGCAAAGTCATGCAGTTTTGAGACCAAAAACGCACCCGAAAAACGTGCAAAAAACGCACCGTGTGCACATAGCCTAGAGGCCCCGTTACACACAGCAACGTATCTAACAATATATCGCCGGGGTCACGGATTCCGTGACGCACATCCGGCATCGTTAACGATGGAAAATACTCACCAAATCATCCATCGTTGACATGTTCATTTTTAAAAAATCGTTGATTGTTGAGGACGCAGGTTGTTCGTCGTTTCCGAGGCAGCACACATCGCTATGTGTGACACCTCGGGAACGAAGAACTACAGCCTACCTGCGGCCGCCGGCAATGAGGAAGGAAGTAGGTGGGCGGGATGTTACGGCCGCTCATCTCTGCTTCTCCGCTTCTATTGGGTGGCTGCTTAGTGACGCCGCTGTGACGCCGAATGAGCCTCCCCCTTAGAAAGGAGGCGGTTCACCGGCCACAGCGACGTCGCTAGGCAGGTAAGTATGTGTGACGGGTCCTAGTGATGTTATGCGCCACGAGCAGCGATTTTCCCGTGACGCACAAACGACGGGGGTGGGTACGCTCGCTAGCGATATCAATGCGTGTAAAGCCCCCTTAAGAAGTGTTATCCCTAAAGGCCGCTTTACACGCTACAATTTATCTGACGATATGTCGTCGGGGTCACAGTTTTCGTGACACACTTCCGTCATTATTAGCAACGTCGTTGCGTGTGACACCTACATGCGACTCCGAACGATCGCAAATAGGGTGAAAATCGTTGATCGTTGACACGTCATTCAGTTTCAAAATATTGTTTGTCGTTTGGAACGCAGCAGACATATTGCTACATTTGACACCCTGCCAACGACGAACAACATCAACACGACCGCCTTCGTCTTGACCATTTTCTTATCTCTTGGCAGGAAAACCACAGTGGCAAAAATCGCACGTTTTGATGCTTTTTTGATGTGTTTTTTTCATTGGTTTCAATGGTGAAAAACGCATCTGAAAACACAGAAAGAATGGACATGCTGCAGATTATTTTCTGCACTAAATCTGCAAAGAAAAAATACAGAATGTGTGTTTCAGGATTCTCATAGACTTTGATGGCATAAGGATTTCCTTGCTTGTTTTGTGACAAATCTGCACCAAAACACGCATCAAAAACGCAACGCGTTTACACCGTCCACTACCTGACTCAGTTACTGTTTTTACGATAAATATCTAAGGATAATACCACTAAAGAAGACCATTTTCCTTTTCTGACAATTTTCATGTTGTTTTATACCTTTCTGCGTCCTTTCCTCTTCAGAATCCTCTGCTCCCTTCTGACTAAATTTCCCCTCATCCCTTGTGCTGGTCTACAAGCAAGAAGTTAGCACAGCCACTGTAACTTCACCTAAACCCCTTCCATTCATCATGTTCTACTTTAATGGGATGCATGAAAAGAAATATATGTATATACTAGCTGTAGTACCTGGGTAACTGTCTCTCTGTCTCTCTCCCAGTCTCTGTCTGTGTGTCGTTGTCTGTCTGTCTCTTTCCTTGTCTGTCTCTTTCTATCTCTCTGTATTTGCATCAGTCTATCTGTCGCAATCTCTGTATCTGTCTATGTGTCTCTCTCTCTCTCTCTCTGTCTCTTTGCCTGGCTGTCTCTTTGCCCGGCTGTCTCTTTCCCGGGCTGTCTCTTTCCCGGGCTGTCTCTTTCTCGGGCTGTCTCTTTCTCGGGCTGTCTCTTTCTTGGGCTGTCTCTTTTCCAGGGCTGTCTCTTTCCAGGGCTGTCTCTCTCCAGGGCTGTCTCTTTGCCCGGCTGTCTCTTTGCAGGGCTGTCTCTTTGCAGGGCTTTCTCTTTCCCGGGCTGTCTCTTTCCAGGGCTGTCTCTTTGCCCATCTGTCTCTTTGCCCATCTGTCTCTTTGCCCATCTGTCTCTTTGGGCATCTGTCTCTTTGCCCGTCTGTCTCTTTGCCCATCTGTCTCTTTCCAGGGCTGTCTCTTTCTAGGGCTGTCTCTTTCTCCGGCTGTCTCTTTGCCCAGTCTGTCTCTTTCCCAGTCTGTCTCTTTGTCTGTCAGTCTTTTTCTGTCTCTCTCTATCAGTCTATCCTATCTTATACTAACAGTTTATTTTGTTCCTATATCAACCACTGACAATTGCTATTTATAGCCTATAGCTCCCAGCTCCATTCAGTTTAATGGCTGTAGGATTTTGTAGCGTAACTGGAAAGCATGGGGTTACATTTTCCTGGCCAGACTTAGTCTATGACGTTCCCTGAGTCACATGGAGTGTCTGTGCAAAATTTCATACACACATACACACACACATACACACATACACTGAGCTTTATATATTAGATGAATAGAAATACAGCAGATTGTATATATGGCACAGGTCATCTATCTATCTATCTATCTATCTATCTATCTTGCTAATAAACACGTCCTTTTATTTTTTACATACTCATATAATTCTACCATAAAACTGTATAGATAATATACTCACAGACACATAGACGGCTGCAAATGCTGAAAGAGTTGCGTGTTGTGAAGGAAACGTCTTTCTGAAAATATATTTCATCATATTAATATGTGACACATACAAATCTGAATTGTAGGTAGCAACTTACAAGTCATTTCCATATCCAGGACTCCTAAAAATTAGGTACAACTGCAGCATAATCATTTTTGCATAGTGTATCATTTTGGGTGGGGGGGGGAATAATCGTTATTGCATAGTGTATCTTCTGTTTGCAATGATAGTCATTCAAAGGTACTCTGTCGTATACTGTATACGATAGTAGACTGGTTCAAAGCCACACTGCTACAAAACAAACATCAAAATATATTTTTTTATTTCCATCAGAAACAATATTAATTTTTTTCTTCCCTTTTTATAAAATGTGAGCTGAATAGGGAATGTTGGAGGTGAATAGGGAATGAAGTATAGTTCTTGGTAACAGCCACTGCACATTGTGCTGTACAGCTTCACTAAAAACAGTCCATCGGGGGTGGTGCCGGGTGTTATACCCACCCCGATCTGATACTGATCACCTATTATAAGGATGGATTATTAATGTTAGATGTCCAGATAACCCCCTTTAAATAGCAGCAATCAAAGCTATCATCAGTTGCTGCTGTTAGAGGCATTTGATATCTGTATAATGTAACTGGCCCCCACAAATTATGGAGTAGGTTCATCTCCTGAATCAACTCCATACACCTGCACACATCATGTGACAGACATTTATGTCATGTCATGAAGGTGTTAACGGACCAGTAACCTAGAAATTAAAGCATAAGTGTAGTTTTAATTTTTATTTAAGAAATCAATATTACACATGGACATAAGTAACTTTCTAATATATCTTAACAAAGAAATCTGCTTATTTCTTCTCCTGGACTGAGCTTTCATTTTCAAAATTCTCAATTTCCAGGTAAAATCTGTCTTCAGTGAAAACAGATTTTTATATTACTGAGATAAGAGATGGCAGGTGCTCCTGAGAAGATTTTATTCTAAAAGGGAGGGATAGGGAGAAGGAGCTAAAGGCAGAGCTCAGCCTTCCCTCTGTCCTCTAATATTCTGCACAGAAACTTACAAGAACCAACTGCCATCTCCTATCTCAGTAATATAAAAATAAGACTTCACCGAAAATAGATTTTACCGAAGAACTGAGGTTTTGAGAAGGAGAGATGAGTCCAGGAGCAGAAAGAAGCAAATTTGTCTGATAAGATATTGTCACACTCGAACTGGAGAGTGTCCGACACAGCGTGACATATGTGCACGGGCCAACGACAGTCCAGCGCACGCCGATATACTTGCCTATCAACGGGGATGGTAAAGGAGAGGAAGACCCTAACGATAGTGAGCGGAGGATGGACCACCTCCAAACACTAATCTGTGTCTGTTCTCTGAGCTCCTCTAACGTCCCTATAGAAATCCTTCTCCTCCTCGTCATCATATGCCTAGTCCCTTACTATTCCTGCACTAACCCTGGATAGTGTAAAGGCCTGTGAATACGCTAGACGTCACCAGTATGGTAACGACACACAGGTAAAGGAGGACAAATAAGGGAACATAGACAAACGAATATACAAACAAACTGCACTGCTGAATAGAGTTGAGCGCGGTTCGAGGTTCTCCAGTTCTAGGCTCGAGTGATTTTGGGGCCTGTTCTAGATCGAACTAGAACTCGAGCTTTTTGCAAAAGCACGATAGTTCTAGAAACGCTCGAGAACGGTTCTAGCAGCAAAAAAACAGCTAATTCCTAGCTGGCTTTCCGCTATAATAGTGTAAGTCACTCTGTGACTCACACTATTATGACATTTCAGTGTATAGTGTGCGGGAACAGCGCCTTCAGATCACTGCTGTTTGTATAATTTTTTTTTTTTCCTTGTCTTCCTTCCCTAAGCGCGCGCGTCTTGTGGGGCGGGCTAGCATGTCAGCGAATCCCAGACACACACACGGCTAAGTGGACTTTTAGCCAGAGAAGCAACGGCATGTGTGATAGGATGTCCATGTCACATGTCCCTGCATTATAAAACCGGACATTTTCCTCCAGCACGCCATTATTTGCCTTCTGCGTCCTTGGTGTCAGACATCACTGGCGCAGCTCCGTCCTAAATCCTATCGCCGATACAGCTGTATGCGCTCCATCCACAGCGCTGGACAGCTTAGGGAGAGCACTTTCTATCAGTCCTTTTAAGGGCTCGTAACGGCAGGGTCAGAGCCATAGGTGACAGGTCCTGAAAACAGAGACAGCGTCTGTGTAGCTAAGGTCAGGGATTTCGTCGATGCATTTCCCCATTAGGAGGGAATAGAAAGGCAGGCTTCCATTCCTCTACCCAGAGCCCCACAATCCTGGCACTGTACCCTCCTGTCCTCTGCACGCTCCAACTCATTATAACTAAGCCATTATACTAGCAAACAGTCAGTGTACCTAGTGGCATCCTAAACGTGTCTATTGGACTTTTGTCTAGCCACACTAGTGCAAAGATATTTGCAGCACGTCTGCCTGCATTGCACACTCAAACTCTTTTTAACTAAGCCATTATACTAGCAAACAGTCAGTGTACCTAGTGGCATCCTAAACGTGGCTATTGGACTTTTGTCTAGTCACACTAGTGCAAAGATATTTGCAGCACGTCTGCCTGCATTGCACACTCAAACTCTTTTTAACTAAGCCATTATACTAGCAAACAGTCAGTGTACCTAGTGGCATCCTAAACGTGGCTATTGGACTTTTGTCTAGTCACACTAGTGCAAAGATATTTGCAGCACGTCTGCCTGCATTGCACACTCAAACTCTTTTTAACTAAGCCATTATACTAACAAACACTCAGTGTACCTAGTGGCATCCTAAACGTGGCTATTGGACTTTTGTCTAGTCACACTAGTGCAAAGATATTTGCAGCACCTCTGCCTGCATTGCACACTCAAACTCTTTTTAACTAAGCCATTATACTAGCAAACACTCAGTGTACCTAGTGGCATCCTAAACGTGGCTATTGGACTTTTGTCTAGTCACACTAGTGCAAAGATATTTGCAGCACGTCTGCCTGCATTGCACACTCAAACTCTTTTTAACTAAGCCCTTATACTAGCAAACAGTCAGTGTACCTAGTGGCATCCTAAACGTGGCTATTGGACTTTTGTCTAGTCCCACTAGTGCAAAGATATTTGCAGCACGTCTGCCTGCATTGCACACTCAAACTCATTGTTACTAAGCCATTATACTAGCAAACAGTCAGTGTACCTAGTGGCATCCTAAACGTGGCTATTGGACTTTTGTCTAGTCACACTAGTGCAAAGATATTTGCAGCACATCTGCCTGCATTGCACACTCAAACTCTTTTTAACTAAGCCATTATACTAGCAAACAGTCAGTGTACCTAGTGGCATCCTAAACGTGGCTATTGGACTTTTGTCTAGTCACACTAGTGCAAAGATATTTGCAGCACGTCTGCCTGCATTGCACACTCAAACTCTTTTTAACTAAGCCATTATACTAGCAAACACTCAGTGTACCTAGTGGCATCCTAAACGTGGCTATTGGACTTTTGTCTAGTCACACTAGTGCAAAGATATTTGCAGCACCTCTGCCTGCATTGCACACTCAAACTCTTTTTAACTAAGCCATTATACTAGCAAACACTCAGTGTACCTAGTGGCATCCTAAACGTGGCTATTGGACTTTTGTCTAGTCACACTAGTGCAAAGATATTTGCAGCACGTCTGCCTGCATTGCACACTCAAACTCATTGTTACTAAGCCATTATACTAGCAACCAGTCAGTGTACCTAGTGGCATCCTAAACGTGGCTATTGGACTTTTGTCTAGTCACACTAGTGCAAAGATATTTGCAGCACGTCTGCCTGCATTGCACACTCAAACTCTTTTTAACTAAGCCATTATACTAGCAAACACTCAGTGTACCTAGTGGCATCCTAAACGTGGCTATTGGACTTTTGTCTAGTCACACTAGTGCAAAGATATTTGCAGCACGTCTGCCTGCATTGCACACTCAAACTCATTGTTACTAAGCCATTATACTAGCAAACGGTCAGTGTACCTAGTGGCATCCTAAACGTGGCTATTGGACTTTTGTCTAGTCACTCTAGTGCAAAGATATTTGCAGCACGTCTGCCTGCATTGCACACTCAAACTCTTTTTAACTAAGCCATTATACTAGCAAACAGTCAGTGTACCTAGTGGAATCCTAAACGTGGCTATTGGACTTTTGTCTAGTCACACTAGTGCAAAGATATTTGCAGCACGTCTGCCTGCATTGCACACTCCAACTCATTATAACTAAGCCATTATACTAGCAAACACTGAGTGTAAACTAGTGGCATTCTAAACGTGGCTATTGGACTTTTGTCTAGTCACACTAGTGCAAAGATATTTGCAGCACGTCTGCCTGCATTGCACACTCAAACTCTTTTTAACTAAGCCATTATACTAGCAAACAGTCAGTGTACCTAGTGGCATCCTAAACGTGGCTATTGGACTTTTGTCTAGTCCCACTAGTGCAAAGATATTTGCAGCACGTCTGCCTGCATTGCACACTCAAACTCTTTTTAACTAAGCCATTATACTAGCAAACACTCAGTGTACCTAGTGGCATACAAGAAGTGGCTGTTGTACTCCATTAGTGCCCCACTGGTGCCAAGCTATTTCTAGCACCTCTGTATGACACCCTCCTGCTCTGTTTTTAATAAGCTATAATGATAGTAAAAAATACTGCCATTTAGTGGCATCATAGAACTGTCTGTTGTATTCCATTAGTGTCCCACTGGTGCCAAGCTATGTGCAGCACCTCTGCATGACACCCTCCTGCTCTGTTTTTAATAAGCTATAATGATAGCAAAAAATACTGCCATTTAGTGGCATCATAGAACTGTCTGTTGTATTCCATTAGTGGCCCACTGGTGCCAAGCTATGTGCAGCACCTCTGCATGACACCCTCCTGCTCTGTTTTTAATAAGCTATAATGATAGCAAAAAATACTGCCATTTAGTGGCATCATAGAACTGGCTGTTGTATTCCATTAGTGGCCCACTGGTGCCAAGCTATTTCTAGCACCTCTGCATGACACCCTCCTGCTCTGTTTTTAATAAGCTATAATGATAGCAAAAAATACTGCCATTTAGTGGCATCATAGAACTGTCTGTTGTATTCCATTAGTGGCCCACTGGTGCCAAGCTATTTCTAGCACCTCTGCATGACACCCTCCTGCACATTTAGCTATGCTAATTTTATAGCAAACTCAGGGAATTCCTTGCTGCATTTGATCATTAGGAGGGATAGAAAGTGAGGCTTCTTTTACTGTCCTGGTACCCACAGAACACGGCCACTGTACCCATCTGTCCACTTTTGCCACGCTATTTAATTTGCACAAAGAGCTGACTCTTTTTCTGCCTTCCTAAAATTGTCTGGAATACTAAGTTAGTGTTCCTTTGCTGCCAAGAAAGGTACAACACATGTGCATTCTACACTCCTTTCCATTTCTGGAATGCAATTATTAACTGCAGGTAGTCCAGGCAATCTGTGACGAAGGTGTAGGCGTGGATATAATGTAGCCTGCATCCAATGATGGTTCTCTCGATGTCTGACAGCTCAACAATACGTTCTGTTTCCACTTCCAACACAAGTGATGACCTGCCAATCACACTCCCTGTTGCGGGTTAAGGAGTGGAAGTTCAGTGTGAAAAACCATGTGTGACTGCTGTCCCCACAGTCACAGAGGATGAAGAGCACGCAGATGCACTTGATGGGGCAGGCGGTGGTTGCACAGGCACGCTAGGCCGCATTGTAGCACAGTGAAATTCACATTGCGACTTATGCTTCATTTTAATTCGTGTACAGGGTGGGCTCCCCAGTATGCAGCAAAACCAGGCAAAAGGCAAAGGACTCTAGGCAGTTGGGTTGATAAATGATTGTTTAACTTTACCAAAACAAACAATAAGAACCATGCATACAATTAAAATAATTGAACAATCTATTCTGTTGCCTACTACCTTCTAATCCCTCTGTGTAGCAGTAATTGTGTGTTTGTGCGTGTGTGTGTGTGTGTGCGAACACGACTTACCAGTGGCGCATCACAAGAGCTTACAAGTTATCTACCTAAACATAGACAAAACACATTACCCCCCTGAATACCCTTGTTAGCTGAAGCCTCACAGATAATGCAGATGATAACAGTGTGAATGCAAACCACACAGCTCTGCAACACAGTCATGGAAATCTTGAAAAGCAACAGTCAATGCAAACATGTGTTGCTGTCCCTCTATGATTTAAACTGTACGTGACAATTTGACAGTGCAGAGGCAGCAAGTCTTATTGTCTATATAGTCGGCCTACCCAGAACAGATATGTGTTTTGCTAATAAAACAAAGTGTTGCGTGCCCGCATTATTGTCTGGGCACAGCCTACCGTACACGGGTACTGTGATGTCCAGTTGCCAGAAATACAGACTTTACGCTCCTCTCACGGTAAACAGTATAGACAGCACCGTAAGAATGTTGGTCTGTGGCACAGGATGCTGCTCACTGACGTTACAGTGCTCATCATCAAAGTACAACACAACTCCCCTCACAATTGAACGAAGTGTTTCCGCGGTGGCTCCTTGCTGTAACACACACCTTTAGCTTTTCCTTCTGTTCATAGACAGCATCTCCAAGTCCACACCCGAAGAGCAATTTTATTAGTGACCAAAGGCAGATCCAAAAAAACAGCAGCCCCTTGTGTGTAGTCTGCAACAATGCATGCAATGAACGGCAAATAAGCATATTGCGTTGACAGTTGCTAAAGCTGAGCAATACACCTTCACGCTGTCAATTCATATCCATGTGATACTTCATGGAGGAAGTACTCAAAAGTGTGAGTTTTTGCCTTCTACTTACAGATTGTTGACAAATCTTACAGATTACATGACTTTGGTGATCCTTTGCGATGTCCAAAAATTCACAGGCTAGGAAAGGCTTACAGCCCATGCGACCTGCATAGCCAACACGACATCTGCTCAAAGTTGTGGTCCAGGATTCAGTTGTTGACGTGCTTCCAGTACTTTGTCTCTGGCCAGGAAGACGCAACGTAACCTCGTCGTCAGTAGCATCCTCCTCCACCTCCTCTGCTGACCTCATCGACTGGCTGACTTTGGTTTGACAGTAAGTGTTGTCTCCAACCTCATCAATAACCCTGTGTGTTTTCATTCCCCTCGTCCTGAGTCCTCCGAGACAACCTCTTCCTGCCCTGACCGAATAGTAAAGTTGTCCTTCCAATCAGGTATCTGTGCTCCTCATCATGTTCCCCATTGTCTCCACCAGGAGGATTTAATTTTTGGAAATGAGGGTGTAGATTAGGCACAGCACCTTCTTCATCGGGGCCTGGATCCCAGTCACAAAGCTTCAGGCTATCTGCGCAGATCATTTCCCCTGTCTCATGGAACTCGCTACCTCAACACGTTAGATAATATGCTACACACGCAAGCTTCAAACTAAATCTGAAAACTCATCTGTTCAGAAATGACTATAACCTTCAATGACACCACCACCATACGTACTTGACGCTCAACCTAAACAACTCCTACTGTCTCCTCCCAAAAATCCTTTAGAATGTAATCCCGCAAGGGCAGGGCCCTCTTCCCTCTGTACCAGTCTGTCTATAGTTACTTGTATATGTATTCTGTATGTAACCCCCTTCTCATGTACAGCACCATGGAATCAATGGTGCTCTATAAATCAATAATAATAAAAATAATAATAACTTCCTTATCTGTACTCATTGCAGCTTTGGAGCAGACCACTGATTCCCAGGCTATAGTGTGACTGAACAGCTATGCAAACTCAACCATCTCTGTCACCCCATACTCAGCAGGGCTGGTGGAAACTTGAGAGCTGTTAGGAAGCAAGTGCGATTGGATTGACAGCACAGAGGAATGGAGTATTTGGGATCTTGAAATTGGGGTGGAGGAGAGGCCACTTTATGGAGCAATTCAGATCCATTGAAGCAGCTGCTGATTTGGCCTCATCTACATTTGTTAGCGATGGTCGTGTCCATGAAAAAAGGGATCATATCAGATTATCCATGGGAAGAAGTACACCTGTTCTTTTTGATGTTATTTGTTGTTACAAAACGGTGACGCCTTAAACGCAAGCAGCCTGCTGCGGTTTCAGTTGCGCCCAGGCATCAGCTGCCATTTAGGCCTGTGCCTCGGGTTGTCCAGCTGGCTGCTTTCTCCTCCACGTCTAAGTGTGGAGAGGCAGCTAGTGCGCATGCGTGTGCCGATTTACCCCAGCCGCAGCCTGACTCCAGTGTTTCGCCTAGTGAGTATGCTCAGCCTGACTGTGCCATTCCTGAGGCTAAGTCTTCATTTCGGGCTACAGCGCATGCTCCCACACTTAGTGCGAAAAGCCTCTTTGCACAGGTACTTGCACTCCATGCCGGGTCTAAGTCCTGTGTTGTGCATAGACACCATGCTAAAGCTGATAGTCTTTTTTCAGAGACTGTATTTCATGCAACTGACCATGGTCAGGCACTTACTGCATCAGAAACTAGGTCCGGTAATGAACTCTTTGGCCCTGCCCCTGATGTGGGGGGCCCATTTAGACCACAGGGCATCAGGTGTCCTGACTATGTGGCCAGGCCACTCCCAAATGGCTTGCAGAGGCCCGCCCCTATGACTTGTCACCTCATCTTTGATGGTCAGACGATGACTGGTGAGGTGTTTGGGTCATGACAGCCATGAGGTTATCATTGAAGTTGCGGTTCCAAATAGGACGCTAGTTATGCCACTCATGACGTATCACTCTGCTTTTGTCTCCAGGAGGTGCATTGTGGTCCACCCTGGTTTGTGGCGGACCCAGGTTATAAAAGGGGCTGGAGACAACAAGGAGGTGCGCAGTCTTCTATTATGCTCCGAAAGAGCACACCTCCATGTGCTGAACCCATTGCGGCTTTAGGCCAGAGGTAGGCAGGGATAGGGCGTCGATGCAGGCCGCCAACACAGTTGGTAACGCAGAACGGTTAAGACCAGCTCCTGTCCTACAAGTCCTGCTTGTGCAGCCCAGTGGCATTAACAGGCCTGCTGCTGCTGATGCGCCTGCTGTTCACAGGTGTGGCCCCAATGCACACGGTCAGCGTCCTGAATGGCCTCTGTGATGTTAACAGGGAGTACCTGGGCTGGGTGGGCGTGTGGACCCTGTTACGCTAACAGGCCTCCCAGTCTCAAGATCCGCGTGGCGTCTAACTTGGTTCAGGCTACTATTAGTTTCATAGCCACACAGCTCTGTATCCTCCACCAAACCTTCAAGTTGCCAACCTCTCCTTTTCCATCTGGGAGCACGGTGGACACTGACTGCTGATGGGGATATATACCTTTCTCTTTCTTTTCTTATTAATTTTCGTTATATAGCGGTAACATAGTATATACCACCTTATCCAAATCTGCCAGTCCCACCGTAACAGATGGTGTTTCTTCATGAAATGTTACTTTTGCTTAACCACCAAACCCACGAACACAAACTTTTTCCCCTTTCCAACACACCTGTTCCCCTTTCCACCAGCATCTGTCCTTTTTCAACTCAGTTTGTATATGACCAAAAATGCAACTCTGCAGAGACACCGTACTCAACGCCATCTCAGCACAGCAGCCAGCCCTCGGTCCCTCCGATGTGGACAAGTAAGACCATTTCCTCCTATCGATGAAAAAGCATTGAGATTCACTCTGTGCACCCTGGTGTTTAATGGAAAAGCAGATGTAAGATTGCGTAACACCTTCTGCTGATACTCCTGCATACGTGCATCCCTTTATATGGCAGGAGTTATTTCGCAAAATTTTGTGTTGTACCAGGGATCTAACAGTGTGGCAACCCAGTAGTTAGCATGACTTCGAATTCCTACAATCCGAGGGTCATGTTGTAGGTAGTGCAGCAAGAAGACGCTCATGTGTCTTGTGCATCCAGGAGGACCAAGTCCTTGGTGTGTTGGTGGCAGAGAGGTGAGAATCGTGCCTCCTTCCTCTGCCCTCTCCCCCCAACCTCGCACAACCGAAATGTGAGCTAGCTCTCACTCATCTGCTGAGTCTTCCATGCCCATCGCAAGTTCGTCCTCCATTTCTTCATGGCTCCTGCACCTTCCTAAACAATTTTTGCTGATACTATGCGCCCTTGTTAATCCCTATCCCCCACCATAACTGCTGCCTAGGTGCCGCTTACCGTATGGACCTTGTAGATCTTATTATCCCTTCTATATATGACTCCTCCTGTACTTCCTCACCTTCCTCTTGGACCAATACCTGACTCCGAATAATGCTTACAGTGTGCTCCATCATGTAGATGACCAGAATTGTCACGCTGAGAATGGCATTGCCAGTGCTAAACATCTTCGTCGACATTTGGAAACTGTGTAGAAGGGTGCATAGGTCCTTGATCTGACACCACTCCAGCAGCGTGATCTGCACCACCTCTGGATCAAGTTAGCCCAGGGTATACATCATACCGTATTTCAGCAGGGCTCTGTGGTGCTGCCACACACGCTGCAACATGTGCAGATTCCAATTCCTGCGTGTCGGAACATCGCATTTCCGGCGTTTAACCGCCAGACCCTAAGACTTCCGGAGCGATGACAGTTGTTGAGCTGCTGGGAGCGAAGGATGAAAGTGAGCACACAGAAGCGTGCCCGCTGCACAAGGCCATGTGGGCCGGGATGGTATTTTAAAAATTGCTGGACAACCAGGTTCAACACGTGAGCCATACAAGGCACGTGTGTCACATTGCCCTGAAGAAGGGTCGCAGACTGGTTTGCATCATTGTCGCACCCGACCTTCCCTGACTGCTGGTTGACTGTAGACAACCATTAATGAAACTCGGTCTCACTCTCCAGAGCTAACCGTCCACAATTCCTCAGCGGTGTCTCACATTTCCCCTACATTTCAAAGTAAACATTTGACCGCCTGATGGCCTTGAGCTCTGCTGCCAGCATAGTAAGGAGGTGTGTGGGATTCCTTGGGCGCAGTTACAAGGAAGGGTGGCCTGACCACACAGGGTTTGAGCCGAGGTGGAGGACCCACACGAGGTTGAGGAGGCAGAAGCAGTGGAGGAACTTGTACATACAGAGGAAGGATTGACACACAAGTCGTGGGGACGGCAAGACTTGTACAGCAAACCCTTCTCCATCTCTCACCATAGTTACCCAGTGCCCAGTCAGCAACATGCAACTCCCCTGTCCATGCTTACTGGTCCAAGTATCTGTGTTGAAATGCACCCTGTCACACACAGAGTTTCTCAAGGAATTGGTGAGGTTGTGTGCGACCTACTGTGGTAGCGCGGGCACGCCTTTCTTGGAGAAGGAGTGACGACTGGCCATCGGCTCTTGGGGCACTGCAATGGGCATAAGGTCTCGAAAATCCTCGGTCTCAAAAGGGTGTAAAGGCAGCCTTTCTGTTGCCAACAAGTTGCAGATGATGAAACTCAACCTCGTAGGCATGTCATGCCCTTCGAAAATCATGTAAAACACAGCGAGGGGACTCCAACCACAGTCTCTCTCGTTGCCACTAATTAGGCCACACACACCCCACTTGACTGGCATCAGTTGACCCCCCTTTTGAAAAAGAAAAAGATGCTTTGCATGAAGCACTCTCAAAAATACGCGTGCCTTTCCTGTCCCCTGGCTGACCCAGGGGAAGAAAAGTCCTCTGAGAGCCATGACTTATTCATCTTGGTTCTTTTAGAAACACAGCGAGGGGACTCCAACCACAGTCTCCCTCGTTGCCACTAATTGGGCCACACACACCCCACTTGACTGGCATCAGTTGACCCAATTTTAAAGATGAAAAAGATGCTTTGCATGAAGCACTCTCAAAAATACGCGTGCCTTTCCCGTCCCCTGGCTGACCCAGGGGAAGAAAAGTCCTCTAAGAGCCATGACTTGTTCATCTTGGTTCTTTTAGAAACACAGCGAGGGGACTCCAACCACAGTCTCTCTCGTTGCCACTAATTGGGCCACACACACCCCACTTGACTGGCATCAGTTGACCCCCCTTTTGAAAAAGAAAAAGATGCTTTGCATGAAGCACTCTCAAAAATACGCGTGCCTTTCCTGTCCCCTGGCTGACCCAGGGGAAGAAAAGTCCTCTGAGAGCCATGACTTGTTCATCTTGGTTCTTTTAGAAACACAGCGAGGGGACTCCAACCACAGTCTCCCTCGTTGCCACTAATTGGGCCACACACACCCCACTTGACTGGCATCAGTTGACCCAATTTTCAAGATGAAAAAGATGCTTTGCATGAAGCACTCTCAAAAATATGCGTGCCTTTCCCATCACCTGGCTGACCCAGGGGAAGAAAAGTCCTCTGAGAGCCATGACTTGTTCATCTTGGTTCTTTTAGAAACACAGCGAGGGGACTCCAACCACAGTCTCTCTCGTTGCCACTAATTGGGCCACACACACCCCACTTGACTGGCATCAGTTGACCCCCCTTTTGAAAAAGAAAAAGATGCTTTGCATGAAGCACTCTCAAAAATACGCATGCCTTTCGCCTCCCCTGGCTGACCCAGGGGAAGAAAAGTCCTCTGAGAGCCATGACTTGTTCATCTTGGTTCTTTTCGGAAACACAGCGAGGGGACTCCAACCACAGTCTCTCTCGTTGCCACTAATTGGGCCACACACACCCCACTTGACTGGCATCAGTTGACCCAATTTTCAAGATGAAAAAGATGCTTTGCATGAAGCACTCTCAAAAATACGCGTGCCTTTCCCGTCCCCTGGCTGACCCAGGGGAAGAAAAGTCCTCTGAGAGCCATGTCCACATTGTCAGTGGACAGACACGTGTGCTTATCTGCCAGCAGACCCCCAGCAGCACTGAAGACAGGTTCCGAGAGAACGCTGGCTGCAGGACACGACAAGATCCCCAAGACGTACGTGGCAATCTCAGGCAATTTATCCAGATTGGAAGCCTAAAATGAGAAGGGCTCAAGTTGCACAGTAATGGCATCGATGTTTCCTTGCATATACTCATATATCTGTGTCACCTCCTCTTTTTCCTTGTCCAGCTCTTTTGTTTTCGCATGAGTATATGTCCTTGTCACTTTCCCATGTGTTTGTGTTGTGTTGTGAGTTGTTTGTCACCTTTTGGACACCTTTGAGGGTGTTTTCTATGTGTTTTTATGTGTTTGTGAATGCCTGCCATTGTTTCCTATGCAGTTCGAGTTCGGTTCGTTGAACGTTCGACGAACCGAACTCGAACGGGACCTCCGTTCGGCGAACCGACCTCGAGCCGAACCGGGACCGGTTCGCTCATCTCTACTGCTGAAGCCAGAAACCAAGGCTGCAGCCGACCAGGCTCCAAAACATAGCACTGTAACAGCTAATCTCCAAAAGCATAACACCAGCAGCTCTAAGAGAGCTTCCTCGCTCCATGGAGGTCAGAAACAGAATGAGATTGTATAATCGCTATCAGATGATGAATCATGTGACTATTTCAAGGAAATGGGAGTTGTCACAAGCCAGCTGAAATTGAAGTGAATTAACCAGGAGCTACTAGCAAGATAAATATCAACTGGTCCCTGATGAAGGTTTTCCATACCGAAACGGCCGTCGAGTTGCACGCTGCTCTCTTGCTTCTCCCTGTTCGCTACCCTCAGGTATTTTCAATCGGCACCAGCTGTTCATATCTCCAACTTCTTGACCTTTTGGTTTATATTGCCAATTCTTTTAACCCTATCATAGCATCTGAGCCTTTACCTCCCCATTGCAGCTTTTGTATATTTTTTAACTCTCTCCGGCTATCTTATGTGCTGCTGCCTGATCAATATGTATTATTACAATCTTGGCTTTTTTTCTCTTTATGCTGTGATCTGGGCATTAGGCAATCTTACAAATTATCCTTATGATATATGTATCTATCTTTCTATTGCTTTGTGCAACATAGTATTTCAGGTGCCTTTTTTCCATTAAATTCTACTATGGTTTTTGGATAGCGGACAAGGTGTATTATTTCTATATACTGATATATTTTTTATGTATTATTATTTATGTATTGTATCTTTTTTTGTGATATACAGTATACCTGTATATATTTTTGGAGGTGAGCAGCAACTCTTTTGCCACCACTTATTGTATATTTATTTCCACATCTTTCCATCTGTTTCTTATAAATGTAAATTACATTTATATGGACATTTGATAGCATCCTTTTTGCTTCTTCTTAGCAAGATAAATAGCATTAACCCTTGCTGCCCCAACAGAAAGCAAAACACATTTATAATCACTGAGCAATGTGAAGCTCCGGTCCCAAAGTTGTCACAAATCAATCAAGCAGGAGAGGCAATCGTGACAGTTATATTACAAAGTTGCTTATTTTTTTGTGTGCTATTGATTCATAAAATAAAAATTAAAATGATGGTCACACTTTAATGTTTAAATTAAAGAAGAGCTTTCCACAAATGTTGCATGTTAAACTGGACACCAATGCAATAGCATCAGCAGAGCAGAATATTTTTTTTTATTTTGTATTTTTTCTCTCTGTTGTGGATATATCAGAAATCAAAGTATTTGACATCTAATGGTTCATTTTGGTTAAGTCTAAGAAAGTGTTATCAGATAGTTTTCATTGGGGGCATGCACTTCTCCTTGTATGCTGACAAATCATAAGCAAGCAGCAACACACTGGAGAAAGAAGAACACTCCCCTATCATAGCTTAAGCTGGGTTTACACACTGCAACATCTCAAACGACATCGCTGTAACGTCACCGGTTTTGTGACGCAATAGCGATGTCGTTTGCGATGTTGCAGTGTGTGAAACACATCAGCGACCTGGCCCCTGCTGTGAAGTTGCTGATCGCTACAAATCGTTCAGGACCATTCCTAGGTCCTTTGTTTCCCGCTGTGCAGCATGCATCGCTACAAAGTTTCAGTGTGTGAAAGACTTTGCAGCGACTTTGTTAGCAACTTCCCTTTCAAAAAGCTGCTTATCAACGTCCCCAACAAGCAGCTAGGTCGCTCTGCAGGTCCGGATCGCTGTTGCGTTGTTGGCCAGGTTTGCCTGTTTGACAGCTCACCAGCGACTCAACAGAGACTTAGGGAGGTCGCTGTTACGTCACAAAACCGGTGACGTTACAGCGATGTCCTTTGCGATGTTGCAGTGTGTAAACCCAGCTTTAGAGCAGGTTTCTCATTGTGTACGATATAATGATACAGCTATGATCTCCTGGTCTAACCTTGTGCATGATTAGAAAGTGCTGAGAGAAGAGGTCAGATAACTAACACATATAAGATAAGGGCAGTCATTGTGAAGGGAGAGGCACCAAATCAGAGTTTAGTTGTGTCTCATACCAAACCCTTCTTTTAGATCTCCTACTTTCATAGTACTGTCACCTCTGCTGTACTGTCCCTTCCCAACACTGTTAAGAAAATAGAATCAAAGGTGTCAGTATCCCACTAAAGTCTGTTATGCTTAGGCTATGTGCGCACGTTGCGTACAAGCCCTGCAGAAATTTCTGCAGCGATCTGAAGAGCACATGTGCGCTTTAGATCGCTGCAGAAATGTCCGTAGTGAGCGCCGATTCCATGCGCTCTGCCTGCAGCTCCTGCCATAGACAGAGCAGGAGCTGCTGGCAAAGCGCAGGAAAGAAGTGACATGTCACTTCTTTTTGCGCAGCGCTTCGGCAGTAGCCGAAGCGCTGCGCTCTTAAACGCCACGTGCGCACGGCCACTGCACAGTCTCCATAGACTGTGCAGGGGACGCAGGACGCATGCAGTTACGCTGCGCTACAAAGCGCAGCGTAACTGCATGTTTTTACGCGACGTGCGCACATAGCCTTACAGTAACTTATCTCTCTGCCTTGACAGTAGGACAGGCTGATCTTGGTGAGACATTTAATGACAACCTGCTCTGCTCATATAATGATCTTATACCTGTATGTGTTAGTTATCTGACCTGTTCGCTCATCAATTTCTAATCAGGCAGGAGGTTAGACCAGGAGATCAGGGCTGTATCATTATATCTCACACACTGAGTAAAGGTCCAGTCACACTAAACAACTTACCAGCGATCCCAACAACGATAGGGATCGCTGGTAAGTTGCTAGGAGGTTGCTGGTGAGATGTCACACTGCGACGCTCCAGCGATCCCACCAGCAACCTGACCTGTCAGGGATCGCTGGAGCGTCGCTACACGAGTTGCTGGTGAGCTCACCAGCAACCAGTGACCAGCCCCCAGCGCCGCGTGGAAGATGCTGCGCTTGGTAACTAAGGTAAATATCGGGTAACCAACCCGATATTTACCTTGGTTACCAGCGCACGCAGCTACACGTGCAGAGAGCAGGGAGCAGCGCACGCTGCTTAGCGCTGGCTCCCTGCTCTCCTAGTTACAGCACACATCGGGTTAATTACCCGATGTGTGCTGCAGCTAAATGTGCACAGAGCAGGGAGCAGCGCACACCGGGTGCAGCTGCACAGGGTACATATATAGGGTATAGAGTACAGGGTGCAGGGCTGCAGCTACATGTGCACAGAGCAGGAGCGGCACTGACAGTCAGAGCGGCGGAGGCTGGTAACAAAGGTAAATATCGGGTAACCAAGGACAGGGCATCTTGGTTACCCGATGTTTACTGTGGTTACCAGCCTCCGCAGAAGCCGGCTCCTGCTGCCTGCACATTTAGTTGTTGCTGTCTCGCTGTCACACACAGCGATCTCTGCTTCACAGCGGGAGAGCAACAACTAAAAAATGGCCCAGGACATTCAGCAACAACCAACGACCTCACAGCAGGGGCCAGGTTGTTGCTGGATGTCACACACAGCGAAATCACTAGCAACATCGCTGCTACGTCACAAAAGTTGTTCGTTAGCAGCGATGTTGCTAGCGATGTTGCTTAGTGTGACGGGGCCTTTACATGCTGTACGCTATGGTGGGACATGTTTTTCTTTGTCTAGTACACCCCCCTCCCCCCCAGTGAAAACTCTTTGACAACACACACTTGGACTTAACAAATGATAACTCATTTGGTTTCAGATACTTTGACTGGTTATATATATATATATATATATATGGTTCTGCTGAAGCCAGTTTTATTACAGCCACACATAGGATAGTGGCATAAAGGTTAATGAGAAGGCTCAGGCCCTGAAAAGATTTCTTTATATCTTACTAAGTTTTAATTGTAATGTGAGATAAAATACTTTCAAAGAAAAGGAGGACATTAAGGAAGTGTCGGGATATTTTTATCTTTTTGTGTGCGTTTTCTATATTTAGTGCTTTCCTATTGGAAATAAGTTGAATACAACCTAACTCTCTAAAATGCATAGTTTACCAAACCCATAGTTTACTAAACCCATAGTACCATACCAAGCCTGCACAAAGCAATAACTATAATGTTAGTGGCCCAACTAGGAAAAGCAAATGTGACTATCTATTACTAAAATGATCATGGGGAATTCACTCCATCTTTAAGGAATAGAGTAGCTATTCATAACAAAAAAAGCATTTACACTGATAAAACATATAATACAGAAAAAATTACACCATTTGGCATACATTGGAAACAGTATATAATGTATGTAGTAAATCTAGGACGATGTGCTGCAGAGAAAAATTATTTTTAAGAAGACTTAAAAATCATGATACCCAACAAATGAACATTTTGCTAAATTCTCAGTTGCAGCCTGTTTTCACTGTCTGAATACTGAAAAACAATTACAGTGGAACCTTGGTTTACGAGAACAATCCGTTCTGGGAGTGTGCTTGTAAACCAAGTTACTCATCTAGCAAAGCAAAATTTCCCATAGGAAATAATGCAAGCTCAGACAATTCGTTCCACAACTTGTGCAATGTCCCATCCTGGTCCCCTATTGTGCCATTCCACACACGTACAAACACGCACAAACACACACAAAAACACATATTATGCTCACCTTACCTGCCGTTCCCTCGCCGGCCTCCTGGTTCTTGTAGTCCACAGGTATCTGTATCCAGTAACCATCGCGACCGATGCCGGAGCTTCCCCAGTCAGCGCATCAGCAGCAGACGTCATAAGCAGGAGCCTCTTGCCTCTGATTGGCCACTGTAATGACGTCAAAGGCGTGAGCCGCTTGCCTCTGATTGGTCAGCGAGCTGCCTTTGAGAAGCGTTGACAGCGGAAGTTCCTCCATCATCACGATGGTTACCGGATACACATACTGTACCTGCAGACTACAAGAACCAGGAGGCCGGCAAGGGAACGGAAGGTAAGGTTAGCATAATATGTGCATGTTTGTGTGTGTTTGTGTGTGTTTGTGCGGACTTCAAGAGCGGATCAGAGCGCGGTGAAAGTACTGAACCGGAAGTGTGTGCGGTATTTGCTCGTACAGCAAAGATTGCTCGTAAACTGAGTTACAAATTTACAGCAAGCTTTGCTCGTATAGCGAAATACTCGCACACCAAGTTACTCGTAAACCGAGGTTCCACTGTAGCATAAATGTGCCATATGGGATGTCGCTAGCCTCTCCTTCCTTAAGCAGGCTTTACACGCTACGAGATCGCTACAGCGATTCTCGTTGGGGTCACGGATTTTGTGACGCACATCCGGCCGCTGTAGCGATCTCGTTGTGTGTGACTCCTAGGAGCGATTTTGGCTAGTTGCAAAAACGTCCAAAATCGCTCCTCGTTGACATGGGGGTCCGCTCCCAATTATCGCTTCTGTCGCTTGTGCGAAGTTGTTCCTCGTCCCTGCAGCAGCACACATCGCTACGTGTGATGCCGCAGGAATGAGGAACCTCTCCTTACCTGCCACACGCCAGTAATGAGGAAGGAAGAAGGTAGGCGGGATGTTCGTCCCGCTCATCTCTGCCCCTCCGCTTTGATTGGCCGGCCGCTTAGTGACGTCGCGGTGACGTCGCTGTGATGCCGAACGTCCCTCCCCTTTGAGGGAGGGATTGTTCGGCAGTCACAGCGACGCCGCTGACCAGGTAAGTGCGTGTGACGCTGCCGTAGCGATAATGTTCGCTGTGGCAGCGATCACCAAATATCGGCATAACGATATGGGCAGGTGCTATCACGCTCGCCATCGCTAGCATCGGCTAGCGATCTCGCACCGTGTAAAGCCACCCTTACAGTTCCACTCTCCACAGAATCTCATGGATAGCAACTATCATCTCCTATTTCAGTAATGGTAAAATATATCTTAACTGAAGAAACATCTTACAGCTGAATACAGAGTTTACAGAGTGAAATATCAGTCCAGGACCAGACACAAGAATGTTTCTCTGATAAGATAAATTACGAAATTTGTTATTTTCATGCATACTATTTATAAATCAAAAACAAAATAAAAATGACGATTACTTTTTAAGTAAGCTTATAAATAATAGTGATTGACACCTTGTTTACACTGGCCGATTGGAGGTGAGCTTTCCTAAAAACACTTGTTGCCAAGCGGCCTGTGCAATGGGTACCTTATAATAAGTATTCCAACAGGGAAAGATAGTGGACTGCCTATGTTCAATCATGTTATATTGTCATGCCCTCGGTCGCGGGGTTGGTCTCACTTGGGTAGGGAGATTGACGTTCTCCCCGCCTCTCCATTCCTGTCTCTTTCTCTGCCGCTGCAGCGCAGCGTGTCACTCACCCTGTCAGCTGGGTTGAGCATTCCCCTGCCTCCTTCTCCTCCTGAAACCTGCGTTCTCTCAGCAGGCCCTCAGGGAGCATGCGCTGCATTCTGCTGTAATTTAAAGGAACAGTACAACTGTTCCTTGTTGTGCTGATTCTGATTGCATGATTGCTTCCTGCTTATAAGGGACCTGTACCTTATAGGTAGTGCCTGGGCAACATGCTCATTCCTATAGATTGTTGCTAGGGTTCAGGCTCTTTACACTGCTGTGCTCTGTGCTCGCTGACTGTGCTGCGTTCTGCAAAGATACTTACTTCTTTCTCTCCATAGTACCTCCAGCAGTCAGTCCATTATACCTGGTCTTACCTTATGCTCTGGATTCCTTTACTGTCGTCTGAACCTTCAAGGTCCTTTTGGAATACTTCTGATTCCTACAACAGGTGGATCCGCTTCCCCAGGAAAGGAGCAAAGCATTTTGGATTCCTTCATCTAAAGGATCCGTTTTCCTTGGATGATACAGAACATTGCGGATTCTACTCTACTATTTGAGCCGACTTTCTACTGTCAAGCCGGGACTCCTATGGACTGTCTTACTCTCCGGGGCTGTGCAGGGATAATCCCTGTATAGGAGCTCCATTGCCGGTTGCTCCTCCGAGGGTGCTCTGCATCATGACCCTTTGGGTCCTCTCACCATCTGCTCTGTTAACCAATTCTATACTCGTAATAACCCATCTTCTGTTTTCTCCAAGTACTCTCCATCCAGTCTCTTGCTGTATCGGGTAATCTGTTGCTACCGGTCACCCGGTGGTCCAGCGAGTCCACAGTACATCTCCACCCCTCAGCGGCGTGATACATATCAGCATGAACAGGTTCCATCTTCCCATGCACTGTCTGCTGCAGGGAAACAGCTGTCCTTACCCTTCTAACAACCCAAGATGCTTGCTCTTTCTAGTCTCAGTCTTTTAAATCTTTCCATTTTGTCTGTATGATCAATTTACATAGAAATGTACCTATCCTTGTATGCTACAGAAAAAGTTACTTTCTTAGAAAACCACACTAGAATGGTTACAATTTTTCATGTGGTTAAGATATAAATATTTTTTTCTTACAAAATATTATTTTTATTGGACGACACAGCATTTCTTCTCTAAATTCCTGTTGTAAGCTTTGTCTACACCAGAGTTTCTCAATCATTTATTACTGGGGCCTCACCATCTCTAGTGAAAGGCAATACACAAAACAGAAATATGTTTCAATTCTTATCTATCTTAGCCTCCAAAACCCAGTATAACATTCTACATTACAATAAACTAGAGATTGCTACAGCCATAGAAAAAATTGTGCAGCATATCAGTGCCTCACCAACAAATAGGAGGCTCCTCACAGCTCACATTCCATCACTCTGCATTGTCTAGTTTATCTTTGGAACGGGTTTTTATCAGGGTTATGTATCTCTATGAGGTATGCATATTTGATGGGTGTATATAGCAGAAATATGTACAACCATTTATAGTCATCATTAGTGACAAGTAAGCACTACATGTTTGGGTGCTTGATGCTCGTAACAAGCAGTTGGACGCTTGGACGGGCATGACTCATGTACCAAGTATATTGGAAGTCAATGGGGAACTCAAGCATTTCTCCAGAAGAGCTTCCTGAAAAAATGCTAGGTTTCACCACTGACTTCCATTATCCTTGGTACACGAAGCGCGATCATCCAAGCATCAACAGCTCGTTATGAGTACCGAGCACCCGAACATGGTAGTGCTCACTCATCACTAGTCATCAGCAGTTGTATTTGTGTTTTTGGATTATCAGATAGATTATTTTCCTTGATTACAATACTATCAAATTTCTTTGAATTTATGCAGTCACTCTATAAAAATTCAGGCTAGTCTTTGATGACTCTGGACATTTTCTGATGGAGAGAAGGTCTGTATAATTGGACAATTAACTGGAAAAAAATAAATTTCCCAGTTTTGCCTGATAGTGTAAACTGTGGATTTTTTGTTGCTAGGATACAAGCATGGTTGCTTGGTAACTGTTGACATATATATACCTGGTGAATACTGTGGTACATATCAAAATATTTTCTCCTGGATGCAATATAATATAATATAATTTAATAGACTCATCAGTAGTGAAATTGCAACAACATGGGCATGCACAGTGTGCACTTACATGCTTTGACATGCTATCTAGATTATTAATTGTTGTCAGAGGGATGTTCTGCCATGCTCAGTGCACTTGGGCACCTAATTCATGAAGGTCTGCACCTTTTATATTTGGCTACCAATGACGTAACAAGGGGAGACAAGTCCAGAGATACTGCAGGCCATAGAAGTATGTTTAGGGCATGTAGGCTGCTAATATCACAAATAATATATTGCCTGGCATTGTCTTGTTGAAAAATGGCTCCTGGGACATGCTGGAGAAATTGTCATACCATGTAATTAGTCAACAATTGCGAAGGAAGTTGCCAGGAGATCTTGATGATTTGCGTGCTTAAGTGTATTCTATATGGCAGAACATTCCTCAGACAACCATTGATTGATAGGAGCAAAGTTGTGTAAGTGAGTATATTTCTGCGTGTGGCACTCATACTCAATACTGAATAAATCAAAATGCTATGGAAATTTTGTTCCTATTACCATTTCTATAGATCCTGTGTTTTCCATAATTCAACAACTCTTCCTTCTTGATGTGCAATTTTATTGTTGAGGAGTGTTTTTATTATCTTGGATAATAATTGTAATAGTGACCTGGCGTTAACATGAAAACATCTGATTTTGTACAGTCTTACATTACTTACCTTGCGGACAAAATGGCGTGTTGGTCATTACCAGTGCAGATGTCTTGGGTGATATAAGGATTTGTAGCACAGGAAGTACCAAGGCGGGTATAATTAGGTTTACAGACAGTGAGGAAGAAAGGAGCATGGTAACCTGTTGCAAGCTGAATGACATCAGTGACCAATGCAGTGGCGCAGAGTCCAAAAACATGGACACCTATATAAAAGGACAAATCGCTTAAAATTATGACTAGAAAACCAAGCTGTATTGAGAAACCTATACACAGTATATAAAAAATATATATACATATTTATAATATATACAAACTATATTTATGTATGCAAGGTAAGAATGCTGTTCATATTTGTCAATTAACAAAATGCAGAATGAGTTGGCAAAAGAGAAATCTAAAAAAATCAATCAATCAATATTTGGTTTGACAACCCTTTACCTTCAAAACATCATGAAAGTCTCAATTCCTCTAGGTATACTTGCACACAGTTTTTAAAGGAACTCATCAGGGAGATTGTTCCAAACATCTTGGAGAACTAAATACATATCTTCCGTGGATATAGGCTGGCACAAATCCTTGTGTTTCTTCATGTAATCCCAGGCAGACTCGAAGATGTGGAGATCAAGGCCCCTGTGAAGGCCATATCATCACTTCCAAGACTCCTTATTTTTGTTTATACTCAGGTTAGTTTTTAATGACATTGGCTGTATTTTTGGGGCCATTGATGAGGAAGAAATTTGGAGCCAACCAGGCATATCTAGTATCTGAAGTATCAGCTTGTATTTCTCAGCATTGAGAACACTCTTAACCTTGACCAAATCCACAATTCCATTTGCTGAAATGCAGCCCTAAACTTGTAGGGAATCTCCACCAGTCTTTGCTTTTGCCTGCAGTCATTCATTATTGTATGACTCTCCCACCATTTAGTGAACAAATTGCCTCTGTTATGGCAAAATATGCAAAGTTTTACCTCATCAGTCCAGAGCACCTACTGCCATTTTTTGCACATAAGTTCTCATGTTTTTATGCATAGATGAGTCGCTTGACCTTGTTTCCATTTCGAAGGTATGGCTTTTGACCACAATTCCTTAATGAAGACCACTTCTGGCCAGACTTCTTTGAACAGTAGAGGAGAGTAGATGAGTCCCACTGGTTGAGGCCAGTTTCGAAGAAAAGTAAGCATGTTGTGTCTTTTATCTGCTGCACTAAGTTTCCTTAGCTGACCACTGCATCTACAGTCCTCAATGGTTCCCATTTCATGGTTTTGTCACTGCTGAGAAATACAGGCAGATACTTATCTATCATTGTAAGCCATCAGGGAGGCATCTGATTGCCTCCAAATTTATTTTGCAGCAGAACAATGACCCCAAACATACAACCAATATCATTAAGAACTATTCTCATGATAAGAAGAACAAGGAGTCCTGGAAGTGATAATAGGGTCCCCAGAGAGCCCTGATCTCAACATCATTGAGTCTGTTTGAGAGTACATAAAGAGACAGAAGTGTAAAGTTTATATGCTAACTTCTTCTAACCAAGCGGGCTTTAATAGTGATATCACACATAACACAGATAAAGCCAGTTCTGATCTTCTCTGGGAGTGTTTTTTTTACCTTTATGATGCTGCTTGCTTGTGATTGATCACAATCTCATGCAGGGAAAAGAGTAAGGACTAGAGCTGATCGAACGTCCCAACAACCGGGACCGGCGGATCACTGACAGATTTAAAAATAAGTCTGATCCGCTCTGGAATCCGGTGCCCATATAAGTCAATGTGCACCAGAATCCAGAGATTAAAAATGTCTGTGGAGGTGATATGGGGGCAGGAGCGCGCGCAGTGTACTCACCCTGGCTGTGTCATGGCTGCACACTCCTTCCGGGTCACGCTTTTACCTTCCAGAGCCGACAATTTAATATTCACTACTTTGCCTGCCCACCGGCACGTGTAATTGGTTGCCGTTAGATGTGCCCCCACCCTGAGTAGCAGCGTGTCACCTAACTGCAACCAATCACAGGTGGCAGGACGGCCAGTGGGCGGGGAAAGCAGTGCAAGTGGCTGCGCGTCAGTATCGTGGTAAAAAATAAATAAACAAAACAATCGGCAGCACAGATATAGCCCGCGGCTGCAACCCCAGGTGTCTGGCTGTATCTGTGCTGTCTATCCAGTGCCCACAGTGACACGTGCGAGGCTTTGCCATGGCAGACTCTCGCGAGTCCCTCGTAAGTGTGATTCCGGTCTAAGAGAAACCGCATGCGGCTTTTTTTTAATTTAAATAAATAATAAAATAAAAAATGACATGCGGTCCCTCCCAATTTTCATCCCAAGCCATGATAACACTGGCTGGGGGCTCGTATTCCAGCCCGCAGCCGCCGAGTATTGCCACATCTATTAGATGTGACAATCCCGGTGCGATAAGTGGGCTTTACACGCTACGATATATCTAACGAGATGTCGGTGGGGTCACGTCGTAAGTGACGCACATCCGGTATCGTTAGTGATATCATAGCGTTTGACAGCTAAAAACGAGCAGAAATACTCACCTTCTCGTTCATCGCTCCCATGTCGCTCATTTTCTAAAAATCGATATAAACTTTACAAGCTAATATTTCTGTAAGGCCTCTTTCACACGTCAGTGAAAAACACACACGTTTTTCATTGACGTGTTAAAGACGCATATGGCCCTCTGTGTGCAATGATTATGGCACACGTGTGTTTTCCGTGTGCTATCTGTGATAGCACACGGAGATCAGGCACATCTATACTCACCTGTCTACGCTCCTGCTGTGCTGTCTGTGGTGCTGATATCGCCTGCTCTGCTGTCTCTCCTCTGCTGTTACTTCCGGATCATGGTGCAGTGAATATTCATCAGCATAATTAGCCGGCCTGAAGCAGGAGACAACAGCGGCCGGAGACAGCAGCTCTGGAGACTGGTGAAGATAAACATAATTTTATTTCAAAGATACGTGCTTTTTCTGGTACGTGTAACACAGATCACACCACTGTGTGGTCCGTGTGACATCAGTCATGCCAGATAAAAATGGACTTGTCTCTGCGGAAACACGGACACGCGTGTATGCAGCATTGAAACACGGTCAGTGAAAAATCACTGATGTGTGCGCAGACCCATTGATTTTATTGGGTCTGCGTATGTCCGTGATTCTGGTACATGAAATAACAGTAACATATGTACCAGAATCACTGACGTCTGAAGGAGGCCTAACAGAGATTAGAAATAAAAAAACAGCTAAGTTTGATTTTAAAATATTAACAATAAACAGCATACATATTATTGGGGGGACATACAAGTTACTGGTGGGACATACAAGTTACTGAGGGGCAGCATACAAGTTACTAGGGGCATATATACACATTATAAATTAATCTTTATCCTAGCCAGGCTATACATCTACCAGTCCAGTAAGTAGACTATTACCAGGCCCGGCTCCATCTGCAGAGGACCAGTCTAGGCAGTGCTGTGCACCTGTGCGCCTGTTTTGTGACTGTGTGCGCTGCACCCGACTGAGTCTCTGCCGGGTGCAGACACCGTGCTGAGCCGTCCATGAGCAGTACAACCACCAATGGCTGCCGCCCGCCTGCCTGCCTGCAAAGCTCCTCTCTCTGGCTGTAAAGCTACTTCAGCCAGGGGGACATGAAAGTTCAGCCAGAGAGAGGAGCAACAGAGCAGGAGCAGCTTCTAGGACACTGCAGTGTACACGGCGCGCAATGCTGAATTGCAGACGCTGACAGTCTGACACTCATTTTGGCTGGCAATCAGGGGCTGGCTGGGAAATTTTGGCCTAGGGGGCAAGCACAAAGCAGTGGTCTCTGATAAGTGGCCCATACTTATTGGCTCTAATTCATTAAAGAGGTGGTCCAAAACTAAATTTTACTTTACTCCTAAATCTCTGTTATAATCCAATCTTTTTTTTAATATACATACGTTAATGAAAAATTCCCTCTCCTTCCCTCACTACTCTACATTATTTATTATTTTTACTACTTTCTCTGTGATGACACTTTGTTTGAAAATTCCCACTGCACCCTGGGATACTCAAACATCATTAAGAGGCAGAGGTTGTGGTCAATCTGCAGCTTCTGCCCTCGCTGATACCAAGCATCATTAGTGAAATCCATTTCAGGGGCCGGGCTAATCCCAGTGCTACTTAGCATGCACCAGCTGTCAATTACAACAGATGCTTAGTAGAATCTTGCCAATGTGCACTATTCTTCTCAGTGCACAATTAAAGTACATTATTTCGCCAGCTCTGATCAGAAGTAACATCACTTAGGCTGCTTTCACACTACGTTTTTTTAACATGCGTCATGAACGTTTTTTTGCTGTAAAAGCGGATCCTGCTTTTACAGCAAAAAACGCATGCAAACGCATGTGTTATTTTGCAGGATCCTGTCACTTTAAGTTTATGGGCAGGCATTGGAGTCATGTGATCGGGAGTCAGTGGAACTGAACGTGATAGACTAGGAGCCGGCTTCTGACAGCTGCAGAGGCTCGTAACCAAGGTAAATATCGGGTAACTTGCTTGGATACCCGATATTTACGTTAGTTACGAGCATCCGCAGGTGCTAGGAGCCGGGCTGCCTGCTCCCTGCACACATAACCAACGTAAACATCGGGTAACTAAGAGAGAAGCGCTTTGCTTGGTTACCCGATATTTATCTTGGTTATGAGTGTCCGCAGCTCTCAGGCGGGGGAGAGAGAGGCAGAGAGGGAGGTGGAGAGAGAGGGAAATGGGAGGGAGGGAGAGAGTGACTGATCACCCAAGGCTGGTTTCTGTGCATGCTCAGTAAAGCAAGCAGGATCCTGTCTGTCAGCAAACCAGCGTTCACATGCGTGCAGTATAGTCAGGATCCAGCAATTTGCAGTATTTGGGCGCAGCTCAAAAACGCTACAAGTAGCGTTTTTGAAAAATGTTAAAAAACTGCAACTCACTGGATCCTTAGTATAACGCACGCAAACGCAGGTGAACGCATGTTGACGTGAGTCCATTGCAAATGCATTGAAATGAAAACGCATTTGCACTGGATCCGTTTTTGCGTTAAAAAAAGTTCATGACGGATGTTAAAAAAACGTAGTGTGAAAGCAGCCTTACAGGGGTGGCGCTGGTCTCTGCTTGCTCGTTCATTACTTACCATGTGCACAGACAGTGCGGTCTGCTGCCAGATTGCCACTTCTAATCAGAGCCAGCGAGGGAGTGCGCTGCCATTGTGCACTGAGAAGAATTCTGCACAATTACAAGATTTTACTGAGCATCCATTGTAATTGACAGCCGGTGTATACTCAAAAGAGCAGGGACGAGCCCAGCCCCTGAAATGGACGTAACTGATGACAATTCATTTCAGGGAAGGGGCAGAGGCTACAACAGTGACCAGAGCCTCTGCCCCTGATGAGGATTCGTTTGAGCCTTCTAGCATGCACTGAGATTTTCAAACGCAGTGACATCAAAGAGGATATTTAAAAAATAAAGCATTTAGAGAGGTGAGGGAGCGATATTTTTAATTACAGTACTGTATATTAGAAACATATTAAATTGTGAGTTCAGATAGATAGACAGATAGAATCATAGATAGAATCATAGATAGATAGATAAATAGATAGATAGATAGATATGTAGGAGTAAAATAAAATTTAATTTCAGACTAGTCCACTGCACAATATCAAGCGCATTTCCAACCTTTACAGTTTCAGGTCTTATCCTTAGGACAGGCCATTATCACATCTGGTGATCCATCTATCTACTGCTATATAGTCAGTCAGCCGATAGGCTGACTGACTGTATAGCAGTATTACAGCATTGTACCATCCATTGATGTGAATAGAACAACGCTGTAATACCTTCAAGAACCTCTTGTACAAACCAGCGGCAGTCAAAATAATGCCTGACGCTAACTGAGCACCACACTGCAATGCTCGATGCTCACTGAGCACCGCAGTGCCCAACGCTCGCTGAGCACCGCAGTGCCTGACGCTCGCTGAGCACCGCAGTGCCTGACGCTCGCTGAGCACCGCAGTGCCTGACGCTCGCTTGAGCACCACAGTGCCTGCAAACAGTGGAGTTAGCTGCAGCCAACAAACCAAAGAATTCCAGAGTAAACAGTACTAAAAAATAGTCCCACCAAAGTGCCTCAAAAATAATTAAATAATACAAATCTATAAATATCTACATTTCTTTTTAGTAATGCATCAACAATATAGTCATACAATTACCAAATAACACATATTAATAACACATACAACACTATGTACAGTCCGTGACAGAAGTCCATTGGTTTTATAAATACTCTTATGAAAGCTGAAACCCTCCCAAATTTGGTTTAGGTTATGAAAATAAAGTTGCTGAAATATTGATCATTTAATGAACACAAAAAGGTCAGATTTTGGCAAGACAAAAGTTTTGTCGCCCACAGAAAGTAATGGGAAATTCAAACAAATAATTTCTAATACAAAGATATGTTTCATAACATTGGTGAATGAAGTTGTGGTGCTATTAGAGCCATATTTAATATTTTTTGTGACTTCCATGAGCTTGAAGGACTGCATCCATGCGGTTCAACAATGATTCATACAATTTATTGATGAAGTCATCATGATGTAGTAAAGAATGCAGTCTTACATGCCTCCCAGAGTTCATCTAGATTCTTTGGTTTTGTCTTCCAAGCTTCCTCTTTCATCCTACCCCAAACATGCTCAATGATGTCCATGTCTGGTGACTGGGCTGGCCAGTCCTTGAGCACCTTGATCTTCTTTGCCAGGAGGAACTTTGTTGTAGAGATGGATATATGAGATGGAGCACCTTCCTGCTGCAGAATTTGACCCCTTTTATGATTGTGAATGTAAAAGGTAGCTAATACTTCTTAATATTTTAGGCTATTAATGTTGCCTTCCATCTTGCAAATGTTTTGCACACCCCATACTGAATGTAACCCCAGACCATGATCTTTCCACCTCCAAACGTAACTGTTTTCTGCATCCATACAGACTCCAGTAGGTTTCCCTCAGTATTTGCGGCAGCTGTGGTGTAAATCAACTGAAAATTCACCAGGGAAATCCACCTTCTGCCACTTTTCCAGCGTCCATCTGTTTAGCAGTCTGTGGGACATGGCAAATGCCACACGTTTTTTTTACTTGCCTTTTGTTTAGTGCTGGCTTCTGGACACTGATTCGACCATGGAGGCCATTTTGAGACAGAATCCTACAAACTGTTCTAGTTCACATAGGGACTTGAGGTGACCAGGCCTGTTGTAGCTCTGCTACAGTGGAAGAGGGACTGGCTTCGGATTTTCTAACCAACAAACGTTCCTCCTGAGCAGTTGTCCTGTGGGGTTTGCTGGACCTGGGCTTGTCAAAACATCTCCAGTCTCTTCAAATCTTTTTTTAATTCTTTGTACTTGACGCTGAGACACATTAAAGGTGCCAGCCACCTCTGCAGTGGATCTGTTCTTCAGCCTCTTGATAATCAAGGCTTTGGTCGCAGGGTGGATTTTTGGCATGTTGTCAGAGGTCAAGTTGCAGTTCAACTGAAGGTCTGGGGTGCTGGGTTTCTTTTTATACACACCCACTAATTAAGGGATCATTTAGTGAGCACAGCTGAGGATGTAAACTAGGATTAGGTGCATTATATGACAAGGCGACAAAACTTTTGTCTTGCCAAAATCTGACCTTTCTGTGTTCATTAAATGATCAATATTTCAGCTTTGCAGCAACTTTATTTTCATAACCTAAACCAAATTTGCGAGGGTTTCAGCTTTCAAATGAGTAATTTATTAAACCAATGGATGAATTTCAATTCAGGTTATAAGCTTTTATTTACATAACATGGATAAGTGACAGAACTTCTGTCAGGGACTGTAGTGTTACTGAATAACACCCACCATATCAATTACCAATAATTCTACAATACATTGCAAAATAATGCTACCACACTATGACCAAATATTATCACCAAATAGAGTCTCAATAGAATCACCATCCTGTTACTTAGCAAAGTCCACTGCACAAAGACCAGTGGGTTCACACTGCAAAGCCCCCAAAAATTTGCAGTGTGAACTTCGCCTAACATAGCGATATCCTCCTTCGTACTCTCCCCACACACAATATAAATTTTCACATCTGGCTCCCCAAATAATGGTAACAATTATGACCCCTTTATAGACTTAGGAACTACAGTAAAACTGCACAGTACAGGGATAATACACACAGTGATGTCACAGTACAGGGGTAATTCACAGTGATGTCACAGTACCGGGGTAATACACAGTAATATCACAGTGCAGGGATAATGCACACGGTGATGTCACAGCACAGGGGTAATACACAGTGATGTCACAGGACAGGGAAAATACACATAGTGATGTCACAGGACAGGGATAATACACAGTGATGTCACAGTACAGGGGTAATACACAGTGATGTAACAGGACAAGGAAAATACATGTAGTGATATCACAGGACAGGGATAATACACAGTGATGTCACAGTACAGGGGTAATACACAGTGATGTCACAGTAGAGGGGCAAAACACAGTGATGTCATAGTACAACAGGGGTAATACACAGTGATGTCACAGTACAGGGGTAATTTACAGTGATGTCACAGTACAGGAATAATACACACAATGATTTCACAGTACAGGGGTAATACACAGTGATGTCACAGTACAGGGATAATACACAGTGGTGTCACAGTACAGGGGTAATAGACACAGTGATGTCACAGTACAGAGATAATACACACAGTGATGTCACAGTAGAGGGGCAAAACACAGGGATGTCACATTACAGGGGTAATGCACAGTGATGTCACAGTACAGGGGTGATACACAGTGATGTCACAGTACAGGGATAATACACAGTGATATCACAGTACAGGGATAATACACACATTGATGTCACAGTACAGGGATAATACACACAGTGATGTCACAGTAGAGGGGCAATACACAGGGATGTCACAGTACAGGGATAATACACAGGGATGTCACAGTACAGGGATAATACACAGTGATGTCACAGTATAGGGATAATACACAGTGATGTCACAGTAGAGGGGTAATACAAACAGTGATGTCACAGTACAGAGATAATACACACAGTGATGTCACAGTACAGGGGTAATACACAGTAATGTCACAGTACAGGGGTAATACACAGTGGTGTCACCTCTCCTGTGCTGTGATTGACCATATTAGTTGCTCCAGCCTTCATGCTGCACTTCCTGTGAGTCCTCTTGGATGTGCTCAGTTCTAGTCCTCTACTTTTTCTTTCTGGTCCTTCTGCTCTCCCCTCCTCTTGCTCTGCTCCTTCTGCACTGTTTTCCTTTTCATCTTTTCTTTTCTCCTGCGCTTTATTGATCTAGCTCCGCCTCCTCTCCTGACTGGCTGTTTCTCTCCCTGGCATCACTCACAGCTCTCCTGGAAAAAGATGCTGCCCGGCTACTCCCTCCTCTTCAGCAGAGGCCGCGCTGTGTGCAGTGTCTGCATCTCTGTGTTGTGGCTGCCTGCAGCTATTTAAACAATGCAAGCCCCCCCTTAATCAACTGGCTGATGACTGTCCCGGGGCAGCCCTGCTGGGAATAATGAAAGTGAAAGTGCACACACACTGGGCAGCCACGGGCCCTATAGCAGTGGCGTGGCCTGCCTCTATTGACGGTACACCACTGCTCTATAGCCACTATTCCATGCTGTAGACAATTTACCATGTGTGGTGAAAAGTCTTTCATACTTAGACTAGCATCAGCTGAACACACTAATATTGACAATCTGATGTTTATGGGGGCCTCCCGACTGTCAGATGATGTTGGGGTACAGAATGATCCGATATGGCTATGTGTGCACGGTGCGTTTTTCGGGTGCGTTTTTGGTTTTAAAACTGCATGACTTTGCTTCCCCAGCAAAGTCTATAAATTTTTATTTTTGCTGTCACAGTGCAGTTTTGTTTTAGGTGCGTTTTTGTGTTGACCACAAAGATGCATCAGGTCAATTCTCTTTGCGTCTTTGCCAGCGTTTTTCACCCATTCAATGCATTGGAAAGAACGCAGCCTCAAAAATGCAGCAAAAAACGTGGTAAAACGCGCAAATGCGTTTCTTTATGCATTTTTTTAACGCGGGTGCGTTTTTGTGTGTTTTTTAGCGGCCAAAAACACACAAAAACGTTGCATTTTTGTGGTCACAAAAAAAGGCAACGTGCGCACATAGACTATGTCAGATTTTGGACTGTTGATACTTTTGTTCTCAGAGATAAGCCAGAGATGTCTGAAAGTGGCTATCTAATAGAAAACTTAGGAGTGTTCAGTCAGGTTTTGAGAGTCAAGCGATATAACTGTAGGCTGAACAGTGTAAAGAAGGCTACAGAATTACAAAAAGAAACGTTATATAAACACACAGAAATAAATAAAATCTAAATTCACACACAATTTTATTAAATCAAATGCTTTGTTTTGGAACCAATTATTAAAGAGAAATCTGTCAACAACAACAAAAAAAAATTATTTTGCTCTAGTCATAGTGAAAATTTGTAGATAAATGCCATTTTGGAAGTTTGGCTGCAGAGAGAAAATTAAGTTATATTCTCCCTGCAGCTGATCACGTTGAGGCAGTGAACAATGAGTGTGTTGTAACGGCTCATTGACTGACATCTGCTTTTTTAACCTTATTTTCTCCCTGCAGCTGCATTTCTAATTAGAATCCACATATGTTTAATATGTTATTCACCTGCAGACTACTACTATGGCTCCTGGTAAATATTTTTTTTGCCGACAGGTTCTCATTAATTTCTACTTACCTACAAAGCGCACTGTCCTACGTAGGAAGGAGTTGAAATTGCAACCACCTGCATTAATGCTTCCTTCAGAACTTCCATGGCCTTTCAATTTGGACTGTATACAATATAGGACTCCCTCTCCAACCATGATCTGATACAAATAAAAGTACTGAATGTTACCACTTTTATAATTTATTAAATGTTTTGTATTCATTTACCAAATGTATAATACTTACAGAGGCTGCAGGTGCTGCAAATGCAAGGCTTAGCAACATGAGAAGAGGAATCAGCTCTTCATTGGTTTCAACATAGGGCATGGAAAGTGAGCGGTCATGACACTGAAATCCACCCTGAGCTGGTCGAAATATGTCTGTCAGTTCCAGAAAATACAAAGAAACTATGGAGGAGGCTACGATTGGAAGCTAAGAAATAAAATGTGAAATTGGAATAGTTAGGTACAATGGGAATAAAATGCTAAATTACAGCATTTTGCATTACAATCCAGAGAAATAGTGGTCCAGCCACACAGCTATAAGAAATCACATGTTCCAACTTACTCAGCTTCAGAGCTCATGCAGACAAGCGTATAAATCCGACTTGTGCTGTCCCGTATTTGGTCGGAAAGCACACAGCCTTCACACTGACCCATGATGTTCAATAGAGCTGCTTAGAATTACTTTTCTTTTTCTCGGTCCGATTGTCCATGAAAAAAATGGCAGCATGCCAAGTTGGAGGATTTTTCTTAAGGTGGCTTTACACACTGCAACATCGCAAACGACATCGCTGTAACGTCACCGGTTTCGTGACGTTACAGCGACCTCCCCAGTGACATTGCAGTGTGTGAAACACATCAGCGACCTGGCCCCTGCTGTGAAGTTGTGATCGCTACAAATCGTTCAGGACCATTCTTTGGTCCTTTGTTTCCCGCTGTGCAGCATGATCGCTAGAAAGTCTCAGTGTGTAAAGGGGACTTTACAGCGACTCCGCGGCTCTGTCTGTGTAGCGTCCTGATTAGCGGTCACCTGTGAAGGATTCACCGGTGACCGCTAATCCCCCGAGTGACTTAAGTGTCCCCCCCTCTCTCATACTCACCGATCCCCGATCACCGGCGCTGCACGGCATTCACACTGCTCCAGCGGCTTTTCCTTTTTTGAAAAAGCCGGCTGCTCATTAAACAATCTCGTATTCCCTGCTTTTCCCCGCCCACCAGCAAATATGATTGGTTGCAGTGAGACACGCCCACACGCTGAGTGACAGCTGTGTCACTGCACCCAATCACAGCAGCCGGTGGGCGTGTCTATACTGTGCAGTAAAATAAATAAATAAATAATTAAAAAATCCGGCGTGCGGTCCCCCCCTATTTTAATTCCAGCCAGATAAAGCCATACGGCTGCAGGCTGGTATTCTCAGGATGGAGAGCTCCACGTTATGGGGAGCCCCCCAGCCTAACAATATCAGTCAGCAGCCGCCCAGAATTGCCGCATACATTAGATGCGACAGTTCTGGGACTGTACCCGGCTCTTCCCGATTTGCCCTGGTGCGTTGGCAAATCGGGGTAATAAGGAGTTAATGGCAGCCCATAGCTGCCAATAAGTCCGAGATTAATCATGTCAGGCGTCTCCCCGAGAAACCTTCCATGATTAATCTGTAAATTACAGTTAAAAAACACACACCCGAAAAATCCTTTATTAGAAATAAAAAACACTAACAAATTCCCTCATTACCAATTTATTACCCACAACAAAGCCCTCCATGTCCGGCGTAATCCACGGTCCTCCAGCGTTGCATCCAGCTCTGCTGCATGGAGGTGACCGGAGCGGCAGCAGGCACTGCCGCTCCTGTCACCTCCACGCAGCTAATGAAGACAGCCGCGCGATCAGCTGAGCTGTCACTGAGGTTACCTGGATCCAGCGGTGGATGCAGCGGTGGCCGCGGGTAACCTCAGTGACAGTCCAGCTGATCGCGCTACTCACCGCCGCTCCTGTCACCTCCACGCAGCTAATGAAGGGAATAGCGCGATCAGCTGAGCTGTCACTGAGGTTAATCGCGGCCACCGCTGCATCCACCGCTGGATCCAGGTAACCTCAGTGACAGCTCAGCCGATCACACGGCTCTCTTTATTAGCTGCGTGGAGGTGACAGGAGCGGCTGTGTCTTCTGCTGCTCCTGTCACCTGCATGCAGCAGAGCTGGATGCGACACTGGAGGACCGTGGATTAAGCTGGACATGGAGGGCTTTGTTGTGGGTAATAAATTGGTAATGAGGGAATGTGTTTGTGTTTTAAATTTCTAATAAAGGATTTTTCGGGTGTGTGTGTTTATTTACTGTCACTTACAGATTAATCATGGAAGGTATCTCGGGGAGACGCCTGACATGATTAATCTAGGATTTAGTGGCAGCTATGGGCTGCCAATAACTCCTTATTACCCTGATTTGCCAACGCACCAGGGCAAATCGGGAAGAGCTGGGTACTGTCCCAGAACTGTCGCATCTAATGTATGCGGCAATTCTGGGCGTCTGCTGGCTGATATTGTTAGGCTGGGGGGCTCCCCATAATGTGGGGCTCCCCATCCTGAGAATACCAGCCTTCAGCCATATGGCTTTATCTGGCTGGTATTAAAATAGGGGGGACCCGCACGCCGGATTTTTTAATTATTTATTTATTTACTTTACTGCACAGTATAGACACGCCCACCAGCTGCTGTGATTGGGTGCAGTGACACAGCTGTCACTCAGCGTGTGGGCGTGTCTCACTGCAACCAATCACATTTGCCGGTGGGCGGGGAAAGCAGGGAATACGAGATTTTTGAAAAAGCCGGCTGCTCATTAAACAAAGGAAAAGCCGCCGGAGCAGTGTGAACGCCGTGCAGCGCTGGTGATCGGGGATCGGTGAGTATGAGAGAGGGGGGGAAATCACCAGCAAATGAGGTGAGTAACGCGATCAGCTGAGCTGTCACTGAGGTTACCCAGTGGCCGCCACTGGATCCAGCGGTGGCCGCGATTAACCTCAGTGACAGCTCAGCTGATCGCGCTACTCACTTCATTGTGGAGCTGACAGGAGCCGCGGTGAGTAGCGCGATCAGCTGAACTGTCACTGAGGTTACCCGCGGCCACCGCTGCATCCACCGCTGGATCCAGGTAACCTCAGTGACAGCTCAGCTGATCACAAGGCTCTCTTCATTAGCTGCGTGGAGGTGACAGGAACGGCGGTGTCTTCTGCTGCTCCTGTCACCTGCATGCAGCAGAGCTGGATGCCACGCTGGAGGACCGTGGATTACGCCGGACATGGAGGGCTTTGTTGTGGGTAATAAATTGGTAATGAGGGAATTTGTTAGTGTTTTTTATTTCTAATAAAGGATTTTTCGGGTGTGTGTTTTTTAACTGTAATTTACAGATTAATCATGGAAGGAATCTCGGGGAGACGCCTGACATGATTAATCTAGGACTTAGTGGCAGCTATGGGCTGCCAATAACTCCTTATTACCCCGATTTGCCAACGCACCAGGGCAAATCGGGAAGAGCCGGGTACAGTCCCAGATCTGTCGCATCTAATGTATGCAGCAATTCCGGGCGTCTGCTGGCTGATATTGTTAGGCTGGGGGGCTCCCCATAACGTGGGGCTCCCCATCCTGAGAATACCAGCCTGCAGCCGTATGGCTTTATCTGGCTGGTATTAAAATAGGGGGGACCGCACGCCGGATTTTTTAATTATTTATTTATTTACACGGCACACAGAGCCGCGCGGCATTAAATGAAGTTGGGTGAAGTTCACCTGCTTTTTTGACACGTCCCCAACGACCAGCTAGTCGCTCTGCAGGTCCGGATCGCTGTTAGGTCGTTGGCCAGGTCTGCCTGTTTGACAGCTCACCAGAGACTTTGTAGCGATCCCGGCTAGGTTGAGATCGCAGGTTGGATCGCTAGAAAGTCTCAGTGTGTAAACCCAGCTTTACACTCATCTGCAACCGGGCTCATAGAGATACCTTTTAGATACGCTAATTCATATAGGCTGGTGGCAAACTGTCTTCCAAAAAGTATCCATGTATTGTTTGGAATTGTGTCAGTCTAGAAAAACACGGTTGTTTTCTTCCAGAGTCATACTTGTCAATGGGTTGTGCCTGATAAGGCAGCTCAGCCCTTTGATATGGATGGGTCAGAGCTATTACACCAGTTTTTCTTCCCAGAATAGCTTTAACATGTGCACTATACGTTTTTGTGCTCTACTATAGGCTTACTTACTATTCAGACTTCAGAATTTACTTTGCTGTCAGAAAAAATGGTAAATGTATATGTCAGAGTGGGGCGAGTGGCGTTATTCTAGATACATAATGTTGCTGTTTGACAACCATGTAGGCATGGTCAATAATCTCCATCGCTCCACTCTATTGCCATGCCATTCACTTTCACACGCTCACATCACAAGCCAGGTTCTTTGCTTGACCGCTTTACTAAACCCATTCATTTGTGGGTGTGGATAGTAAAGGTTGGCAAAACTCAACTAATAATTTATTGCAGAAAGTCCTGATAGTACACTGGTTTATGAAACTTACTAGTTTTGAGGAACATCACTCAAGTAGTTTGTTTTATTTATTCTCTGATGGATGGAACCAGGGACATGCTCATCAAATCTATACCTCCTTGAGGGGCAGGGGTGTTGGTATGCATTCTGATTCAAAGCCTGTGCCCCATACATGCATTACCACAAATCTTTAGTGCATGCATTTTTAAATATTAAATAAAGTTAATTTTAATATTTTCTAAAAGCTGCACTGCTCAGCGGCTATTCTGGAATTGTCTTTTAGTGCACATTGGCACATTCCTTCACACAACCCAGCAGCACTTGTCCTTGGCCGGTGCAGCTCCTCCCCCTGGCCCATGTACCAATGACATTATACAAGATGTCCATTGTGTTCCATAGGACTATGGCAGATAACATCTTTGTCATGTTAAAACTCTAAGGTTCCTTATACCCCCACCCCTGCACCAGGGCTAGGACAGAGATATGTAGCTATGACAACCTTATCTGATCAGCTTGGTAGTGTGGTATTTACGACCAGGGGGATGGAGCAACTGGAGGGAAAGTTGTGCACACAAGGACATTCCCTTTGTTCTTTAAGTAAAAAAGCTATGAACTCAGTTTTTAGGTGCCATGTTAATGCTAGAAAAATAAGAAGCATATTGTTGGAATCCCAGCGAAGTGCTGAACGTAGAGCATCATTTTGCTTTGCTGGCCGATCGCTGGTATCCCAACAAATGAGTATTGGCCAATAGAATCATGCTAGATGTGTCGTGTCTGGTATCTATGCGAAGGAAAAATCGAGATATAAAATAAGACACTAATACCCCTCACCTGTGTGGCCCAGGGGCAAAAATGTGCGAAAAACTAGAATTCCCCAATTTTCTGAAGTTCTTGGCACAGCTCACATGACATCGCAAAATGAGGTCACAGATGGGAGGTTGAGCTGAGGTTATAGAAGTCAGTAGCCCAATTTTGGCCTTTGTCAGTACTGGAGGACATACTTAAGTGGTGGTGCTGCCCGTTTTTTATCCCTGGAGATCCTCCCTCCATAAACCTGGAAACCACATCTATGGCACAAGTTTAGTAAGTTTCATGTTTAGCCCATTTATTTTTTTATGTAATTGTCTACTTTGTATTTGTACTGTTCCCTTTTGTAACATTTTATATATTTTATAAACACTGCCTATTTTTGGATTAAATATAAAAAATTGAATAGCTTTCTTCCTCTTGCTCTATATATGATTCCCGAACCTGAAGAGCCTTTTGCTATCTGGAACGGGTGTCCAGTACCTGTAAAAAGTTCGGTGGTGGGAGGGAAAGACAGCTGGTGGTGCCCTACTACATTAGGGGTGAGTTGCTGCGGATTACCCATTAGATCACACTCACCAAACACTTGGGGGTCAGCAACACCAAGGCCTGGCTGTCACACCACTTCTATTGGCCCAAAATGGGGACAGATGTTGCCAACTATTGCTGCTCCTATATCACGGGTCAAAGAAAGACCCCCACCCGGCTGTTCATGACAATCTTCTACAGTCAACAATCTTCTATATTATCTATAGTCAGAGACCTGTGACCTATCATTGCTTGTTATCTTTTGTGTTACATAGGACTGCATAAGACATCTACTACATTATCTGTACTCAGGGAGTTATCACTATGTTATCTGTGGTGTTATATAGGACTTCTGGTGCCATATACTACATTATCCACACTCAGAGAGTTATCACAGTGTTATCTGTGGTGTTGCACAGGACTGCTGGTAACATCTGCTACATTATCTGTATTCAGTGTTATCACTGTGTTATCCATAGTGTTACATACGACTGCATATGACTTCTACTACATTGTTTGTACTCAGTGTTATCACTGTGTTATTCTGTGGTGTTACTTAGGACTGCAGTTGACTTCTACTACATTATCTGTGCTCAGAGAGATATCACTGTGTTATCTGTGGTGTTACAAAGGACTGAAGGTGACTTCTACTACATTATCTGTACACAGAGATTTATCACTGTTATCTGTGGTGTTACATAGGACTGCAGGCAGGGCCACCATCAGGGCATTACAACTGTGACTGGTGTACTGGGCCCGGTGAAGAGGAGGGGGCCCGGTCGTGCCCCAGTAATTACTTAGCTTTATGAAGCCCCCAGCCAGCCGGGCCCCCCAGTCACAGTGTGAAGCCCCACAGGTGTTGTGTCGGTGCATTACCTTCAGGGACTCCACTCGGCTGGATCTGTCACAGGTAGGAGATCTTCTTCTTGTCGTGACGCCACTCTCAGTATTGCGGTCAGTGGGGGGGGGACCGCCACTGCAGGTTGAGGGACGCCTGGGGCTGATGGTGAGTGCAGTTAGTTGGAATAGCCTCCTGAGAGTGAGGCAAGCCCCAGGGCCCTGTGTAGATGTGTAGAACTACAAGGCGCAGAATGACTCAACACAGGCAGGATGTCTTTCAGGGTTTTTACTCACAGTTGATGGCAGGGTGAGTGACCCGGGCGTAGCTGGGATGAACCAAGTGGGAACCAGGTGTCCTTCAGGCTGACTTGTGAGGGTGACTACTAACTCGCCTTCCTTAGCCCTTGGTGGTTTGGGGTAACCCCGACTTTGAGTCCCTATGGGGGTCACCCAGGGAAGATGCTGCAGCCTCTCTCCCCTTCGGTTGCCGTTTGCTTGTCGCCTGGACCAGGCCACTCCAGCTGCTTGCCTCCTGTGACCTATGGGCCCTAACTGTGGCTACGTGGCTGCGGCTTTTGTAGTGTTGTGGCGTGGGCTTTGAGAGCCCCACACCGGCAGGTTTAGCAAAAGAAAGCTGGATCTATCTCCGCTTCGGGATCTGCCGCCCGTTTGGGCCTGGTACTCTCTAGCAGTCTCCTTACTTCCCACTCCGTGCTCTCTCTTTAGCTGAAGATGGATTTCGGGTAGCCCTCCTAGTTGACCGTTCTCCCCCGTCAGTAGCCACTGCGCGGGCGCTGTCAGACTGCACAGCCCCAGGGATCTGCTCCTCACTCGAGCTCCCTGGACTCTACACTGCTCTGGCTCACTGCCCCTCCTCTCCTGTTCTTGCCTACGCCACCTAGCAACCAGACTCTCTTACCACACCCCTTGAGAGGAGATGGAGGCTTTTGGCCCCCTCCACTATTCCAGTGAAGGTGAAGGCTTTTCCCCCTCCTGGGATCCCCAGGGGTCCTCTCATGGGTACATGTGTGAGACCTGATCACTATGCGCCTGTGTACCACACCCCGGTCAGCCTTCCGGATTACCTGTGTTGTACTGTCCCCAGCATGGGTGCAGTACTCAGTGGTGCCTGACCCGGTCAGGGGCGCCACATTCCCCCTTAGTTATCACCAGCACGTCCTCGGGCTGCAAGACAACATTTTAAAATGCATAAAACATTAAAACATTTTTAAAAGCACCAGGTACCATACATCACCATCCTCCACCCACAAGTCCGTTAACCCACCCAAAACCCTTTCACGTTGGCCGCGACTTCAGCCACTTCTGGCAGGATGTAGAGGCGGCTTTCATGGGCTGGTGGTTTCAGGGTATACCTGGCCTGATGGATCCGCGCCTTCAGCCTCTTCTGGCAGGATGTAGAGGCGGCCTCCACAGTTGGTGCTGACCAGGTACCCTCTTTGTGGTGGAGAGCCAGGCCCCATAAACAGGCATGCTCTCTGGTCGCAGGCGAGCCAAGGCCCTATATACGGACGGGCTCCTCCTGGTTGCAGACGAGCCAAGCCCCTAAACAGGCTGACTCTGGTGGTGGTGGTGCCCTTTTGGTGTAACTATTTACACTGCGAGAGTTTGTGGCTATAGCCAGTTCATAGCCTTAAGGTTTATTTCTCACAATAGTTTATGTGGGCACATACTTGAACTTTAAAACGTTGCAAAACAAACTTTCCAAACTGGTCAAAACTTGCTGTACTTTACTTAACTTATGCAGACTCCTCTTCACCAGGGCTTGGGCCTGTAGGGCTGCGGCACCTGTTGCTTTCTTGACCTCTTTCCTCATCTGTAGTTGTCTCATCATTAGGTCTTTGGTCTTTTCTTTCTTTATTACTGTCTTTCCTTTCTTCTTTGGGACATGGTACTACATCTAGCGCGTACCAGCCTCTTTCGCCTTGATGCAGGGTAAACTGTACGGAGTCTCCCATTTTTAAGTTTCTGCCAGGGTGTCCTCTGGGCAGATTAGCTCTGACGTCTCTCCTATTGACAAAAATGCCTTCTTTGATACCAGGTGCTACGATGAACCCGTATCCTGACTTGAGGCTGAAGTCCTCCACTACTCCTCTGCAAAGGGGTCCTCGGACCTGTGCTTTGGCTCTTCTCAGGAACCTTTTTTCTTGTAGGTCTCTGGCCGTGATGTCATCTCTCTGCTCTGGGGATGGCGGTGCAGGGGAAAACTGAGTTCTGCTGCGGCGCTGTGTCTTGCGGGCTGGATTCTGCGAAGTGCAGCTTACAAGCTCCCAGGTAGGGCGGTTGGGCAGGTCTTCTTCGTCAGCAGGAGGTGTCAGGTCTTCCTCGTCCCAGCGGGAATATGGCAGCATCTCCGGCTCTGGGACTAGCACTGCTGCTGGCTCCGGGGGCAACTCCTCAACTTCTTGCCCTCCTCTCCCCCTTAGTTCTTCGCTGCACTCTGGTCGTGGCAGCGCTAGGGATGAGTGTTCCTCAGCTGGCCCAGGCGGTGGACTCTTCAGCGTGGTTGCTGCAGGGGTTGCCTTAGGGGTGTGCGGAGGGAGCATGTATCGGTCCACCATCTCCTGTGGGAACTTGGCCTCCAGGTCAGCCTTCAGCTGCCAGTATGCGGAGTCTTCACCTATCAGGGATTTCCTAGTAGGGACTTCCTTAGGCTGGGGAGCGGTGTCTGCTCTGGCCTTGCAGGCCGGGGTAAATGGTGATGCAATCTCTTGGCGGGCCGCGCCCTGTATGGCGGCGGCCTGGTCTTGGCGGGCCGCGCCCGGCATGCGGCGGCCTGGTCTTGGCGGGCCGAGCCTGGCGTGGCGGCGGCCTGGATCTGCGTCGCTGTTGCGGCCAGTTCTTGGCGGGCCGGACTGGGCATTGCAGCCGCGGTCTGAATTGGCGTCGCATCCTCGATGGGGTCCGTGCAGGTGGAGCTGGGCATCGCTGCAGTGATCGGGGCTTGACGGGCCGCACCCGGCGGGGCTGCGGCCTGGTTCAGCATCTCACTTGCGGCTCGGACGAGCGTCGCTGCTGCGGTGGGGTCTTGGCGGACTGGGCTCAGCAGGGTGGCAGCCTGGGTCAGCGTCACACCTGCGGCACGGATGAGTATCGCCGTGGCAGTCGGACCTTTGCGGGCCAGGCGGGGTGTCGCTGCGGCGGCCTGGATTTGGCGGGCCGCACCTAGCGTGGCTGCGGCCTCGCTCAGCGTCGCCGCGCCAGGCGCCTCTTCTGGGACCGCGGTCGTAGCAGCAGGGGTCGGAGCACTTGCGCTGGCCGGGGCAACTCTGGACTCACCCATCGGTGGCACCATCGGGTTCTGAGTCGTCGCCGCTCGATCTGGCAGGCGTCGCGCGGCTCCCTCCTCGTAGGTCCGAACCGCCGCAGCCATCTCCAGAAGCTCCATGCGTTCCTCTCTGAGCTGTCGCATAATCCTGGCCTCCAGCTGATCGCAGAAGATAGCAAGCTCCCGGCACCACCAGGCAGCAGAGCCTGGTTCTGGGTATCCACGTCCGGACTCCATTTCTTCTCTCTGCAGCAGCAGGCTTGTGGCTCTCTTTCCTTCCCGCCGTCTCCGGACGCTTCCGCTTTCTTCACAAGCGAGGTCAGAACTCTGCAGGGGATCTCTGGGTAGCCACACCTCTTCGTGGGCGGTAACTTCTTCCAGCGCGGGCTGCTGTTGTTTTTCAGCGCGCTTTTCATGGTGGCAATATGGCGGCGCTTCCAATTTTTCAAGCGGACCGCCCAGGCACATGGTCACCTGTCTCAACAGGTCTAGTCCTTATCCTGTTCGTGACGCCAGATGTGAAGCCCCACAGGTGTTGTGTCGGTGCATTACCTTCAGGGACTCCACTCGGCTGGATCTGTCACAGGTAGGAGATCTTCTTCTTGTCGTGACACCACTCTCAGTATTGCGGTCAGTGGGGGGGGGACCGCCACTGCAGGTTGAGGGACGCCTGGGGCTGATGGTGAGTGCAGTTAGTTGGAATAGCCTCCTGAGAGTGAGGCAAGCCCCAGGGCCCTGTGTAGATGTGTAGAACTACAAGGCGCAGAATGACTCAACACAGGCAGGATGTCTTTCAGGGTTTTTACTCACAGTTGATGGCAGGGTGAGTGACCCGGGCGTAGCTGGGATGAACCAAGTGGGAACCAGGTGTCCTTCAGGCTGACTTGTGAGGGTGACTACTAACTCGCCTTCCTTAGCCCTTGGTGGTTTGGGGTAACCCCGACTTTGAGTCCCTATGGGGGTCACCCAGGGAAGATGCTGCAGCCTCTCTCCCCTTCGGTTGCCGTTTGCTTGTCGCCTGGACCAGGCCACTCCAGCTGCTTGCCTCCTGTGACCTATGGGCCCTAACTGTGGCTACGTGGCTGCGGCTTTTGTAGTGTTGTGGCGTGGGCTTTGAGAGCCCCACACCGGCAGGTTTAGCAAAAGAAAGCTGGATCTATCTCCGCTTCGGGATCTGCCGCCCGTTTGGGCCTGGTACTCTCTAGCAGTCTCCTTACTTCCCACTCCGTGCTCTCTCTTTAGCTGAAGATGGATTTCGGGTAGCCCTCCTAGTTGACCGTTCTCCCCCGTCAGTAGCCACTGCGCGGGCGCTGTCAGACTGCACAGCCCCAGGGATCTGCTCCTCACTCGAGCTCCCTGGACTCTACACTGCTCTGGCTCACTGCCCCTCCTCTCCTGTTCTTGCCTACGCCACCTAGCAACCAGACTCTCTTACCACACCCCTTGAGAGGAGATGGAGGCTTTTGGCCCCCTCCACTATTCCAGTGAAGGTGAAGGCTTTTCCCCCTCCTGGGATCCCCAGGGGTCCTCTCATGGGTACATGTGTGAGACCTGATCACTATGCGCCTGTGTACCACACCCCGGTCAGCCTTCCGGATTACCTGTGTTGTACTGTCCCCAGCATGGGTGCAGTACTTAGTGGTGCCTGACCCGGTCAGGGGCGCCACAACAGCCGCGGTAGATGGGCCAGCGGTTCCTTTTCAGCCACTGCACACACGGCTAAATTGCAGGCGAAGCCTTTCTAGGGCATTGCATGCAAATTAGTCATGTGGCCAGAGGCAAGGTGTATGTGTGGCACCCCAGGGTTGCCACAGTAACAACACAAAGGGTTAACTCCCCACACACAACACCAAGACCTCCTGGCCAGAAGGGGGAGACCAAGCTGCTTCCCTGTATATTCTGGTGGGGGGGGAGGAAATGGTCAGAAGTAGTTTCAGTTTGGAAGTTCAGTGCAGAGCACTGAGGAGACAGGATCTCTGCAGGTTGGAAGCTGGCTTTAGCTCACCTCAGGATCCACTGACCAATTCCAGGCCTAGCTGAGGGTCTGAGGAAAGGAGACAGATTACACAGATAACATTCCTGGGAGACAGAGCATTGCTGAGATTATCCCAGTGGAGCACACAGAACGGATGCTGGATCCGAGACTGCAAGTTACATACTGCACAGTTACCACCAGAGAAGTGAAGATTCCAGATCTTTCACCTGTACCACAGACACAAGCAACAAGCGCAGAGTTCAGGAACATACTAGTAAGGACTCGAGTTGCCTGTCAGGTCGGTACCGAGGAGCACAGGGCCGGCTGCATAGTTCACTCAGCAGCGGGGCCACAGACACACAGTGCAGGCAAGGAAGCCAAAACGGCCCGGCTGGGTGGGAGAAACCTTGAACCCCTCACAGACTCCGTGGACAGTACTCTGCTGAATACCATCATCAGTAAAGGACAAAGAAACTGCAAAACCGTGAGTCTGCATGTTTATTGTGCTCGTGTCCTGCACTCCCCCCATAGACTAACATACTGCCCCGGGGAAAAGGCTCTACCCGTGGGGAGCCGTCCCATCTCAAGCTGCCTTCCATCACCCCGGAGGTTCTGCAGCAGCGGTGGTCATCTCTGATCACATTCCACGGGTGGCGTCACGAACATAACCCCCCCCTTTTATTGTGGAACCAGGGAGCACGGACCGGGTCACGACACCGTGATCCCCTTTCCAGAAGCAACCCCTTGGCCCGGTTCTGGGTATCCCCTTAACCCCTGGCGACACAGCTTTGGCGTCACGAACAGGATGCGGACTGGACCCGGCTGCAACCCGGGTGACGTGTGCCTGTAAAGACTTATTGCATCGCATAAAAGACTTGCACTGTGAATTGTTGCAACAAAGAACGGACTTTAAACTTTGCAAAGATACCTGGAAAAATCCATAAACATCATTGGTAAAATTTTCCAGGCGCCATCTTTAATCACGCCATTACCTGCTACGCGCGGGAAAACATCGCGCCTAAACTAAGACTCCGCCCACCGCTTGCAGAGGAGGTGCGCTCGGTGGTGCGACCCGAACGAAAACGCAGAAAAGTGTCCCAGGCTTGCTGTCAAAAAGACTGGTGAAATTAACTAAGGGGGCGCAAAGATGTCGCAGCAGGGAGACGCTGTTGTACCCGGCGGTGCAGCGGCACCTATCATGCAGTTCCTGATGCCGTACACCCCGGGTGCAGTGTGGCTGCCGCAGTACTCAGGTGAGCCCAACACACTTAATGACTTTATCGGAAAGCTAAAAATCTACTACAGCATGTACCCCCTGACAGAAGCCCAGCGTGTTGGTATGCTTATGGGACAGTTAACTGGCAATGCCCAGCGGGAGGCTACATCCTGGCCGGATGATGCAAAGGACACTGTAGAGCATATAATAGCTGGACTAAAAGCAGCTTTTGAATCCACTGCTGGCAGCCGGGCTAAAATGAGGTTCTTTTCATGCAAGCAAAAACCTAGAGAGAGCGCAAGAGACTTTGCCTTAAACTTACAGGAGGCGCTCAGAGCACTTAAATTAGCAGAACCTGCCTTAGCTCCTGGAGCAGATAAGCTGCTGATAGACCAATTCCTGGATGGACTCTCATCCCCTTCCCACCGGGGACAACTGAGCATGATGGTGATCCAGGATCCAGGACTAACATTTGCCCAGCTAAAGGATAGAGCCATCCGCCTCCAGCAGGTGGAGGAGCCGCAGGATATAGACTCTGTTCAACACCTTACAGTGGCACCCCAGCAGCCAGTAATGCCGGTGACATCGGCCATGTCAGCGGCTGCTGATAACCACCTGGAGCCCATCACTAATGAGGCTCTCCATCAAAGGCTTGATGCCCTGACAGACACCGTTGCTTCCATGGCTAGAATCGTCCAGGAGTTGCGTGGATCCAAGTCTGCACCCAAGATTGAGCTGGCGACCAGCAAGGAGGATGTCCCATGGATGAGGCCTAGGAGATACCAAGCGACGAGAGGACGACCCAGCGACCGCTACCAGCCGGATGGACAGCCCATTTGCCGCCGTTGCAATGAGCCAGGTCACTTTGCCCATGAATGTGCTTTAAATGGGGATCCCCTGGGGAGGCGGGCCGCTCCTCAGGAATGAACTCTCAAGGTCCTTCACCCTGGCACGACAAGTATGTGGGGGGACGTCCAGTCATCCCCATCGTGCTGGATGGCATTCCGCTCAACGCCTTGCTGGACACTGGTTCCCAAATAACATCAATTCCGCATGTCCTTTATAAGAGGTACTGGGCTGATTCAGACGTTAGCAGTGGTCCATCTAATGTTGCATTGAATATATGGGCTAGCAATGGTGAATTAGTACCACAGGTTGGTTTCAGAGAAATGACCATTAAGATTGGGAGAGTAGAATTGCAGAATCAGGGTATTATCATTGTTGATGTTGACCGACGAGAACGTGAACCAACTATGCTGCTAGGAATGAATGTAATTGAAAATTGTTTTGCAGAGGTAATTACTGTCTTGCAGCAGATCGTCGAGACTGCCAAACCTGGGCAACAGAGACTCCTGCAGAAGGAAATTAAAGCCTTGATGCTGAAGCAGCAGGTAGAAATGTCAGGAGGTGAAATTGGCAGTGCAAGGGTAAGTGACCCAATACCTATTGTAATTCCTCCCAAAACAGAAATGCTGGTCTGGTGTAGAGCCGCAATAGGCATCAGAGGGCGAGACTATCAGGCCCTGGTAGAACCTGTGTACTCAGACAGTAGGCCCACTGTATTGACGGCCAGAGGAATAGTTGAGGTACACAGGGGAAGAGTGCCAATACGCCTTCTAAATTGTGGGGAAGATGAGGTCACCCTACCTAAGTATGCTACCATGGCTAAGCTATATACGGTTGATAACAACGCCATCACCACCGTTGAGCCCTTGAAGCCGTCAAATCAGGCGGAAGACAATGGCTCAGAGGGAAAGCTGGAGGATTGGTGCCAAAAGCTACATGTAGGCACCGATTCTACACCCTCCCATCAAAAGCATGGAGTATACAGGGTAGTGAAAGAATATGAACAAATATTCAGCAAACGCCCATTAGACTTTGGGCAGATCAAAGGGGTAGAGCACACTATACCCACTTGTAACCATCCACCCATAAAGGAGAGGTATAGACCAGTACCACCGGCTCACTACCAATGCGCCAAAGACATGCTCAAAGAAATGAAAGAAGCAGGGGTAATAAGAGACAGTTGTAGCCCCTGGGCAGCCCCACTAGTGCTAGTTAATAAAAAAGATGGGACCATGAGGATGTGCGTAGACTACAGACGGATCAACCGCATTACACACAAGGATGCATACCCATTACCTAGGATAGAGGAGTCATTGGCTGCATTAAAATCCGCTACTTACTTTTCCACCCTAGATCTGACTAGTGGGTATTGGCAAGTTCCTGTGGCAGAGGCTGACAAGGAGAAGACAGCGTTCACCACGCCGATGGGCCTCTGTGAGTTGAATTGTATGCCGTTTGGACTCTGCAACGCGCCTGGTACCTTCCAGCGACTGATGGAGTGTTGCCTAGGACATAAGAACTTTGAAACGGTGCTCCTGTACCTGGATGACATCATAGTCTACTCCAAGACCTATGAACAGCATCTACAAGACCTGGCAGAAGTGTTTGAAGCCTTATCCGGATACGGCATGAAAATCAAGCCATCCAAGTGTCACCTTCTAAAGCCAAGGGTACAGTACCTGGGACATGTCGTGAGCTCAGAAGGGGTAGCACCAGATCCTGAAAAAGTTACCGTGATAAGAGATTGGCCGAGACCCACCAGCGTGAAAGAGGTGAGGCAATTCCTGGGACTGGTGGGCTACTATAGAAGATTTATAAAAGGGTTCACGAAGCTAGCAGCTCCCCTACAAGACATCCTGGTAGGACAGTCAAAGAAGTCTGCAGCCCGAAATCCTCCTTTCCAGTGGAGTGATGAGAGAGAAGAGTCCTTTAAGAAGTTGAAGTGGGCACTGACAGGAGAAGAGATCCTGGCATATCCAGATTACCATCAACCCTTCATTTTGTATACGGATGCCAGCAACGTAGGACTGGGAGCAGTATTGTCTCAAAAGCAGGAAGGCAAGGAGAAAGTTATTGCCTTTGCAAGCAGGAAGCTCCGGCCTACAGAAAGAAACCCAGAGAATTACAGCTCCTTCAAGTTAGAACTACTGGCAGTAGTTTGGGCTGTAACAGAGCGTTTCAAACACTACCTGGCAGCTGCAGAATTTACCATCTTTACTGACAACAATCCGTTGACCCACCTGGACTCTGCAAAACTAGGTGCGCTGGAACAGCGATGGATAGCCCGACTGTCAAACTACAACTTTGTCATCAAGTACAGGGCAGGCCACAAGAATGGGAATGCAGATGCTTTATCCCGGATGCCACACTCGGGGGACGTGGAAGAGGAACCGGAGGGACTGGAAGAAATTGAGTTACCGGCCTTTCACCGTCCTAAGGTGGGACAGTATCAACCAAGTGTCTACAAAAAACAACAGCAGGCAACTCTCAACCCATTAGCACACCACGGATGGGCTGACACACAAGACAGTGATCCAGCTGTGAAGCTAGTGAAAGAACTGCTTACACAACAAGGTGCTTATCCTAATCAGAATGCCCCAGCTGAGACACAACATCTCTGGAAAGAGAGAGGTAAATTGTTCCTGTACCAAGGGAAGCTCTGTAGAAGGCACACCAATCCAAAAACACATGAGTTGGTCTGGCAGATCATCGTGCCCAAGAGAGACGTCAAGATGGTTCTGGAAGCTTACCACGACGGTGCTGGTCATTTTGGTTGGAAAAAGTTGGAAGTGCTCTTAAGAGAGAGATTCTACTGGGTTGGCATGAGAAAATCAATTGAAGATTGGTGTAGAAAATGCGGACCATGCAACCTCAGAAGAAAGGATCAACAGAACCAGAGAGCTCCACTCCAGTCCATAGTAACCAAGCAACCACTCGAGCTAGTTGCATTAGACCACGTCAAGTTGTCACCAAGCCGGTCTGGCTATGTCTATGCCTTAACCATCGTGGACCATTACTCACGCTTCTTAGTGGTGGTACCCGTGAAAGACCTTACAGCTAGAACAGCAGCTAAAGCATTCCAGACGTACTTTTGCAGACCCCATGGTTACCCAGAACAAGTCCTTGCAGATCAAGGTCCAGCTTTTGAATCACAGATTTTCCAAGAATTCTGCAACATGTATGGCTGTAAAAAGATTCGCACAACAGCATACCATCCCCAAACAAATGGCTTATGTGAGAAGATGAACCATATTGTGATTGACCTGTTGAAGACCTTACCAGAGTCAGAAAGAAATCAATGGCCAGAGAAATTGCCAGACTTGGTGGACTTGTACAATCATGTCCCGGTGAGTTCTACAAACTGCACCCCCGCTTACCTCATGCGTGCAAGGCCCGGTAAACTGCCAATTGATTTAGATATGGGAATTCTGAAGCCAGATGCAGAAGTTCAAGAATCCAATTGGGATACCCTACGTCAGCAACAGTATCGCCAAGTACAAGAGTGCGTAGAGAAAAGTCTCCAACAAGCTAGGGGAAGACAGGAGAGAACCTTCAACCAGCATGCTCTAGCAACCCCATTGCAACCTGGTGACCAAGTTCTCAAGAGGAAGCGGCGCACAAACAAATTGGATAATCAGTGGGAAACCACCCCATATACAGTCTTACCATCCAGTATGGATAATCCCAAAGTGTGTCTAATCAGTAAGGATGAAGGAAGGACATCAGCTGTCGTGTCAAGAGATCAACTCAAACCGTGTCCTGAAACCCTGAAGACACCAGAAGTCACCTTACCCATACAGGTACAACCTGTCAAGAAGGAAGAAGATGTATTCCATACAGTCTTAGGAGATTTCCCAAAAACATGGCCAAATTACTATGGAGCAGTAGTAGTCCCAATGATCGCCTTCCCTCAAGTGGTGGAACCACAATCAGAACCCATACCACAAGAAGTCTCAAGACAAGAAGAACTGGAAGTTGAAACCGTAGAGGAAGAACAGATTCCTGGTCCCAGTGAGCTTGCCAGTCCTACAGTCAGTCCACTATCCTCACAAGTACCAGAAACACCAAATAGGTACACTTCCACTCACACCATTATGCTAAGTACACCCAGTACACCAGCAGTACGCAGATCACAGCGTAGTACTCAGGGTCAGATACCAGCAAGATATAAAGACTAATGTGGAATTGCATATAAAATGTACATATGTTATAATGTTTATATGAAAAACCGTAACAGTTTAGTGTACAGAAAAGGTGAGAGAAGAGTGGTGTAAGGTGGCAGCACGGAGAGTTACAACTTGATCACATGTTGGTGGCCCGAGGGCCGTGAGGCCTACTGCACTTACGACCAGAGTAGAGACACCTTTAAGAAGTGTTTGTTGATTGAAATGTTTATTTAATTGCAACGTTAAGACCAAAAGCCCAGTACCTACAGAGACTATACTGTATGAACACTTATATATTTTTGAACATTTTGGACTCTTTTTGAGCTTTAAGGTTTTTGTATTTTTTCCTTTTGAGACTCTGCATTTATATATACACTTGTTGTGATAACTTGTTTGTTTGTTTCACAGTCCCGGAGTACTGTTCTTCACTAAGGGGGAATGTGGCACCCCAGGGTTGCCACAGTAACAACACAAAGGGTTAACTCCCCACACACAACACCAAGACCTCCTGGCCAGAAGGGGGAGACCAAGCTGCTTCCCTGTATATTCTGGTGGGGGGGAGGAAATGGTCAGAAGTAGTTTCAGTTTGGAAGTTCAGTGCAGAGCACTGAGGAGACAGGATCTCTGCAGGTTGGAAGCTGGCTTTAGCTCACCTCAGGATCCACTGACCAATTCCAGGCCTAGCTGAGGGTCTGAGGAAAGGAGACAGATTACACAGATAACATTCCTGGGAGACAGAGCATTGCTGAGATTATCCCAGTGGAGCACACAGAACGGATGCTGGATCCGAGACTGCAAGTTACATACTGCACAGTTACCACCAGAGAAGTGAAGATTCCAGATCTTTCACCTGTACCACAGACACAAGCAACAAGCGCAGAGTTCAGGAACATACTAGTAAGGACTCGAGTTGCCTGTCAGGTCGGTACCGAGGAGCACAGGGCCGGCTGCATAGTTCACTCAGCAGCGGGGCCACAGACACACAGTGCAGGCAAGGAAGCCAAAACGGCCCGGCTGGGTGGGAGAAACCTTGAACCCCTCACAGACTCCGTGGACAGTACTCTGCTGAATACCATCATCAGTAAAGGACAAAGAAACTGCAAAACCGTGAGTCTGCATGTTTATTGTGCTCGTGTCCTGCACTCCCCCCATAGACTAACATACTGCCCCGGGGAAAAGGCTCTACCCGTGGGGAGCCGTCCCATCTCAAGCTGCCTTCCATCACCCCGGAGGTTCTGCAGCAGCGGTGGTCATCTCTGATCACATTCCACGGGTGGCGTCACGAACATAACCCCCCCTTTTATTGTGGAACCAGGGAGCACGGACCGGGTCACGACACCGTGATCCCCTTTCCAGAAGCAACCCCTTGGCCCGGTTCTGGGTATCCCCTTAACCCCTGGCGACACATATGTAGCAGAGCAGAGAGGCAGCGCATCATCCTGCAGCCCAGCGTGATAAGGTGATCACTCTGCAATCTCATCACAGTGCTGCGGGCAATGTGGAGGTGGTGAGGACATGAGATATGGTCCTTGAGCTGAAGAGTGCTGTGGGTGGTGGGGGACGCCCCTGCCTTGCCTTAGCTCAGGGGTGGGGAACTGCTGGCCACATGCGGCCCACGATGACCTTTTCTGCAGCCCCCGGGCAGATTCCTGGGGGCGATTTTGCCAGCCACTGGCTCTTTAAATCGCCACATGTGCTGCTTGCATACAAATGTGCTCAAGACTTACTGTGTGGGCGGGTTTAGCGCTCTGCACGTCTGTCCCACAGCAGCTTCACTGCTCTCCGCTGCTGTGTGCCTGGAGTCCGTCCTCCGGTGTTGTGTGCCCGCTCTCCAGTGCTGTCTGCCTCCTCCTTCAGTGCTGTGTGCAATCCCCCTAGTGCTGTGTGCAGCCCCCCAGTGCAGTTTATCACCCCCAGTGTTGTGTTCCCTCCAATGCTGTGTACCACCCCCACTGCTGTTTATCCCCTAGTGATGTCTGTGCTCTGCAAGTGCTGTTCATGCCCCCAGTGATGTCTGTGCACCCTAGAGATGGCTGTGCCTCCCATAGTGATGGTTGTGCCCCCCAGAGACGTTTGTGCCCCGTAGTGATGTCTGTGCCCCGTAGTGATGTCTGTGCCCCGTAGTGATGTCTGTGCCCCGTAGTGATGTCTGTGCCCCGTAGTGATGTCTGTGCCCCCTAGTGATGTCTGTGCCCCCTAGTGATGTCTGTGCCCCCTAGTGATGTCTGTGCCCCCTAGTGATGTCTGTGCCCCCTAGTGATGTCAGTGACCCCCTAGTGATGTCTGTGACCCCCTAGTGATGTCTGTGACCCCCTAGTGTGACCCCCTAGTAATATATGTGCACCCCCTAGTGATGTTTGTGTGCCCCCTAGTGATGTCTCTGCACCCCCAATGCTACTGCCCATGCCCCCCAGTGCTGTCTGTTCCCCAAACCCTCTTGTCATGTATATACCCCAGGATCTCCTGTTATGTATATGCCCCAGCGTCAACTGTTTTATTTATATATATATATATATATATATATATATATATAAAATCCCATTGGAGATGCTGGGGGCAGACATATATACCAGGAGGATAGTATACAGAGGGGCAGTGTGTGAGGATATATGTAAGAGGGGCAGATTGTGTGGGGGGATAATATACAAAGGGCTAGCATACTTTAGAGATATTATACAGAGGGGCATAGTGTGTTAGGGGGATATTATACAGAGGAGCAGTGTGTATGGGGGATATTATACAGAAGAGCAGTGTGTGTGGGGGATATTATACAGAGGAGCAATGTGTGTGGGTGGATATTATACAAAGGAGCAGGGTGTGTGTGTGTGTGGGGGGGGATATTATACAGAGGAGCAGTGTGTGTGGGGGGATATTATACAAAGGAGCAGGGTGTGTGTGTGTGAGTGGGGGGATATTATACAGAGGAGCAGTGTGTGTGGGGGGATATTATACAAAGGAGCAGGGTGTGTGTGTGTGTAGGGGGGGGATATTATACAGAGGAGCAGTGTGTGGGAGGGATATTATACAGAGCAGCAATGTGTGTGTGGGTATATTATACAGAGAGGCAATGTGTTTGGGGGATATTATACATGAGGCAGTGTGGGAGAGATATTATGGAGAGTGGTGGTGTAGAGGGTGTATTATGGAGAGGGGCAGTGTAGGGGGTGTATTATTAATTTTTTTGAAGGAAATACCTCTTTTTCTGGAACAACTTCAAGGTTGCTAACACTTTTGGCCATGACTGTGTGTGTGTGTGTGTGTGTGTGCGTGTATATATACAGGGTGGGCCATAAGTATGGATACACCCTGATAAAATGGAAGTGGTTGCTGATATCACCTTACAGTTTGTGGCATATTAGTACATGGGAGGAGCAATACATTTGAGGCCGGGTGACGCCCATGGCGGTCATCTGCAAAGCCGCCATTTTGAATTCAACTTTACTTTTTTCAATGGGAAGGGGATCATGTGACACATTAAACAAAGAATTGCACAAGAAAAATAATGGTGAGCTCATTTTTAATGTAGCTTTATGCATTATTGAGTTATTGACATGTTTGTGACATGGAGCAACAACAGTAACCCACTAAAGGATGTGCTCAAAGTGCTGCCCATTGTGTTGAATTGTCAAAGTGATTCTCTTCATTCACTCTTGACACACCGAGAGCAATACTGCAGATCCAGGATCCAGGCTCCGGGGCACGTGAAACAATGGTTACAGGAGGCCTGTGGTAGCATTTCTTCTGTGGTATTGCTCTTGGTGTGTCAAAAGTGGGAGAAGAGAATCGCGTTGACAATTCAATACAATGGCCAGCACTTTGAGCACATCCTTTAGTGGGTTACTGGCGTTGCTACATGTCACAAATGTGTCAATAACTCGATAATGAAGAAAGCTGCGTTAAAAATGAGCTCCGTATTGTTTTTCTTGTTCAATTATCTGTTTGATGTGTCACATGACCCCCTTCCCATTGAAAAAGTAAAGTTGAATTCAAAATGGCGGCTTTGCAGATGGCCACCATGGGCGTCACCCGGCCTCAAATGTTTTTCCCCTCCCATGTACTAATATGCTACAAACGGTAAAGTATTAGCAACCACTTTCATTGTATCAGGATGTATCCATATTTATGGCCCACCCTGTATATATACACACACACACAGTCATGGCCAAAAGTGTTAGCAATCTTGAAGTTGTTCCAGAAAAATAGGTATTTCCCCCAAAAAATTAATAATACACCCACTACACTGCCCCTCTCCATAATATCTCTCCCACACTGCCTCATGTTTAATATCCCACCAAACACACTGCCTCTCTGTATAATATACCCACACACACATTGCTGCTCTGTATAATATCCCTCCCACACATTGCTCCTCTGCATAATTTCCCCCACACACCCTGCTCCTTTGTATAATATCCCCCCCACACACACTGCTCCTCTGCATAATTTCCCCCACACACCCTGCTCCTTTGTATAATATCCCCACACACACACTGCTCCTCTGTATAATTTCCCCACACACACCCTGCTCCTTTGTATAATATCTCTCCCACACACACTACTCCTCTGTATATATATATATATATATATATATATATATGTATATATATATGTATATATATATATATATATATATATATATATATATATATATATATATATACACACACACGTTTTTCCAAGCATGGCGTTGAGAGTGTGGAAGGTTTGAGGGGTGGAGAAGGAGCAGAGGTGGAGGCTGGGCGGAGTCTCAAGCGGTCGCAAAACTGTTGCCAGTATGGGGCCCTGAAATTCCTAGTGGTGGCCCTGACTGTGGGTGACCTTTACTATATTGTTTGTACTTAGTGTTATCACTGTGTTATCCGTGGTGTTACATAGCACTGCAGGTGACTTCTACTACATTGTTTGTACCCAGTGGTATCCCTGTGTTATGTGTAGTGTTACATAGGACTGCAGATGACTTCGTCTACATTGTTTGTACTTAGTGTTATCACTATGTTGTCCCTGGTGTTACATTGGACTGCAGGTGACTTCTACTACATTGTTTGTGCTCAGTGTTATCACTGTTATCCGTGGTGTTACATAGGACTGCAGGTGACTTCTACTACATTGTTTGTGCTCAGTTTTATCACTGTTATCTGTGGTGTTACATAGGAATGCAGGTGTACTACATTGTACTCAGTTTTGTCACTGTTTTATCCATGGTGTTAATACAATTACAGTTAAAATCTCATCATGAAACACCATCCAAAAATTCATCAATGACCCTGTAAGTCTATGTGCGCACGGTGCGTTTTTCCGCAGCGTTTTTGCACGTTTTTCGGGTGCCTTTTTGGTCTAAAAACTGCATGACTTTGCTTCCTCAGCAAAGTATATGAGTTTTCATTTTTGCTATCCGCACAGTGCAGTTTTGTTTTAGGTGCGTTTTTGTGGTGACCACAAAGATGCAACATATCAATTATTTCTGCGTTTTTGCCAATGTTTTTCACCCATGCAATGCATTGGAAAAAACACAGCAACAAAAACGCAGCAAAAAATGCTCAAAAATGTGCAAAAACGCATGTGTTTTTTTCTCATGCGTTTTACCGTGGATGCGTTTTTGTGTGTTTTTTGTAGCCAAAAATGCACAAAAACGCTCCCTCGTTGTGGTCACAAAAAAATGCAGCGTGCGCACATAGCCTAACACTGCTGGTTTTAGCCATCCCACTATGGACCATATGACTTGTAGTTGATGGCACTTCTGGTGATGTCAGCAGCATTTTAGTAAATTTTTAAGATAGTCCACACATTTATTTATTCGTCAATTACTGAATGCCAACAAAAGTTATATATAATAACAATTCTTATTGTGTGGTTTTTTTTTTAAAATTTATTGTATTATGGTGTTGTTGAAATTTGTTGAACAAATAAATGCATGATATTTGTTGTGCAACATTGTAAACATTTTATTCTTTTAAAGGGAATCTGTGAGCAGGATTTTGCCATGTAGTTGGAAGACATGTCTCTTATCACAAAGTGTGCTTTTGTTTACCTGTAATGTCATTCAGACGCCTGGTCAGTTCGGCCTGGTCAGTTCGGCCTGGTCAGTTCGGCCTGGTCAGTTCGGCCTGGTCAGTTCGGCCTGGTCAGTTCCTGTTTTTTTGCGAACCTACTGACAGGACTATCTTTTCAATGTCTTTTGTGTAGTATCGGATGCACACAGAAGCACTTCAGAGTCCCATAAGTTTCTACAAAAAACACATCGGATGCCGTATGTTCATTCTGTTGTGATGGAACATGTCCTATTCTGTCCTGTAATTGCGGACCATGACACAAGTCAATAGGTCCGCAAAATCCCCAGAAGCACCACGGAAGCACTTCCATGTGACCTCCGTCAGGTGCCCCTGCAGTCTGTGTCCCTCTCCTGCGCCAGTGCCATTGCTGCCTGCACCGCAGTGTGTCAAAAGCTGCCCGCATCGCAGTGTGTCAGCATCTGCCTCCACTGCAGTGTGTCAGCATCTGCCTCCACTGCAGTGTGTCAGCATCTGCCTCCACTGCAGTGTGTCAGCATCTGCCTCCACTGCAGTGTGTCAGCATCTTCGGGGATGACAAGCGCTGCCGTCAGGAGGTTAGTTAAGTTCATTACCTGCTGTGATGAAGTCTGCTGCACTCCTAACGTCAGTGCTCATCACTGACTTCCATGCCCGCCACGTTCTCACATCAAGTCTCGCAGGTGGCCCGAGACTGTGACGTCACAGGTCGCTCGCGACACTTCACTTGTGAACGCGGCAGACAATGGAAGTCAGTGACGAGCGCTGATGTCAGGAGTGCAGCGGCGTTCATCACCCCAGGTAATGTACCTAGCTAACTTCATGATGTCGGCGCTCGTTATGCCCTGCGGTGACCTGGCCTGACTTAATGATGTTTGCTCAGGTCCCTGCACTGCTCTCCCAGCCAATGGGGAATATTCTTTTCTTCATTGACTGGGACAGTGAGTATGGTATGGATTGTCGTGGGATCCCCTTATTGGATTACGCCGGACCCGGATTTGATTTTTCTTTCCAATAAATTGGTGAAAGATGAAATGTGTTGGGGAGTGTTTTTTTTAAATAAAAATTTGTTTGTCATCTATTTTTTTGTATTACTGACTGGGTTAGTGATGTTGGCTATTTGATAGATGCCGTGACTTCACTAACTTCTGGGCTTGATGCCAGGTGACATTACACAGCTGGTTTCAACCCAATATATTACCCCGATTGCCACCGCAACAGGGCAATCGGGAAGAGCCAGGTAAAGCCCTGGGACTGTTGCATCTAATGGATGCGGCAATTTAGGGCGGCTGCTGGCTGATATTTTTAGGTTTGGGGGCTTGTGGGAGATACCAGCCCCCAGCTGTGAGGCTTTATCTTGGCTGGGTATCAAAATTGGGGGGACCGAACAATGTTTTTTTTTTTAAGTATTTATTTTACTGTATGATATAGACCCGCCCACCAGCGGCTGTTATTGGTTGCAGTCAGACAGCTGGCACTCAGCATGGGGGTGCGTCTGACTGCAACCAATCACAGATACCGGTGAGCGAGGGAAGTAGTGAATATGTATGAGTCTAATTAGCAGAAGACTCAGGAAGAACAAAGTGCTGCCGCAGGAGCAGTGTAAGCCTTCCCGGTGATCGGTGAGTATGCAGCGCTTGCTCCTACCCCTTTGTTCCAGATCCTGTTCCCCATAGACTTTATATGAGGACGAGCATCTGGCCAGATACCGTGTATAGTATTTAATGCTCCTTCCGTCTTTTTTGCGGTCAGCAAAAAAAGACCGAAGTCACACAGATGACACATGGACCGTCTACGGAATGGAACAGTTGTCACACGGATGTCACAGGGATGCATTCGTGGAAAAACAGGACCGCTTTATCATTAGTGGGTCTGAGGAACATGTGAGCTCAAGTCCAACTCTGCCCCTTCTGTGATTAGCAGGTGCTAGAGGTGGGGAGACAAAAGGCGCAATAGGGTCTTACCCGATATAACGTGAAATGATAAGAAGGGAATAGGTACACTCACCTGATAGGGTTGTGCCAGTCACAACTCCTTGAATCGCATGTGAGTGTCAGCGTGGTTTAAGCAGCGGCCCCGTAAATAGTGGAAAAATATATATAATAAAGAAAAACGGGTTTTAGCCGCGCTTAAAAACCACTGATGCAGGATTAATGAAGAAGTTTCTTTTTATTTCAGCATTCCAACGCGTTTCAGAGACAAGGACCGTCTCCTTCCTCAGGGAAAAAAGAAATCATACACATATCCACAGCCTAATGCTTTATAAGAGGATGCAAACTGCCACGTTGACAGCCATGACGTCATCCACCCACCCGGTTGTAGGGCGATTACTCATAGACACGTGGAGACGTACAAAAGAAGAAGGAAAAAAGAAGGGAAAAAAATGGTCACATTTTGATACATTAAAAACATCGCAAGAATGCGAACAAACATCATAAATTACAATGAAAATGGAAAAAAAAATCTTTTTGTGGTTCATTACCGGCATATATGAAAATATAGACATAGTTTGGGTATAAAGAGATAAAAAGAAATTGGAAAGATGCGAACTTATAAGAAGGTGCTAGTGTGCAAAGGGGTTAACCACCAAACCATTACTCCAAATCCGTCAAATGATCTTGATGGAGATGGGAATGGGATGTCATTTTGTGACTTAAAGAGACCAATATTTATGAGCAAAAATTCTTCATAATGCTCCATGGAATAATTTAATATATATAGAGATCTGTATGGGCACATAAACGTGATTAGTGCTGGTGCAGACATATTATGACCGACTTGAAATAGTGAGCTTGTCTGATTGTAAAAATAGGATTTTAGAAGTGCAGAAAAAGGTGAACAATTATCTGAACCGTGAAGGGCTGGTGTAGAGGAATCTAAAGTAAGATGAAAAGAGATCGCATGCGTGAAGGAAAGGAGCGAGTATCAGGGTTGTCGGGGTGAAACGGGTTCAGACCGTGGGAAAATGAAAGAATGCGCAGGCGCACAGAGCAAGTATAACCCAGCGGAGGTAACAAAGGGTCAGACCGTGGGAGAAAAACTGTGTGTGCAGTAATATAGAGTGGGGGGTAAATGCACATGTGAAAGTACGCTGTGCAGAATTGAGGAATGGACGGGACTAATGATTATACTAATAAAAAATGTGTTGTAATGGTTATTTAATATCTAAAGGAGGGGGGAAGGGGAAAAAAAAATTTATTTATTTATTTTTTTTAATACCACTCCATTAGGGGGTATTTTACAAAGATATACTCGATATGAAAGCTTAGATAGTAATAAAAATATTTTTTTGGAAAGGATTTTATCAATTATTATTAAAATTGGAACAACTCTCTAAATCTCTGGAGTATAGAAACACGCTGGATAAGTCTAGAAATACTAAAATCATATTAAAAGATAGGGAATGTATGGCAATAATACATACATAAAAAGAAAGGGGGGGGAGTTTTTTTCCCCGAAAACTCCCAAAACATTATTTTAAAAGTGGATGATCAAGTAAAAATGCCTTGAGGTAGCACATGTGGCAAGGGTTTCATAGACTCATGATAAATTATCTTAAAACACTGTTTGTAGTTTTAAGTAATATGATCACAGTGTTTTAAGATAATTTATCATGAGTCTATGTAACCCTTGCCACATGTGCTACCTCAAGGCATTTTTACTTGATTATTGCCATACATTCCCTATCTTTTAATATGATTTTAGTATTTCTAGACTTATCCAGCGTGTTTCTATACTCCAGAGATTTAGAGAGTTGTTCCAATTTTAATAATAATTGATAAAATCCTTTCCAAAAAATTATTTTTATTACTATCTAAGCTTTCATATCGAGTATATCTTTGTAAAATACCCCCTAGTGGAGTGGTATTAAAAAAAAAAAAAAAAAAAAATAAAATTTCCCTTTCCCCCCTCCTTTAGATATTAAATAACCATTCCAACACATTTTTTATTAGTATAATCATTAGTCCCGTCCATTCCTCAATTCTGCACAGCGTACTTTCACATGTGCATTTACCCACCACTCTATATTACTGCACACACAGTTTTCCTCCCACGGTCTGACCCTTTGTTACCTCCGCTGGGTTATACTTGCTCTGTGCGCCTGCGCATTCTTTCATTTTCCCACGGTCTGAACCCGTTTCACCCCGACAACCCTGATACTCGCTCCTTTCCTTCACGCATGCGATCTCTTTTCATCTTACTTTAGATTCCTCTACACCAGCCCTTCACGGTTCAGATAATTGTTCACCTTTTTCTGCACTTCTAAAATCCTATTTTTACAATCAGACAAGCTCACTATTTAAAATCGGTCACAATATGTCTGCACCAGCACTAATCACGTTGATGTGCCCACACAGATCTCTATAGATATTAAATTGTTCTATGGAGCTTTATGAAGAATTTTTGCTCATAAATATTGGTCTCTTTAAGTCACAAAATGACATCCCATTCCCATCTCCATCAAGATCATTTGACGGATTTGGAGTAATGGTTTGGTGGTTAACCCCTTTGCACACTAGCACCTTCTTATAAGTTCGCATCTTTCCAATTTCTTTTTATCTCTTTATACCCAAACTATGTCTATATTTTCATATATGCCGGTAATGAACCACAAAAATAATTTTTTTCCATTTTTATTGTAATTTATGATGTTTGTTCGCGTTCTTGCGATGTTTTTAATGTATCAAAATGTGACCATTTTTTCCCTTCTTTTTCCTTCTTCTTTTGTACGTCTCCACGCTTCTATGAGTCATCGCCCTACAACCGGGTGGGTGGATGACGTCATGGCTGTCAACGTGGCAGTTTGCATCCTCTTATAAAGCATTAGGCTGTGGATATGTGTATGATTTCTTTTTTCCCTGAGGAAGGAGACGGTCCTTGTCTCTGAAACGCGTTGGAATGCTGAAATAAAAAGAAACTTCTTCATTAATCCTGCATCAGTGGTTTTTAAGCGCGGCTAAAACCCGTTTTTCTCTTTATTATATATATTTTTCCTTCTGTGATTAGCAGCTTCTGTCTTTGGAAATCTACACTGAAAGCCTGGTGTGGGCTGGGGCAGCTGTATGGGCTCTGCTACATGCAAAAAATAAAGTCTTTCACTGTGTCAGAATGGCTGCAGCCAGTGATATAAATGACACATCACTGGAATCAGGGTCCCTGCCCCTACATCATGCTGTTTTCATATGGGGAGCAAAAACCTGCTGACAGATTCCCTTTAACGGGTTGGGAGCTCAATTTTGTGGCACAGGTCTTTAATGCATGACTTTGCCAATTTCAAAATATGAACTCAAGGTCCAATTTGGCAGAAATCCATGTAATCTACTTCGGGCTTGTAAACACGGTGCATTTCTGCACCATTTTAAGCTGCAGAGTCTCATTGTCAAAATGCATGCGTTTTGCCTTCCAAACAAGGTCTATGTGACTTCTGCAAAATTTGTGCGCACGATGCTTTTTAAACGCAGCGTTTTGAGTGTCAGAAATTTGACAAAATCTCTGCATTTAAAAATGCAGCATGTCAATTTTTCAGTGCGTTTTGACAGCGTTTAACAACCGTTGAAATCAATGAGATGTTTGAAAACACAGCCAAAATCCTAAGCATTGCGTTTTCTCTGCATTTATGTTGCAAGCCGCATGCTTTTTTTGATGTCAACAAATGTTTTGGCCTGGAAGTGAGTTCAAGAGGTTTACTGTTAACCTCACATCCAGCCCTAAATAAAATGAGAGTTGTACTATATTTAATATTCATTTTAATTAATAAATATTATTTAATATACTTTTTCTGAATATTCACAATATAGTGAATGAGTAGAAGCAGGAAATGTAATCAGTAGGTTTCTTTATTTTTTTTTTCTCATGGTGTTTGATTGAAGAAACTTTATTTTCCATTAACAAAGTTTTGTAAACGCATCAAAATTTAAGAATTGAAGATGCATTGAAAAAGCGCTTAAAACGCACAAAAAACACAGAAAACGCGCTCAAAATGCATGCGTATTTCTTAAGTTTTTTGGACAAAAGCAAAAATGTCAAAATCAGAAACTGCCAGAGGATGCATTTATTTCTGCAATGAACAGGACGCAGTGTGCGCCAAGCCCTTAGGTTACTAATTGTGAACTGCTGCACATCAAGATGGAGCTATTTTATGACTGGATGTAACCAATTCCTTATGATATTGATTGCAGTGTGACACAGGGGCCATCTCATTACTATGCTGGTAGGGGAAAAAGACTAGTACACATAGCAACCAAATACTGTGGTATAACCTAAGTCCCACCTATCAATCACCTCATGAGCATACAGACAATATTAGGGTACTTTCACACTTGCGTTGTGCGGCATCCGTTACAATGCGTTGTGCATCATCACCGCACACACACCGGCACTACTGCACCCATCATCACTGCACACACACTGGCACTACCACACCCATCATCACCGCACACACGCAGGCACTACTTCCCCCATTATCACCACACACACAAGCACTACCACTCCCATCATCACTGCACACACCGGCACTACCGCCCCCATCATCACCGCACACATACCGGTACTACCGCACCCATCATCACCACACACGCAGGCAGTACAGCCCCCATCAGCACCACACACACCGGCACTACCTGAGTGACATCAGCGCTGACAGCGCGATTCACTTCAGTTTCTGCGTTGAGATCACAGTGAGCGGCGGTGTTCTACTGCCGCTCCTGTCAGCTTCCGATGTAGCAGAGCTGAAAGCATCGTGGGACCTTGTGTGGATTACATCGAACCTGGAGTGGTATTTGGGGATTAATAAAGTGGTGAAAGAGGGTGTTTTTTTAGTCTTTCATTTCAAATAACGGATTTTTCGTTGTTTGTGTTTATTTACTTTCACTACAGATTAATCATGGGGGGTGTCTCATAGATGCCTGCCATCATTAACCTAGGACTTAGTGGCAGCTATGGGCTGAGATTAACTCCTTATTACCCCGATTGCCACTGCACCAGGGCAATTCGGGATGAGCCGGGTAGAGTCCTGGGACTGTCGCATCTAATGAATGCAACAATTCCAGGCGGCTGCTGGCTGATATTTTTAGGCTGGGGGGCTCCCCCTAACGTGGGGCTTCCCATCCTGAGAATACCAGCCTTTAGCCGTGTGGCTTTATTTTGGCTGGTATCAAAATTGGGGTGGACCGCACACCGTTTTTTTTAAATTATTTATTTATTTATTGTACTGCACGATATAGACCCGCCTACCGGCGGCTGTGATTGGTTGCAGTGAGACAGCTGTCACTCAGCGTGGGGACACGTCTGACTGCAACCAATCATAGGTGCCGGGGGATGGGGGAAACAGTGAATACGAGATAGAATAATGAGCAGCGGCATTTTCAAAAGCAGGAGAAGCCGCCAGAGCAGTGTGACAGCTGTGCAGCGCCGCACCGGTGATCGGTGATTATGAGAGAGGGAATGAGAGGGAGAGACCGAGAGAGAGAGAGACCGACCAGCAGACCGACCGACAAAGAGAGAGAAAAACTGACCGACAGAGAAAGAGAGAGACCGATAGACAGACGGCAAATGCATGGCGACAGAATCCAGCACGATAGACATTCATTATGCCTCTTAACGGATCCCGACAGAATCCTGCCAAGTGCGTTTTTTTACACAAACAAAAAACGTTACATTGCGCATTCCTTCCGTCTGACGATCACTGACGGTCACTGACAAAACAACTGATGCGCTGCGGGTGGATGCAACGCAAGACTATCCGTTGCAATCTGACCTTAATAGAAGCCTATGAGGAATAAACGGATTCCTGCAATGGTTACCATAATTCCTCAAGGCGGCGGATTGCAACGGATGCCGCACAATGCAAGTGTGAAAGTACCCTTACATGAACCCAGTGTCAGAGGTGTTACATGTTAGAATATGCAATGCGTTACAATCCAGGTACTGTGGAACCTCGGGTTACGAGTAACTTGGTGTGCGAGTATTTCGCTATATGAGCAAAGCTTGCTGTAAATTTGTAACTCATTTTATGAGAAAGCTTTGCTGCACGAGCTAATACTGACCGCACACACTTCCGGTTCCGTACTTTAACTGCGCTCTGACCCGCTCTTGCAGTCTGCACAAACACGCAAAAACACGCACAAACATGCACAAACACACAAAAACACACACAAACACGTACAAACACACACATATTATGCTCACCTTATCTTCCGTTCCATCGCCGGCCTCATGGTTCTTGTAGTTCGCGGGTACAGGATGTGTATCGGGTAACCATCGCGATGATGGAGGAACTTCCGCTGTCAGCCGCTTCTCAAAGACAGTGCGCTGACCAATCAGAGGCAAGCAGTGCCTGCCTTTGACATCAGCGCTCTGGCAGTGGAAGCTGCAGCATCGGACGTGATGGTTACCCGATTCACATCCTGTACCGGCGAACTACAAGAACCAGGAGGCCGGCGAGAGAACGGAAGGTAAGGTGAGCATAATACAGTTAGGTCCAGAAATATTTGGACAGTGACACAAGTTTTGTTATTTTAGCTGTTTACAAAAACATGTTCAGAAATACAATTATATATATAATATGGGCTGAAAGTGCACACTCCCAGCTGCAATATGAGAGTTTTCACATTCAAATCGGAGAAAGGGTTTAGGAATCATAGCTCTGTAATGCATAGCCTCCTCTTTTTCAAGGGACCAAAAGTAATTGGACAAGGGACTCTAAGGGCTGCAATTAACTCTGAAGGCGTCTCCCTCGTTAACCTGTAATCAATGAGGTAGTTAAAAGGTCTGGGGTTGATTACAGGTGTGTGGTTTTGCATTTGGAAGCTGTTGCTGTGACCAGACAACATGCGGTTGAGGTGAAGCAGAACATCCTGAGGCTGAAAAAAAAGAAAAAATCCATCAGAGAGATAGCAGACATGCTTGGAGTAGCAAAATCAACAGTCGGGTACATTCTGAGAAAAAAGGAATTGACTGGTGAGCTTGGGAACTCAAAAAGGCCTGGGCGTCCACGGATGACAACAGTGGTGGATGATCGCCGCATACTTTCTTTGGTGAAGAAGAACCCGTTCACAACATCAACTGAAGTCCAGAACACTCTCAGTGAAGTAGGTGTATCTGTCTCTAAGTCAACAGTAAAGAGAAGACTCCATGAAAGTAAATACAAAGGGTTCACATCTAGATGCAAACCATTCATCAATTCCAAAAATAAACAGGCCAGATTTAAATTTGCTGAAAAACACCTCATGAAGGCAGCTCAGTTCTGGAAAAGTATTCTATGGACAGATGAGACAGATGAGACAAAGATCAACCTGTACCAGAATGATGGGAAGAAAAAAGTTTGGAGAAGAAAGGGAACGGCACATGATCCAAGGCACACCACATCCTCTGTAAAACATGGTGGAGGCAACGTGATGGCATGGGCATGCATGGCTTTCAATGGCACTGGGTCACTTGTGTTTATTGATGACATAACAGCAGACAAGAGTAGCCGGATGAATTCTGAAGTGTACCGGATATACTTTCAGCCCAGATTCAGCCAAATGCCGCAAAGTTGATCGGACGGCGCTTCATAGTACAGATGGACAATGACCCCAAGCATACAGCCAAAGCTACCCAGGAGTTCATGAGTGCAAAAAAGTGGAACATTCTGCAATGGCCAAGTCAATCACCAGATCTTAACCCAATTGAGCATGCATTTCACTTGCTCAAATCCAGACTTAAGACGGAAAGACCCACAAACAAGCAAGACCTGAAGGCTGCGGCTGTAAAGGCCTGGCAAAGCATTAAGAAGGAGGAAACCCAGCGTTTGGTGATGTCCATGGGTTCCAGACTTAAGGCAGTGATTGCCTCCAAAGGATTCGCAACAAAATATTGAAAATAAAAATATTTTGTTTGGGTTTGGTTTATTTGTCCAATTACTTTTGACCTCCTAAAATGTGGAGTGTTTGTAAAGAAATCTGTACAATTCCTACAATTTCTATCAGATATTTTTGTTCAAACCTTCAAATTAAACGTTACAATCTGCACTTGAATTCTGTTGTAGAGGTTTCATTTCAAATCCAATGTGGTGGCATGCAGAGCCCAACTCGCGAAAATTGTGTCACTGTCCAAATATTTCTGGACCTAACTGTATGTGTGTGTTTGTGTGTGTTTGTGTGTGTTTGTGCATGTGTGGAATGGTAAAATAGGGGACCAGGATGGGACATTGAACAAGTTGTGTAACAAATTGTCTGAGCTTCCATTATTTCCTATGGGAAATTTTGCTTTACTTGACGAGTAACTTGGTTTACAAGCACACTCCCAGAACGGATTGTTCTCGTAAACCAAGGTTCCACTGTATATAGCTGTGGGCATTACACATACATTAAGCTGATTTCATCAGCTCTCATTCATATGCTTCAGAGGAAAGCTTGCAGAGTAAATATTGCCATTTCCACCCCATATCATTTCACTACTTGCATTAAATCTGCATTTTTTTCAGCAACAAAATCTGGAGCAAAAAATTGCTATGGTTTTCCTCCAGAGGAGGAGGTAAAATCCAAAGTGCTATTTGTTGCTGTGGATGTCATTGCAAAACCCCCCTACCCATTTCCAAAACCACCGATTACTTGGCAAAGGTTGTCTGTCACATCTCTTGTTAATTTACCCTGGTGATACTTTTTGTGTGATCTTGAGATTTAAAATGAAACTGTAATTTTAATTTTTATTTTGATAAATCAATAGTACACATGGAAATAAGAATCTTTGAATTACATCTTATCAGACAAATTTGCTTCTTTCTCTGGTAGGATTGATCAGTCAATATTAGAGATGAGCGGTGTTCGAATCCAAGCGTTCGCCAATTTCAAATTCGAGTTGTTTTGGGCGATGTTCGAGACGTTCGACAAACTCGAACGATTTGCTTAACATATGACCGTTCGAGTTACCGTTCGATAACGGTTCGATCACCAAAAGTGTAGCTAGTTACTAGCTGGCTTTTCACTGTAATACTGTCAGTCATTGTTAATAATGATATTATCAAAATTCAGCGTATAGTGTGCAGGGGGGACAGGGTTTAGATCAGTGCTGCTGAGTGCTGAAAGAATGGCAATCGCCATTGTTTTTTTTCCTAACCGCGCGTACAGTGGGGCGGGCCAGGCTGTCAGCTAATCACAGCAAAGTGGATTTTTGCAAGACAAGCAAGGGCATGTTTCATTGGCTGTGCATGTCACATGTCCTTGCCCTATAAGACCCGGCCCTTTTCCCCATCGCTGCCATTATCTCAGTGCTGTGGGTGTGTGTCAGTCACGGCTCCCGCTGCTGCTGCTGCTGTGGGCGCTATACACTTATACAGTGCAATCTACTCATCGGTTTAGGGATTAGGGACTACTTGTAATTTCAGCCCTTTTCAGGGCTAGATTAGAGCAGTTCATAGCCATTTTTGCTAGGCAGGTCTGTGCCAGCGCTGTGCAAGCGTTTTTCACAGCGTCTGTCTAAATCAACTCAGGCAATTCCTTGGGGCATAGTATCAGTGTTTGTGATAGTCAGTGACATACCACTGCTGTCAAGAAAGCTACCCCTCCTCTCCATTTCTACTAGCCAATTTTTAACTGCAGGTAGTCCAGGCAATTCTTTGGGGCATAGTATCAGTGTGTGTGATAGTCAGTGATGTACCACTGCTGTCAAGAAAGCTACCCCACCTCTCCATTTCTACTAGCCAATTTTTAACTGCAGGTAGTCCAGGCAATTCTTTGGGGCATAGTATCAGTGTGTGTGATAGTCAGTGACGTACCACTGCTGTGAAGAAAGCTACCCCACCTCTCCATTTCTAGTAGCCAATTTTTAACTGCAGCTAGTCCAGCCAATCTGTGAGGAAGGTGCAGGCGTAGATATAATGTTGCCTTCATCCAAAGCTGGTGCTCTCGATGTCTGAGAGAGCTCAACACCAGCAGCTGTTTCCACTTTCAAAACAACTGACGACCTGCCAATCACACTGCCTGTTGCAGGTATGGCTACTTTCACACTTCCGTTGAACGGCATCCGTTGCATTGCATTGTGTGACGGATGCAACGGATGTGTTGCATATAATGGCACAACGGATGCAATGGATCGTACAAAACAACGGAAAGCTTTGTTTTTTATTTTTTTTTTCTTCTTTACAGTTTTACCGGCAGCTGACTATTGTGAACGATCAGCTGATTACCCGGCGGCCGGGCGCTCAGCTGATCGCTCTCAATAGCCGGCGGTCGGGGGCGCTCAGCTGAGAGCTCTCACATGCCGGCGGCCGGGGGCGCTCAGCTGAACGTTCGGCCACCGAGAAACAAAATAAAGTTTCTGTGATTTACAAAAAAAAAGAGTATGCGCAGTGAAAAATAAAGGTTTCCGCCACTCAACAAAATGTTACATGCTGCGTTCATTCCGCCCGACGCAGCGTCACAATAACGACGCTGCGTCATCCAGCGGATGCAACGCTGACCCTTGCGTTACAGTGCATCGTCCATACAAGTCTATGGAGAATAGCGCAGTGCGTTAACGGACTGCGCTATTCTACATAGTGACGGACTGCGCTGAACGCAAGTGTGAAAGTACCCTAAAGAGGTGGAAGGTCTGCGTCCTAAAGCACGTGTGGCTGCTGTCCCCACAGTCACAGAGGATGAAGAGCACACAGATGCACTTGATGGGGCTGACGGTGGTTGCACAGCCCCGCTAGGCCGCAATGTAGCACAGTGAGCTTCCCACTGCGACTTTTGCTTCATTTAAAGTAGTGTACAGGGTGGGCTCCCCAGTATACAGCAAAACCATGCACCAGGAAAAGGACTCTAGGCAGTTGGGTTGATAAATGATTGTTTAACTTTACCAAAACAAACAAAAAAACCATGCATAAAACAGAAAGAATAGAACAATCTATTCACAAGGCCAAAAGCCTACACCCCTATGCTGCGCCACTCGTAATGGCGATTTATACCCCCTGCTCACCAACGTTTGCCTAACCAAGGGACTGTCTAAACAGTCGCCTAATACCTGGTAATCCCTCTGGGTAGCAGGAGTAATTGTGTGTGTGTGTGTGTGTGTGTGTGTGTGTGTATAGGCAGAGGGAGTGGCTAAGATTAGAGCTCCACCCCGCCTGCCTCTTCTATCTACATAGAATCTCATTAGTAACAGCTGCCATCTCCTCTCAGTAATGGGAAAATCTTCACTGAGTACAGATTTTACCTCCAGAATTGAGAAAGTTGATAATAAGTATGACTGATCAATTCTCAGAGAAAGCAGCAGATTTGTCTGATAAGATATATTACAAAGTTACTTATTTACATGTGTACTATGGATTTATTAAATACAAATGAAAATGACGGGGATGCTTTAAGTGCTAGTATGGTAGTTCTCTAACGTATCAGAATCTCCACAAGAAAATATGGACCAGAAAATCTGCCACAACTTGGGAATCCGTAAAAAAACAAACAAAATGAAATGGTAAGTGCTCTCCCTGCGTCCAGAACGCTCTCCACCACAGCTTATGTCTCTGTCATTTGGCTGCAGCAATGACTTAAGATTTATTATTTTTTTACATGACTGCAGTCATTTGGTCATCACTTTTTTAATAAGCAAATACCCCTTTCATATTGCATGATTGATCATTTGGTTGACTTTACTCACCTCCACAAAGTAGAAGCAAGGCAACAGAGTCATACTGTCCTTGGGGGGGCGAACTTTGCTTTTCTCCTTAGGGGAGATCATTGCACCCAGTGGGGTGACTGGAGAGATAGAAGGGTCCGTAGGACACCTGTGGATAGAAAATGCAAAGAATTTTTTTTTAATACAATATTTTCTTTCTTGTTAAATTATTATTTTTTCCCTGTTTTATGATGTAGGAAAGTTTTATATACAGCATTTTTAAGAAAAGTGCCACAGTTTCTGTGGTAGTAATTCATGCAGTTTTTTTTTAGCCAAAGGACTACCAAGGAATGGGAAATATAAAGGAACAACTAAGGCTATGTTCACACTTTGCGTTTTCACCTGCGTTTCCGCTGCTTTTAGAGTCAGTTTTGAACTGCAGCGTTTTTGTGCCCAAATGCATGCGTTTTGATTTTCCATTAAAGTCAATGAGAAATCATGAATTCTTGTACACACTTTGCGTTTACAAACGCATCACAAAATTTGCATAAGTTTGGTCAAAAACCATGCGTTCAGAAAAGGACCCTGTCAATTGTTTTTGCCATTTGTGGTGCGTTTTGTTAACATTGAAGTCAATGAGAAGTTGCAAAAAGCAAGAAATATCAAAATTCCTGCGTTTTACCTGCTTTTTCATTGCAGAAAACATGCGTTTTGGACTACCAAAACGCATGCTTTTTGGACATCAAAATAATGAATTGATATGTTCCTTTACACACACACATAATCCGACAATTAAATTTAAGAAAAATATGCATTTATTGTTATTTTACCGATAAAATGTATCTTAACGCTATAATTTTATTAAATATATCTTTTTCCATTATTTTTCCCATTAATATAAATTTGTCCCTTTTTTTTCTACTTTTTCATTCCGTCTGAATGTTTCAACTTTATTTAGTAGTGTCTTGATGTTCAAAACGCATCTGTCAAAACGCAGGTGAAAAAGCATGCAAAAAGCGCTGAAAACGCATCTGAAACGCGGTAAATACGCATGCGTTTTCAGCGCTAAATTTCTTAAAAAGGCAACTTTGGCTAAATCAATTAAGCCCAAAACGTGCGTTTACAACTGCATGTAGGATGACGGAAAGTGCGCACATAGCCTAAGGGTATATTGACACAGAGGTTTTTTTTAAGGATTCTTTTGGAGCATGTCCACTTCAATAAATGACTGAACAATTACTAAAAAAAATGCTTGAAACACTTCTCCTATTCATTTGTATTGCATAACCAATTTTCTGTTCAGTCTTTTGAGCTTTTTTTTGTATTTGCTTAAGGTTTTGAAAATTTCTTGCTTGGAGATAAGAAAGTGCATGTTACTTCTTTGAAGCGGATCTTGATGGAATCCAATGAAATGCCTTTAAGGCTGTGTCCGCACTTTGCAGTTCAATTCCGCAGCGTGTAAGTCACTGCATGTGCGTCTCAGAACGCAGCCGAAAAAGCTGCGTTCTGAGACGCATTCGGCAGAACGCAAAGTGCGGACATTCCTGGAGAGAATTAATGCATTCTGGATGCTTTCTCTGCCATAGACAGAGTGAGAAAAACATCCAGAACGCACATTTTTCACAGTACGCACCCACTCGGCTCTGCAGCATCCCCATAGACTTGCAGCAGAGCCGAGTGGGACCGCACTGTCACTGTCATGGCTGTCGTGCTGATATTGTTAGGCTGCGGATCTCCCCATAATGTGGAGCTCCCCATCCTGAGAATACCAGCCTTCAGCCATGTGGCTTTACCCTGGCTGGTATCCAAATGGGGGGGACTGCACGTCATTTTTATTTTCATTTATTTATTTATTTATTTTACTCCTTGATATAGACACGCCCACCGGCAGCTGTGATTGGTTGCAGTGAGACAGCTGTCACTCAGGGTGGGGGCATGTCTGACTGCAACCAATCATAGGTGCCGGTGGGCGGGGGAAGCAGGGAATACGCGATGGATTAATGAGCGGCCGGCATTTTCAAAAGAGAAGCCGCCACAGTGTGAACGCCGTGCTGCGCTGCGCCGGTGATTGTGGATCGGTAAGTATGAGAGAGGGGGTGAGAGGGAGAGACCGACATGGACAGAGAGAGAGACAGAGACATAGAGAGAGAGAGACAGACAAACCGACCGACAGACTGACCAACAGAGAGAGAGACCGAAAGACCTGCCTTTGTTATGTTAAAAAAATATGTGGATCGCAATAATAATGCAATGCAAGCGCACTGCTTAACATTTTGGCAGCGATTTACTACAACTCATTGATTTCAATGGGTGTAGAACGCAGCCAAAATGGCAAAAACAATTGACATGCTGCTTCTTTGAACGCATGGTTTTTGCCCAAAATTATGCAGATTAAACGCAGCGTTTGGAAACGCAAAGTGCGGACAAGAAATTCACATTTTCCATAGACTTTGCTGGAAAATCAAAACGCATGCCTTTTGGCATGAAAACGCTGTCGTTCAAAACGGACCTAAAAAGCAGCTGAAAAGCAGGTGGAAACGGAAAGTGCGGACACAGCCTAAGAGAAATTAAAGTCTTCAAAATCACTTCAGGAAACAAAAATCTCCTCCAAAAACGCCTTAGTATGTGCGTACAACATATTTTTTAGACAGGCGAACCTGTTTGGTTTTTCAAGTGGAATATGCTTCAACAAACATTTTTTTTCCCCTGAAGCATCTTTCCAATGTTTTGGGGATTCTTATTTCTCTGGAGTGTTCCCTAAACTTGGTGGCTACGCTGGCATCTAAATGATGCCATATGCATATAGCCTAAAAAAATGATTCCGGAAATGGTTTCCACTGGAAAACTCATTGTTTTTGACAATGTTGAGAAAATGCGTGTGTACATAGCTTTTACCTTTCCGCTGGATCCTCGTGTAGACACAAAAAACTGCATCAAATCTGCCATGGTATTTTAAAGCACCTTAATTCACCAATATAGTGGTCCTATTTAGGCTGCATTTACAGGATGAGGCTACAGTGCATTTAGCCACTATAGCGGTAAAACTCAAATAGTTTTTGCTGCTACTTTTGAAAACCAAAGCCAAACAGTGTGTTATTGCTGTGATGGTAGCAAAAAACACAATGCAGACACAACATGTGAACATACAGTAGATTTAGAGTGCATTATACTGTCCTATTTTCTGGAACCCTCGTTTCCTGATAATTGCTTAAACAGGTTGCCAATCACTTTGCGATCGAGCAAAATGCTTACTTAAAAATCATTGTTGTAGCCCCCCTTCACCCATCAGTAATTCTGGTACCTATAACACCATTTTCATATGCAGACCCATTAAAATCAAAGGGTCTGTGCACACGGAAAACACAACATCACGACACACGGAGGACTACATGCACTTTTAACATGTCTGTGAAAAACGTAAAAGAATTCTTAGGCAGCACATGGTCCTGTGTAAATAGGAATGTATTATGATTGATCTGTGATCATGGAAAGACTGTCAGACTGTCTAATCGGGCAATTAAATGTCTACCACTCAGCTTCTACATCGCTATCGGCAGATGGCCGCGGATAAATACCTCCTTATTTTGTCTTTTTCACTTTTTTACACTGGATGCTGTAAGGACAGAACCATAGAAAGAAGTAAAGTGTCACTGGCAAGATCAGACGAGAGCATTTTGGGTTGGGGGTAAATTGTTTTCATGTATTTCCATATAACAAATCTACAAACTTTAAAAGACACATATTACTGTTTTAATGCAATCATATTAACTTTTTTGTCTTGCAAATTCAAATGACTTATTAATTTTATGTTTGGGGCTAAGAACTAACAGTTGTTAACTTCCTGCCTATTTTGTATGGTGACTATCACTGCCGGCTTAGGCCATGTGCCCACAGGCGCTCGTACCTGCGGATATATTCGCAGGTACGGCCGCATGTTTCCCGCAGCTGCCCGCCGACATCCGCAGCTATTTTTAGCTGCGAGTTTCCAGCGGAATAGCTGCGAGACACATGCGGACTTTCACTCGATTTACCTGCGGACGCCCCGGCCTCTATCTCCATAGCGGAGGGCCGGGATCTCTGCAAGTAAATCCGCATGAATAATTGACATGCAGTTAGGTGCGGCTGAGGGATCTCCGCAGGAGATTCCGCAGCCGCACTTTCCGCAGCGTGGACACAGACACTCCCCATGTCCCATAGGGTAATATGGGGAGTGCCTGTACATGCTAGAACCTGCGGATTTATCTGGAAAATCCAGAAAAATCCACAGGTTTTCCGCGGCAAACTCCGCAGCAAAAAGCTCCCGTGGGCACATGGCCTTAGCCAGCAATTCCCCTGCTTCATTTTCCCTTAACAGAGCAGAACCTTCTTATCCAGTCTGCTCCACCGATAGGGTGTCAGTGCAGATGTAATGCTGAATGAATGCCAGCTACCCGCAGTTAAGAAGTGGGGAGCCGGATGTTAATCAGTATGACATTGATAGAGCAGAGTCGAAAAGAAGAAGATGCTCTGTCAATATGATGTCAGTGCAAACAGGTGAATCACAGGCATGATTGCTGTGAGTATGCAGAAATCACCAGGCAGAGCAGAGAGGTAGATAACATAAACAAAAATAATAAAAGTCCCAGATAACCCCTTTAAGTGAAACATGAATTATTGCTTGTTCCTACCTTTTTTTGTTGTACTACTTTACTGTTATTTCTTGCAGTTATTCTCCAGCAATTATGTTACATGCTGCACCAATTTTTCCTTTTGCTTCCGGTTATATGTTCATAGTCACTGTGGCTGAAAAAATACATATGTTTAATCTTTGTCCGGCTGAATAGGTACAATTGTAACTATTCTGTTTTAAAATTGCAATACATTTTTTTTTCCAAAAGCCGTAGAGGGCTGAAATTTCGTGACATCTCTGCAGTTTTGGTCCAGAATATATTGGCCAAATTTCAATAAAATATCTCCACCCCCTTCCGAGATAAGGGGTCGCTGTTAACGTTGTAAAATTATACAGCCTGACGAAGGTTAAAAAGTTCAGCCAGGCGATAAAAAGAATGTTTTGGATGAAAGCTAAGGGGACAGATACAGTAATGGCTGAAAGTGTTGGCACCTTTGAAATTGTTCTACAAAAGTATTTCTGACAGAAAATGATATGTTTTTATATATGTTTATTTACTTTGTGTGTATTGGAGCAAAACAACCAAAAAAAAGAAAAAAGGCAAATTGGATATAATTTCACAGAAACCCTCCAAAACGGGCCAGAGAAAATTGTTGGCACCTTTCCAAATTTTGGATAAATAACTTTGTTTCAAGCACGTGATGCTCGTTCAAACTCACCTGTGGCAAGTAATAGGTGTGGGCAATATGAAAATCACACCTAAAACCAAATATAAAGGAGAGAAGTTGACTCAAGTTTTGCATTGTTTGTCAGTATGTGCCACGCTAAGCACTGAGAACAGAAAGAAGGAGAAGAAAACTGTCTAAGGACTTGAGAACTAAAATTGTTGAGAAATATCAACAATCTCAAGGTTACAAGTGCATGATCAGAGACCTTGATGACACAGCATAGTCCAGATGGTGGATAAGTAGCCCTAATCAAGTTCCAAAGAAATTCAAGCTGTCCTGCAGGCTCAGGGTGCAACAGTGTCAGTAGAAACTATCCATCGACATTTGAATGAAATAAAATACTAAAGCAGGAGACCCAGGAAGACCTCACTGCTGACACAGAGACATAAAAAGCTAGACTACAGTTTGCCAAAATATACACTTCTGGCGAAGCATTTTGTGGACAGATGAGACCAACATAGAGCTTTTTGGTAAAGCACATCATTCTACTGTTTCCCGAAAATGGAATAGAAAGAAAAGAACACAGCACCTACAGTCAAATATGATGGAGGTTCAAAGATTTTTTTTTGGGGCTGTTTTGCTGCGTGTGGCACTGGGTGCCTTGATTTTAAATAATCTGAACATTACCAAAGGATTTTGGGTTGCAATGTCGTGCCCAGTGTCAGAAAGCTGGGTTTGCATCCTAAGTCATGGGTCTTCCAGCAGGATAATAACCACAAACATACTTCAAGAAGCCCCCAGAAATGGATGGAAACAGAGTGCTGGAGAGCTCTGAAGTGGTCAGCAATGAGTCCGGATATAAATCCCATTGACCACCTGTGGAGAGATCTTAAAATTGCTGTTTGGAGAAGGCGTCTTCAAATATGAGACCTGGAGCAGTTGGCAAAAGAAGAGTGGTCCGAAATTCCAGTTGAGAGGTGTAAGAAGCTTATTTGTAGGTTATAGAAAGTGATTGATTACAGTTAATTATTCCAAAGGGTGAAACTGCAAAATATCTATTATTCTTGCAGTAAATCTATTTTTTATTTGTTGATTTTCCCCATAGACTTAAATAACATGAGGAAAATCAGTAGATAAAAAATGTATATGTATTTTTATTGCGTTTATCAATAATATTTTTTCATAATTAAGCAACAGGAAGTATCCAAAACAAAACAGTTTTATTTAAAACATAAAATGCCAAAAAGAGACAAAACCAGCTGAAAATATGACAAAAACACCATAAAAAACAATGAAAAAATGCAAGCAACCTAATGGGTACAGGACTGCTGTTGAAAATCTGCAGCATCAAAAATGCACCTAATACTCATCGAGGGAACCTAGCCTAAGGGTATGTGCACCCAATGTCTTTTTAGAATACCAATAAAGCGACTAGAGTAAAATAGCATTGAATAAAATTATTTTATTGAAGACATTATTAAAAAAGCATTTTTTGTATATAAAAACATTTTTATATGAAAAATAGAAAAGGGGATGTTAGCCAATAAACAACCTTCCCATCACTGCTTCACTTTACATATGTGTGTAAACCAGAGAAACACTGATATTCACTTCAGATTATAGTGCAGAAAAAAAGGGGGGTTTTTTGTATATAAACATGCTGAAAGCAAGAAAAAAACTCCTAAAAAAACTCCTGAAAAATATTGCACAGTCCCGGGGAAATTATTGCACAACCCCAGGAAACAAATGAGAAAGGGAACAACAGTGGTTTGTAGAACCTCAAAATGACAGATAAATATTGCACTCTCCCATAAATGCAAAGAAATCGCAAGCAAGTATATGTTGTAAACCTTATTGCCAAAGCGGCTTATCTCTGGACAGAAGATTATACTATAAAGGAAGATTGAAGTTCACTTGCCCATATAAACAAAAATTATACACATGCCCAAGGGGATACAAATAAGAGGGCAGTGACAACAAAATTCATTAAAAAGAATTAGTACTGTCCAGAAAGAAATACTGGCTAGAAGCAATGGAAGAAGTGCCAGTTAAAGATAAGAAGGGAGGAATGGAATACACAAGCAGTCACAAAGGCAGATGCCTGACTGCCAACTACCATAGTAGGAGCAGATGGAAGGACAAATACCCTGACGGCCGTTTCGCCTAGGGCTTCTTCGTGAGGGTCGCCTAGGGCTTCACGAAGAAGCACTAGGCGAAACGGCCGTCAGGGTATTTGTCCTTCCATCTGCTCCTACTATGGTAGTTGGCAGTCAGGCATCTGCCTTTGTGACTGCTTGTGTATTCCATTCCTCCCTTCTTATCTTTAACTGGCACTTCTTCCATTGCTTCTAGCCAGTATTTCTTTCTGGACAGTACTAATTCTTTTTAATGAATTTTGTTGTCACTGCCCTCTTATTTGTATCCCCTTGGGCATGTGTATAATTTTTGTTTATATGGGCAAGTGAACTTCAATCTTCCTTTATAGTATAATCTTCTGTCCAGAGATAAGCCGCTTTGGCAATAAGGTTTACAACATATACTTGCTTGCGATTTCTTTGCATTTATGGGAGAGTGCAATATTTATCTGTCATTTTGAGGTTCTACAAACCACTGTTGTTCCCTTTCTCATTTGTTTCCTGGGGTTGTGCAATAATTTCCCCGGGACTGTGCAATATTTTTCAGGAGTTTTTTTAGGAGTTTTTTTCTTGCTTTCAGCATGTTTATATACAAAAAAAACCCCTTTTTTCTGCACTATAATCTGAAGTGAATATCAGTGTTTCTCTGGTTTACACACATATGTAAAGTGAAGCAGTGATGGGAAGGTTGTTTATTGGCTAACATCCCCTTTTCTATTTTTCATATAAAAATGTTTTTATATAAAAAAATGCTTTTTTAATAATGTCTTCAATAAAATAATTTTATTCAATGCTATTTTACTCTAGTCGCTTTATTGGTATTCTTGGATTCTAGAGTTAGCACTATTGTGATTGGGCCATTAATTTGGTGTTCAATGTCATTTTAGGCAGAGTCCTCTCCAAAAATTGTATGAAAACCTCTTAAAAACCTGAAAACAATCAACATATGCATTTCAATGTAAAAATGACTTACTGTTCATATGTTCAGATTTTTTTCTAGCGTTTTTGCCAGGATTTTTTGGTACACAAAGTGCTGACAGTTTCTTGATGATTCATTGGGGTGAAAATAACCACCAGAAAATGTCAGTAAAAAAGACAATCCAAAAATGAGGGGAAATAATAAAAAAAACTACCGTATACAAAATGTGCTGTAAGGAAAATGACACTGGTGTTTCGTGGTGTCTAACACCATGGAAATGAGGACACTATGCCTTTTTTTAGGTGGATCCTCTCCAAAAAAAAATCACTTGAAAAAACCCTAAAAAATGCTCAAAAATATGAACATATGCATGTGTGTAAAAACGACTTACTATTCATACACTGTATGTTTAGTCTTTTCATAGTTTCATAGTTTTTAAGGTTGAAGGGAGACTCTAAGGGGCACTTTGCACACTGCGACATCGCAGACCGATGCTGCGATGCCGAGCGCGATAGTCCCTGCCCCCGTCGCAGCAGCGATATCCTTGTGATAACTGCCGTAGCGAACATTATCACTACGGCAGCTTCACATGGACTCACCTGTCCTGCGACCGTCGCTCTGGCCGGCGACCCGCCTCCTTGTTAAAGGGGCGGGTCGTGCGGCGTCACTGCAACGTCACATGGCAGGCGGCCAATAGGAGCAGAGGGGCGGAGATGAGCAGGATGTAAACATCCCGCCCACCTCCTTCCTTCCGCATATCCTACGGAAGCCGCAGTGACGCCGGTAGGAGATGTTCCTCGCTCCTGCGGCTTCACACACAGCGATGTGTGCTGCCACAGGAGCGAGGAACAACATCGGACTGTCGCATCAGCGTAATTATGGATTACGCCGACGCTGCACCGATGATACGATTACGGCGCTTTTGCGCTCGTTAATCGTATCATCGAGCCTTTACACACTACGATGTTGCATGCGATGCCGGAAGTGCGTCATTTTCAATTTGACCCCACCGACATCGCACCTGCGATGTCGTAGTGTGCAAAGCCCGCCTAAGTCCATCTAGTTCAACCCGTAGCCTAACATGTTGATCCAGAGGAAGCCAAAAACAAACCAATGTGTCAAATAAGCTCCAATGGGGAAAAAAATTCCTTCCTGACTCCACATACGGCAATCAGACTAGTTCCATGGATCAACACCCTGTCATAAAATCTAATATAGATTTTAAGCATCTTTTAACTGTTTCAGGATTCCAAAGGTGCTAAATATCTAAAGTGAGTGGATCATCCTTCTGGCATTTAACTCACAAAAGTTTTCCAAAACTGTTCAAAACCTCTTGAGGAAACAGTTCAGGAAAACAAAAAAAGAGTTTCCTGAAGTTTTTCCTGAAGTGGATTGATAACTGTTATCATCCTCCTTGTGAACAGGATGTATCCCTTCACAAACTGATGCTGTCAGTGATAAGTAGACAGTGCACCCTGTGTAGGAACCTATCTCTTTTACAATAGGAATGGTACATTCTAAAAACAGACATGTCAGAAGAACTGATAGGTCTTTAATTGGTAAGTATTTATTCAGTTACTGATGAATATTGTGTTTTCTTGTATATTCTGCAATATTATAATACTCTGGAGATTGCCTTTATAGAACTTGTATCTAACCCTTATATGGTCTCAATATGTATCAAAATGGTGGTATTATTTTGGTGCTTGCACAGTGGTAGCGCACACTTATCTCTGATAGTCCTTTCCCTGACATTGTTACTAGGCCTTTCTAGGTGCCACTTTTATTTTCCTTCTGTGTTGATGGTGAGTTTTTTTTACAGGGCCTCATGGCAAAAGTTCTTATTGGCCCCCCAAAATATATATATATATATATATATATATATATATATATATATATATATATATATATATATATATATATATACAGTGCCTACAAGTAGTATTCAACCCCCTGCAGATTTAGCAGGTTTACACATTCGGAATTAACTTGGCATTGTGACATTTGGACTGTAGATCAGCCTGGAAGTGTGAAATGCACTGCAGCAAAAAAGAATGTTATTTCTTTTTTTATTTTTTTTTTTAAATTGTGAAAAGTTTATTCAGAGGGTCATTTATTATTCAACCCCTCAAACCACAAGAATTCTGTTTGGTTCCCCTAAAGTATTAAGAAGTATTTCAGGCACAAAGAACAATGAGCTTCACATGTTTGGATTAATTATCTCTTTTTCCAGCCTTTTCTGACTAATTAAGACCCTCCCCAAACTTGTGAACAGCACTCATACTTGGTCAACATGGGAAAGACAAAGGAGCATTCCAAGGCCATCAGAGACAAGATTGTGGAGGGTCACAAGGCTGGTAAGGGGTAAAAAACCCTTTCCAAGGAGTTGGGCCTACCTGTCTCCACTGTTGGGAGCATCATCCGGAAGTGGAAGGCTTATGGAAATACTGTTAGCCTTCCACGGCCTGGACAGACTTTGAAAGTTTCCACCCGTGCCGAGGCCAGGCTTGTCCGAAGAGTCAAGGCTAACCCAAGGACAACAAGGAAGGAGCTCCGGGAAGATCTCATGGCAGTGGGGACATTGGTTTCAGTCAATACCATAAGTAACGTACTCCACCGCAATGGTCTCCATTCCAGACGAGCCCGTAAGGTACCTTTAATTTCAACGCGTCATGTCAAGGCTCGTCTACAGTTTGCTCATGATCACTTGGAGGACTCTGAGACAGAATGGTTCAAGGTTCTCTCGTCTGATGAGACCAAGATCGAGATCTTTGTTGCCAACCACACACGTGACGTTTAGAGACTAAATGGCACTGCATACGACCCCAGGAATACCATCCCTACAGTCAAGCATGGTGGTGGCAGCATCATGCTGTGGGGCTGTTTCTCAGCCAAGGGGCCTGGCCATCTGGTCCGCATCCATGGGTAGATGGATAGCACGGCCTACCTGGAGATTTTGGCCAAGAACCTCCGCTCCTCCATCAAGGATCTTAAGATGGGTCGTCATTTCATCTTCCAACAAGACAACGACCCAAAGCACACAGCCAAGAAAACCAAGGCCTGGTTCAAGAGGGAAAAAATCAAGGTGTTGCAGTGGCCTAGTCAGTCTCCTGACCTTAACCCAATTAAAAACTTGTGGAAGGAGCTCAAGATTAAAGTCCACATGAGACACCCAAAGAACCTAGATAACTTGGAGAAGATCTGCATGGAGGAGTGGGCCAAGATAACTCCAGAGACCTGTGCCGGCCTGATCAGGTCTTATAAAAGACGATTATTAGCTGTAATTGCAAACAAGGGTTATTCCACAAAATATTAAACCTAGGGGTTGAATAATAATTGACCCACACTTTTATGTTGAAAATGTATTAAAATTTAACTGAGCAACATAACTTGTTGGTTTGTAAGATTTATGCATCTGTTAATAAATCCTGCTCTTGTTTGAAGTTTACAGGCTCTAACTTATTTGCATCTTATCAAACCTGCTAAATCTGGAGGGGGTTGAATACTACTTGTAGGCATTGTATATACATGTGCATGGATATAATATATATGTATATGTGTATTATATATTGTAAGATGGATGCTGGATACGTCATGGAGGGGAGGTATGCACCACAGAGTTGGTTATCCTCAATGATGTAGCCCAGATGCAAGCTCCAGTGCATATACTACTGAGAGTATTGATGGGTCATATCAATTGCCAAGTTTACGAGCAGTCAGAGAGATGGGTGGGACTGATTGGTCACATATCTCCACCCCGGGGCGTGGTATGGTGGACCTAAGCAAGACCAGATGAAATTATCTGTATGTTTGTGTAAGTAAGAAGTCCTCCTATGCTGCACCTCTGATTAACTTTCTTAAGGGTACAAAGTCATCTTTGGCCAAGTGGTCTCCAGAAGTGGAGACAGCCTTCAAAGAACTGAAGCTAGCCCTGCGTAAACAGCCTGGACTTTAACAAGGAAGTTATGGTCCAGATGGACGCGTCAAAGGTTGAGTGACATCTGTGGAGACACGAGGGTCAGTGGGTGCTTTCGTCTGCTGGTCCAGCCGCCTTATGAAAGACCACAAGGACCAGGGCTAATCCCAACTAAAAGCCTGAACTTCTTACCCATGGGCAGAACACTACTCAGATAACACAGGGTGCAGGAAGCACAAAAATTAGGATTTTTTGGACCCCCAACAGTCAAAGACATATAACACAAAACCATGCAAATCACACGATGTAACAGGGTCACCAGGGAGTAGAATATTAGTGCCTTTAGAGCTTCCAAGGCCACATACCCCAAACCAGCAGCACCCTGCTTTTGGCAGGCACCCACTAAGAATAGGGTAGTGACATGCATATGAAGCTTCATGAGCACAGCAAAGTCCGTTGCCAGGTAACTGTATTATCCCAATCTGAGTTTCTTCCAGCAGAATTCTAGAATCCTTGACGGTGCTCGTGCACAATATAATCCAGTTTGATTCCCGAGCCGGTGCTGAAGTGCCTAGGCTAGGTAATTGACTTCTAATCGGGATTGAAACCCCTAGATTAAAAGCATGTAGCCAAAGAACAACCCCTGGTGACTCAAACAGTCACTTTTTATATCTCCTGGGGCACTCATTTGAGGTTATGTGGTCTCACCGGATTGGTGAAGTAAGGGCGTGCTCTTATTGGGTGGCATTCCAATCCGTATAGTTAATTCTGTAGAATTCTCATCTGAGTTAGGTAAACAGAGAGGCTGGGGAAAGTTACATTAACTTAGAAATTAGTTAACACACCACAGGGCTCCAGGTCTGGCCAATTAAGAATATTAACCCCTGACAGACATTTTACAGGGCTGTGTCTTCACATTCCTCCCCCTTCTTAATTAGCAAGACGAAAAACTGCTGAAGCTTGAGGAGGTTCACGGTTGATGGGGCTGTCAGGCGTGATAGGCTTCCGATCATCCTTCTCCATCTGTCAGGACAGCCTATAGGCATTTCCATGATTCTTGCCCTGTTTGTGTGAGATGGAAAAATTATAGGATTGTAAGGCCAAGCTCCATCGGAGTAGACGTCCATTTTCACCGGCAGTCTGATTAAGCCAATTTAAGGGATTATGGTTGGTTAAGATTGTGAACTCCTTGCCATAGAGGTAGGGCTGCAATTTTTTCAGGTCCCAGACTATGTCCAGAGATTCTTTTTCAATTGTGGCATAGGCATTCTCTTGGTCCAACAGTTTCCGGGAGAGATAGGCTATTGGATGTTCCTGACCATCAGCCCCCATTTGGCTAAGTACAGCTCCTAGTCAGTGGCGTACCGTCAACAGAGGCAGACCACGCCACTGCTACGGGGCCCGAGACGCTAGGGGGCCTGTGAGCTGAGGGGGCACTCATTTTAGTTTCATGATGATCATTCAATCCAGGCGGAGGCAGCCAGCCAGGCTGAGTGTCACTTCAGCGCCGGCAGTCGCAGAAACCCTCCTGCTCTATTGCTTCTCTGGCTGAACTTGTATGTCAATGACACACCCCCTGGCTGACGTAGCTTTGCAGCCAGAGAGGGGAGCTTCAGATGCAGGCAGCAGCCATTGGTGTTTTCTTGTACTGTTCGGGGGGTGGGCTCTGCAACATCAGACACGGCACCCATCCAGCAGCAGAGAGACTCAGATTGCCACACAGCCAAACACAAAATCAGGAAAAGGATCACCGAGCACAGACAGCAAACTGCACTAAGTGCCTACTGTTCTTCAGCAGACACTCCGGTAATAGTCTATTTACTGGACTCCCAGAGTCCTGGTAGATGTATAGCGCCTGGCTAGAGCAAAGATAAATTTATAATGCATATATACCCCTCCTAAGTAACTTATATGACCCCCCCTGGCCCAAGTAACTTGTTTGCCCCCCCAGTAACTTTTCTATGCCCCCCACCGGCCCCTAATAACTTGTATGCTGGCCCCCAGTAACTTGTATGTCCCCTCAGGGCCCCAAACAGTAACTTGTATGCTGGCCTGGCCCCCAGTAATATGCATGTCCCTCCAGTAACTTGTATCCCCACCCAGAAACATGTAAGCCCCCCAGTAACATGTATGTCCCTCCCCAGGCCCCAGTAACTTCAATGCTGGCCACCAGTAATGTGTATGGCCCCCAAAGTAACTTGTATCCCCCCCAGGAACAAGTAAGCCACCCCAGTAATTTGTATGTGACCCCAGGTCCACCCAGTTCCCCAGTAACTTGTATGTGGCCACAATAACTTATAAGCCCCCACTGGCCCCTAGTAACTTGTATGATGGCCCCCAGTAATGTGTATGTCCCCCACCCAGTAACTTGTACCCCACATTAAACATATAAGCTACCCTCAGTAACTTTTATGCCCCCCACTGGCTCCTAGTAACTTGTATGCTGGCATCTCAGTAACTTGTGTGCCGCTTCTCAGTAACTCGTGTGCCGCCTCTCAGTAACTCGTGTGCTGCCCCTCTGTAACATGTGTGGCGCCCCTCAGTAACACGTGTGCGTGGCGTACTGTCAATAGAGGCAGGTCACGTCACGGCTACGGGGCTTGCGAGCTGGAGGGGCCTGGGGCGGCTACCTGCAGTGTGTGTGTTTTCACTTTCATGCATCATGACCCTGGGCCATCACCAAGCAGCTGTTAATGCCACTGGGTGCCGACACTGCTTGCATAGCTGCAGGCTGGCCAATGCAGAGATGCAGACGCACCCACACTGCACACGGTGTGTGGCCTGTGCTGAAGAGGAGGGAGTGGCCAGACAGCTTCTTCCTCCAATCAGAGAGCTGTTAGAGATTCCAGGAGAAGAACAGCCAAGCAGGAAAGGGGGCTGAACTTGTTCATTACAGCGCGGGAGAATGAAATGATGAAAAGGAAAACATTGCTGTAGTGGAGTAGGGGTAGAGACCACAGAAAAGAGAGAAAAGCAAACAGAGCAGAAAAACAGTGAGTGAGCAGCGGAGAACAGAAGGAATAGAAAGAAAAAGCAGAAGAGAGAAGGAGCAGCCAGGAGGAGTGACAGGAAGTGCATGCAACAGGAAGGCCGGAGCCACTATCATCATCTCTCACAGCACAGGAGCAGGTGAATATTATGATGTACATATGTCTGCCTGTAACACTACAGAAAAACTGCCCTGTGCTGTGCTATCACTGTGTTGTGTGCATACAGCACAGACCAAAATTTTGGACACTCCTTCTCATCTCTAGAAGAACTGTTAAGAGGAGACATTGTGCAGCAGCCCTTCATGGTAAAATAGCTGCTAGGAAACCACTGCTAAGGACAGGCAACAAGCAGAAGAGACTTGTTTGGGCTAAAGAGCACAAGGAATGGACATTAGACCAGTGGAAATCTGTGCTTTGGTCTGATGAGTCCAAATTTGAGATCTTTGGATCCAATCACCGTGTCTTTGTAGAAAAGGTGAACGGATGGACTCTACATGCCTGGTTCCCACCGTGAAGCATGGAGGAGGAAGTGTGATGGCGTGGAGGTGCTTTGCTGGTGACACTGTTGGGGATTTATTCAAAATTGAAGGCATACAGAACCAGCATGCGTACCACAGCACCTTGCAGTGGCATGCTATTCCATCCGGTTTGCGTTTAGTTGGACCATCATTTATTTTTCAACAGGACAATGACCCCAATCACACCTCCAGGCTGTGTAAGGGCTATTTGACTAAGAAGGAGAGTGATGGGGTGCTACGCCAGATGACCTGGCCTCCACAGTCATCAGACCTGAACCCAATCGAGATGGTTTCGGGTGAGATGAACCGCAGAGTGAAGGCAAAAGGGCCAACAAGTGCTAAGCATCTCTGGGAACTCCAACACTGTTGGTAAAACCATTTCTGGTGACTACCTCTTGAAGCTCATCAAGAGAATGCCAAGAGTGTGCAAAGCAGTAATCAAAGCAAAAGGTGGCTGCTTTGAAGAACCTAGAATATAAGACATATTTTCAGTTGTTTCACACTTTTGTAAGTATTTCATTTCGCATGTTTTAATTCATAGTTTTGATGCCTTCAATGTGAATCTACAATTTTCAGAGTCCTGAAAATAAAGAAAACTCTTTGAATGAGACGATGTGTCCAAACGTTTGGACTGTACTGTATGTCTGTTGCCCCTGAGCTGTGCCATCATTCTGTGTGTATGTGTCAGCCCTGTGCTGTGCCATCACTGTGTGTGTGTGTCTGTTGCCCCTGTGCTGTGCCATCACTGTGTGTGTGTGTCTGTTGCCCCTGTGCTGTGCCATCACTGTGTGTTTTGTCCATGTGCTGTGGAATCAGTGTTTGTATGTGTTTTGTCCATGTGCTTTGCCATAAGTGTGTGTGTGTGTGTGTGTGTGTGTGTCTGTTACCCCTGTGCTGTGCCATCACTGTGTGTGTGTCTCTGTTGCCCCTGTGCTTTGCCATCACTCTGTGTTTGTGTGTCTGTTGCCCCTGTGCTGTGCCATCAGTGTGTCTGTTGCCCCTGTGCTGTGCCATCACTCTGTGTGTGTGTTGCCCCTGGTCTGGGCCATCACTTTGTGTGTGTGTGTGTGTGTGTGTCGCCCCTGTGCTGTGCCATCACTGTATGTGTGTGTGTGTGTCTGTTGCTCCTGTGCTGTGCCATCACTGTGTGTGTCTGTTGCTCCTGTGCCATCACTGTGTGTGTGTGTCTGTTGCCCCTGTGCGGTGCCATCAGTATGTGTGTGTTGCCCATGTGCTGTGCTATGTGTCTTTGTTTTGCCCCTGTGCTGTGCCATCATTCTGTGTGTATGTGTTGGCCCTGTGCTGTGCCATTACTGTGTGTGTGTCTATTGCCCCTGTGCTGTGCCATCACTGTGTGTGTGTGTTTCCCCTGTTCCGTGCCATAACTGTGTGTGTGTCTGTTGCTCTTATGCTGTGCCATCACTGTGTGTGTGTGTCTGTTGCTCCTGTGCTGTGCCATCACTGTGTGTGCGTCTGTTGCTCCTGTGCTGTGCCATCACTGTGTGTGTGTCTGTTGCTACTGTGCTGTGCCATGACTGTGTGTGTGTGTTTGTTGCTCCTGTGCTGTGCCATCACTGTGTGTCTGTGTGTGTCTGTTGCTCCTGTGCTGTGCCATCACTGTGTGTGTGTCTGTTGCTCCTGTGCTGTGCCATGACTGTGTGTGTGTGTGTGTGTGTGTCTGTTGTTCCTGTGCTCTGCCATCACTATGTATGTGTGTGTGTGTGTGTGTCTGTTGCTCCTGTGTTGTGCCATCAAGGTGTGTGTGTGTGTGTGTGTCTGTGCATGTCTGTTGCTTCTGTGCTGTGCCATCACTGTGTGTGTGTCTGTTGCCCCTGTGCTGTTCCATCATTCTGTGTGTGTGTCTGTTGCCCCTGTGCTGTGCCATCACTGTGTGTGTGTCTGTTGCCCCTGTGCTGTGCCATCAGTGTGTGTGTGTGTGTGTTGCCCATGTGCTGTGCTATGTGTCTGTGTGTGTGTGTTACCCATGTGCTTTGCCATTACTCTGTGTTTGTGTGTCTGTTGCCCCTGTGCTGTGCCATCAGTGTGTTTGTGTTGCCCATGTGCTGTGCCATCAGTGTGTGTGTTGCCCATGTGCTGTGCCATCAGTGTGTGTATATTTTTGACCATGTGCTGTGCTATGTGTGTGTGTTTTATCAGTGTGTCTGTTGCCCCTGTGCTGTGCCATCACTCTGTGTGTGTGTTGCCCCTGGTCTGGGCCATCACTTTGTGTGTGTGTGTGTGTCGCCCCTGTGCTGTGCCATCACTGTATGTGTGTGTGTGTGTCTGTTGCTCCTGTGCTGTGCCATCACTGTGTGTGTCTGTTGCTCCTGTGCCATCACTGTGTGTGTGTGTCTGTTGCCCCTGTGCGGTGCCATCAGTATGTGTGTGTGTTGCCCATGTGCTGTGCTATGTGTCTTTGTTTTGCCCCTGTGCTGTGCCATCATTCTGTGTGTATGTGTTGGCCCTGTGCTGTGCCATTACTGTGTGTGTGTGTGTGTCTATTGCCCCTGTGCTGTGCCATCACTGTGTGTGTGTGTTTCCCCTGTTCCGTGCCATCACTGTGTGTGTGTCTGTTGCTCTTATGCTGTGCCATCACTGTGTGTGTGTGTCTGTTGCTCCTGTGCTGTGCCATCACTGTGTGTGCGTCTGTTGCTCCTGTGCTGTGCCATCACTGTGTGTGTGTCTGTTGCTACTGTGCTGTGCCATGACTGTGTGTGTGTGTGTTTGTTGCTCCTGTGCTGTGCCATCACTGTGTGTCTGTGTGTGTCTGTTGCTCCTGTGCTGTGCCATCACTGTGTGTGTGTCTGTTGCTCCTGTGCTGTGCCATGACTGTGTGTGTGTGTGTGTCTGTTGTTCCTGTGCTCTGCCATCACTATGTATGTGTGTGTGTGTCTGTTGCTCCTGTGTTGTGCCATCAAGGTGTGTGTGTGTGTGTGTGTGTGTCTGTGAATGTCTGTTGCTTCTGTGCTGTGCCATCACTGTGTGTGTGTGTCTGTTGCCCCTGTGCTGTGCCATCATTCTGTGTGTGTGTCTGTTGCCCCTGTGCTGTGCCATCACTGTGTGTGTGTGCCTGTGTGTGTCTGTTGCCCCTGTGCTGTGCCATCAGTGTGTGTGTGTGTGTGTGTGTGTTGCCCATGTGCTGTGCTATGTGTCTGTGTGTGTGTGTGTTACCCATGTGCTTTGCCATCACTCTGTGTTTGTGTGTCTGTTGCCCCTGTGCTGTGCCATCAGTGTGTTTGTGTTGCCCATGTGCTGTGCCATCAGTGTGTGTGTTGCCCATGTGCTGTGCCATCAGTGTGTGTATATTTTTTCCCATGTGCTGTGCTATGTGTGTGTGTTTTATCAGTGTGTCTGTTGCCCCTGTGCTGTGCCATCACTCTGTGTGTGTGTTGCCCCTGGTCTGGGCCATCACTTTGTGTGTGTGTGTGTGTGTGTGTGTCGCCCCTGTGCTGTGCCATCACTGTATGTGTGTGTGTGTCTGTTGCTCCTGTGCTGTGCCATCACTGTGTGTGTCTGTTGCTCCTGTGCCATCACTGTGTGTGTGTGTCTGTTGCCCCTGTGCGGTGCCATCAGTATGTGTGTGTGTTGCCCATGTGCTGTGCTATGTGTCTTTGTTTTGCCCCTGTGCTGTGCCATCATTCTGTGTGTATGTGTTCACCCTGTGCTGTGCCATTACTGTGTGTGTGTGTGTGTGTGTGTGTCTATTGCCCCTGTGCTGTGGCATCACTGTGTGTGTGTGTTTCCCCTGTTCCATGCCATCACTGTGTGTGCGTCTGTTGCTCCTGTGCTGTGCCATCACTGTGTGTGTGTCTGTTGCTACTGTGCTGTGCCATCACTGTGTGTGTGTTTGTTGCTCCTGTGCTGTGCCATCACTGTGTGTGCGTCTGTTGCTCCTGTGCTGTGCCATCACTGTGTGTGTGTCTGTTGCTACTGTGCTGTGCCATCACTGTGTGTGTTTGTTGCTCCTGTGCTGTGCCATCACTGTGTGTCTGTGTGTGTCTGTTGCTCCTGTGCTGTGCCATCACTGTGTGTGTGTCTGTTGCTCCTGTGCTGTGCCATGACTGTGTGTGTGTGTGTGTGTCTGTTGTTCCTGTGCTCTGCCATCACTATGTATGTGTGTGTGTGTGTGTCTGTTGCTCCTGTGTTGTGCCATCAAGATGTGTGTGTGTGTCTGTGCATGTCTGTTGCTTCTGTGCTGTGCCATCACTGCGTGTGTGTCTGTTGCCCCTGTGCTGTGCCATCATTCTGTGTGTGTGTCTGTTGCCCCTGTGCTGTGCCATCACTGTGTGTGTGTGCCTGTGTGTGTCTGTTGCCCCTGTGCTGTGCCATCAGTGTGTGTGTGTGTGTTGCCCATGTGCTGTGCTATGTGTCTGTGTGTGTGTGTGTGTTACCCATGTGCTGTGCCATCACTGTGTGTATGTGTGTGTATTGTGTCTGTACTGTGCAGAGTGTTACTATAGATCCTAAGACTATTAGGGTCATAATGGTTACCATTATATGGGGGAGACAGATGTGAAAATGTATATTGTGTGTGTGGTGAGGGGCACGAAGAAGGACATCACTACTTTAGGCAAAGTTCACATATTGCATATTTTGGGGGGGTTTGCAGTGTGAACCCACTGGTCTTGGTGCAGTGGACTTTGCTCAGTAACAGGATGGTGGTTATATTCAGACTCTAGGTGGGGATATTTGGTCATGGTGTGGTGGCATTATTTTGCAATGTATTAATGGCCTTGGTATGGTGGGTGTTGTTCAGTAACACTATGTAGTAGTATGTGTTATTTCTGACAATAAGCCGCCCCCAGTAACATGTATGATGATTATTATGTTAATATTTTATTGTATTTTTTTTTTTATCGGGGGAGGGGGGCCACATTCAGACTTTTGCTATGGGGCCCCATGATTTCTATGTATGCCCCTGTTCCTAGTCCCATGTCCGATGTATCTGTTTGGACAATGAACCAGCGACGGAAGTCAGGAGCGGCCAGAACTGGGCTATGGGCTAGCTGACTTTTCAACTGGAGGAACGCAGATTCACAGGCTGGGATCCAGATAAGGTTACGGCATACTTTTTAGTTGTGAGGTCAGTGAGGGGTTTGGCTATGGTACTATAGGTGGCGATAAACGTCCGATAATAGTTTGTGGTTCCTAAGAATGCGCAAACTTATTTTTGGTTCACAGGGTGGGGCCACTGAGTCATAGCTTCTACTTTTGCAGGTTCTGGACGAATGCACCCAATTTCCACCTGATGTCCTGGGTATAGCACCTTGGCCATCCACATTTGGCACTTGTCAGGTTGGATGATGAGTTGGGCTTGGTCTATCCTCTGCAGAACCAGAGACACGTGCTGAAGATGCACTTGGTGCCGCTGTAGATAGTGATGTCATCCAAGTAGGCCTGGGCATAATCCTTTGGAAGGTAGCAGGGTCATTCTTCATCCTAAATGGCATGCTGGTGAACTCATTACAGGCACAAAGCGGTTATAAATGCAGATTTTTCTTGAGCCTCCTTCGTGAGTGGGTTTTGCCAGTATCCCTTGCTCAGATTGAGGGTAGATATGAACCAAAATCTCTCTAACCTGTCTAGTAGTTCACTCCCTCGAGGCATGGGGTAGGCATCTGTAACAGTGACCCCATTGAGTCATCTATAGTCTACGCAAAAGCGATGATGTTGATTAATGTTGATAAATGTAAAGTAATGCACCTAGAACGTAGTAATCCTATAACTGCGTATACATTAAATGGAAGTAAACTTTGGACTACAGATCAGGAGAAGGACTTGTTTCTCATTACAAATAAGCTGAGCAGCAGCACTCAATGTCAAGCAGCAGCTGCTAAAGCAAACAAGATTCTAGGGTGTATAAAAAGAGAGATTAGATTCCGTGATCCCAACGTATTGTTACCCCTCTATAAATCACTTGTAAGGCCACATCTGGAATATGGGATCCAGTTTTGGGCTCCACATTTTAAAAAGGACATTCAGAAGTTAGAGTCAGTTCAAAGGCAGGCAACTAGACTACTACAAGGGATAGAAGGCCTCCCATATGATGACAGGTTGAAAAAGTTAGATATGTTTAGCTTAGAAAAAAGACGTCTCAGAGGAGATCTCTTTTATATGTATAAATACATGTGTGGTCAATATAAAGGACTGGCACATGACTTATTTCTTCCAAAGACAATACTAAGGACCAGGGGACACTCACTGCGAGTGGAAGAAAAGCGATTCCGACAGCTAAATAGGAAAGGGTTCTTTACAGTTAGAGCAGTCAGACTGTGGAATGCCCTACCACAAGAGGTAGTCATGGCAGATACTATAACAGTTTTTAAAAAAGGGCTGGATGATTTCCTCAGTGCACACAACATTGTTGGTTATAAATGACTTGGTGACCAGGTGTAGAACTGGTGGAGGAAGGTTGAACTAGATGGACCTAGGTCTTTTTTCAACCTTAGTAACTATGTAACTATGTAACTCTTGTCCTTCTTGGGCACTAGCACCACCATGGCAGCCCATGGGTTATGGGAAGGAACTATAACGCCCATACTTGACATGCCATCCACTTCAGTCTTCATCATTGCCAACACTGGCGGCGTTACCTGGTAGGTGGGTTGTCGGAGTGGGGTGGCTGACCCTGTATTGAGATGATGTTGGACCAGGGGTGTTTGACCAGGGCGACTCGTGAACAAGGATTCATATCTTCCGAGCAGGTCTACTAACTGTCGCTTCTGTTATGGACAAAGCCGCTCCCCCAGTATTACATTCTGTACCCCTATTTCCCTTTTGGAGCCACTAATAAGTCTGGCATCTGGTCCATCTCTGGGTCATCTAAATCGGGAAAACAAAGTTAGTGACCTCTCTTTCCTCACAAGCTTTTACCCTGTGGACATGGTAGGTTTGTTCATGGACACCTGCTCGATCCAGGGCCACGGTGTAATCAGTATTCCCACATCTCCTGGTAATGGTGAATGGATATGCCCACAAAGTCTACCAGGGCGAGGATGAACCTTTTTCTGCTGCAGCTGTGGATGGATGGCTAAGGGGCCTATTAAATCAATGGCAACTCTCTGGAATTGTTCTCCTATCAAGGGCATGGGTTGGAGCGGGGCACGACATGAGGTTCCTCCCATACGTTGACACACTGGACAAGAGGCTCTGTATTTCTGCACTTCTTGAGTATCCCTTGGCCAAAAAAAACTACGTAGCAGGCGGAACCGGGTCTTTCTCATCCCTGTGTGTCCAGCTGCAGCAACATCATGAGCCAAGCGCAAGAGTTGGGATCTGTACTGCTGGGGTACAACAAGCTGATGTACACTGGTCCAGGGTTTCTCTGGGCAGGATGCGGGCTTTTCCCGATATGAGTCCTCGCTCCCATCTATACACTTCCCCCTGATTTCCTCCCTGTGATTGGGCAGCCGCACTGCAGATAAGTTCTAAGGTGGGATCCGTTAGTCTATCTCCCCACAGTAAATGGCCACAGTTTGGTTAGATGTACTCACTATTGTTAGCTCAGAGGAGGATGATGAAGATTGAGAAGGTGGGTTATCTTCGGATGGGTTGGTAGAAGAATCCGCTAAAGGTTGATGCTTAGCTTGGCTGTGGGTGATGGCGGTGGCAAACTGGTTAGATAGTTCTTATCCTAGGTCATTTCCCAGAATAATAGGGGTTGGGAGGCCATCCATGAGCCCACTCAACCTCTCCCCGGTCAGTTTTCCAGTCCAACTGCACACGTGCCAGAGGGATGTTCAAGCGCTGGCTCCCAGCAAGGGAGATGGTCACTTGGCGGCCTGGTAAATGATGTGCTGGGGGAACAATATCTGGACTGACCAGGGTGATAGAAAATCCAGTGTTTCTAAGTCCCTGGGCCTATATACCACCAACCTTGATGATCTGGATGTGGCGATTGAGGTTGGCTGGTGTACGATGTGCAACCCGCCCTAGGGTGTGGACCAGGTATATCCCTTCCTCGGCTAATGGTATTTCTTGGGGGTAGCACGCCCCAGACCCCGATGGCTCTTTGATGGAGCCTTTGGTGGGTGTGCTCAGATCCCACACACGGTACAATGGAGCAGGGCCCTCTCTCCTGCACTACAATTGAAAGTCACTTTAACTCCTCTGCTTGGAATGGGGGAATGACCACTTCCCTGCACTAGTCCCGATTCCCGTTCACAATACCGGCGGGCCGCTACCCTGTCCTGATCCACTTCGGGTTCCTTCTTACTGCTCTACTTGTTCCAGCAATCCCGGAGCGCACTTCCAATTTCACTTCAGTTCCCTGAGCTTACTCCTCACTTCAGCTTCCAGAACTTGGCTTGCAATGCACACTTCCACAGCAGCCCAGAAGCTCCAACCCCCATCTGCTCTGCTCTGCCTCCCTCCTCCGACTGCTTGTTTCCTCCCCAGACACTTCATAACCCCTGAGTCGGCGTCCCTACTGTTCTGGGGGGGTGCTGCTGTTTTATTGTACCAGTGTGAGATGTGATGTTAAATCCCAAGGAGGAGGCAATTCCTGTACCCTGGGAGGGGGTACAGTCCTCTGTGACTACCTGGTTTTGCCAGGGCATCACATTCCCCCTTGGTAAAACACAGCCAGTCCGCGGGCTGTCCGGTCACCGACTTTTTTCTATTTTTTACTGCTTCTGAAAAGCAAAAAGAAGGTTACATGAGGGAAAAAAAAACATTTCATCCCCCTAAAGGGGAGGCAAATCACTTTAAACGTTACGAAACTGTCCTGTCACCCTCCACCTGGGGGTCCAGATGGCCTCCTCACGGAACATAAGGACGTTCAACAAGGGTGCAGTCCTTAAACAGTCATTCTTTAAACTCTCAACTTGCGGGTAGCTGTCCATGTTCCGCTACTGCAGCTGACGCCACTCCCATTACGGGGCACGGGTTCCAAGCTCTGCCTCCTGCTCAGGAGCCAGGACCACTCAGATGCCCTCGGCACCGGCTACGACCAGCTTCTCATACTGCCGTGGGCCCCATCGCTCAGTAGCCTGCTCCTCCTCTCTGCAGGTGCACTCCGGCTGCTCCACAGCCGAGACGGGGAACCTGGGAACGGCTGGCGCTGCATCTGGGGTAGACTTCCGGTCGGGTGCCGTCTCCATTGCAGCCGGGCAGACTGCCGGAGCCGTCGCCATCGCTGTTGCGGTCGGGCGGACTGCCGGAGCCAACGTCATCACCGTTGCAGCCATGCTCGGGGCCGGGTGAGATGTCATCGGGGTTGCAGTCTGCGGTGACATCTTGCCGCTCTTGTGTACAGGAATGGAATTTTGCAGAGTCCTCCTGGCATCCCTGCACTTTACAGTTCTGGTTATATGCCGGTCCGTCTTCTCCTCCCCCTTGGTTTTATGACAGCAGTCTCGCGGGACCCACTGTCCTTTGCGCTTCCGGTCTTGGGAGTCACTCTCTTCCGCCCGCGTTCTCAGGGGGCGGGGCTTCAACTTCGCGCCTTTTTCGGGGAAGAAGAAGATTGTGCTGTTTTTTTGGCGCCAAAGATGGCGGGCAAGATGGCGGCAGTTCACATTTTTCAAACAGTTCACGGGTTTTAAAGCAAGGCACACGTCATCCAGATCACGGATGGGGTAAGAATCCTGTTCGTGATGCCAAATTGTCGAGGGCGGAGGACAGATCACAACCGGGGGGCCGCTCGAGGCACTCAAATCCGGACGGTGGCTGTGGCTCGAGTGGCAGGTGGATCCGGGGCTCGTGCAGCCGTCCATCACCCACGAGTGAAAAGGAGCTATTTACAAGGGAAATTGTCTGTGATGCCACCCGTGGGTTGCGGTGATGAGATGGTGGCACCGCTGCTGCCTCTGGGGAAAGTGCCCGGGACCGATGGTGTGGGGCAGCAAGATAGTATCCCCTCCACGGGTAGGGGAGATGTAGTCCCAGGGCCCAGTTGTGGTGGTGGCAGGGATAGCACAGTGGAACGCCGTCCATAGGATTGGACCGAAGGGGACTGGTGTACTCACTCTGAGGATGACGCAGTAACTTCACACAAGTCCATGAAGTAAACCAGAAATTGCCGGTGTCCGTGAGCCTTTGGTGGGTGTGTCCGGATCCCACACACGGTACAATGGAGCAGGGCCCTCTCCCCTGCACTACAATTGAAGTCACTTCAACTCCTCTGCTTGAAATGGGGGAAGGTCCACTTCCCTGCACTAGTCCGGATTCCCGTTCACAATACCGGCGGGCCACTACCCTGTTCCGGTCCACTTTGGGTTCCTTCTTACAGCTCAACTTGTTCCAGCAATCCATCTGCTCTTCTCTGCCTCCCCCCTCCGACTGCTTGTTTCCTCCCCAGACACTTCATAACCCCTGAGTGGGCGTCCCTACTCTTCTGGGGGGGGGGGGGCTGCTGCAGTGTGGGATGTGGTGTTAAACCCCAAGGAGGAGGCGATTCTTGTACCTTGGGAGGGGGTACAGTCCTCTGTGACTACCTGATTTTGCCAGGGCGTCACACAAACACAACAAGCCATTCAAGACTACTTTGCAATCAATGATAATGCGGAAGTCTAAGACACGACATTGTGGTGTGCACATAAAGCCACTATGAGAGGACACTTTATAAAGGTCCAGTCACACTAAGCAACTTACCAGCGATCCCACCAGCAACCTGACCTGGCAGGGATCGCTGGAGCGTCGCTACACAAGTTGCTGGTGAGCTCACCAGCAACCAGTGACAAGCCCCCAGCGCCGCGTGGAAGATGCTGTGCTTGGTAACTAAGGTAAATATCGGGTAACCAACCCGATATTTACCTTGGTTACCACCGCACGGAGCTACACGTGCAGGGAGCAGCGCACACTGAGCGCTGGCTCCTTGCTCTCCTAGTTACAGCACACATCGGGTTAATTACCCGATGTGTCCTGCAGCTACATGTGCACAGAGCAGGAGCCGCGCACAATGATTAGCGCTGGCTCCTTGCTCTCCTAGTTACAGCACACATCGGGTTAATTAACCCGATGTGTGCTGCAGCTAAATGTGCACAGAGCAGGGAGCAGCGCACAATGCTTAGCGCTGGCTCCTTGCTCTCCTAGTTACAGCACACATCGGGTTAATTAACCCGATGTGTGCTGCAGCTAAATGTGCACAGAGCAGGGAGCAGCGCACACTGCTTAGCGCTGGCTCCCTGCTCTCCTAGCTACAGCACACATCGGGTTAATTAACCCGATGTGTCCTGCAGCTACATGTGCACAGAGCAGGAGCCGGCACTGACAGTGAGAGCGGCGGAGGCTGGTAACAAAGGTAAATATCGGGTAACCAAGGACAGGGCTTCTTGGTTACCCGATGTTTACATTGGTTACCAGTGTCCGCAGAAGCCGGCTCCTGCTGCCTGCACATTTAGTTGTTGCTGTCTCGCTGTCACACACAGCGATCTGTGCTTCACAGCGGGACAGCAACAACTAAAAAATGGCCCAGGACATTCAGCAACAACCAACGACCTCACAGCAGGGGCCAGGTTGTTGCTGGATGTCACACACAGCAACATCGCTAGCAACGTCACAAAAGTTGTTCGTTAGCAGCGATGTTGCTAGCGATGTTGCTTAGTGTGACGGGGCCTTAAAGCAGGCCTCACATTATAAAAAAATAACCCAAATGATGACAACCAACCTTCAATGAAAATTGGCGAGCTTACACAGACTAAACAAAAAGTCATACTCAGCACAGAGAGCATCGAAGATATCTGCCCTGCACAATCAGCTACATGAGTTGAATTTACATAAATACGACCATGTCCTTAAAAAGCTCAAAAGGACATGAATCCCTTTCGATCATATACCAACGATTGAGAGATCAAGTACAGGGCCCCTGGAAAGAGCAAATATTTAAAACCTGGGAGACTGTTCTAGGCGATCCGGACATCTATGATAAAATTCTAAGGGGGTTGGAATCTGTTAAGAAAGTAATGATAAACGAACAATGGAGGGAGATACAATTTAAGCTAGTACACATACGCCTTTAATATATCACATAGCAGCTCACCAGTACATTTCTTGGACCATTGCCCTAAATGTGGACTCCATAAAGCAAAACTGTTTCACTGCATATGGGAATGCCCACGAGTGAGGGGGGTACGGGAGGAAGCGGTGGCGTACATATTGAGGATTTGGAAAGTAGTTATACCCGTCACCCCTCGGGCCTGTTTGTTTCACTGTATAGAAGCCCCTACAGAAACTGACAGAGCAAGTGCTCACATTCCAGATGTAATACAAGTAGTATTGCTTGTAGTCAAGAAATGCCTACTTAGGAATTGGCTGATAAGACAGACACCGAGAAATACAGAAATAGTTGATACCCTAAAAACAATAATGATGTACGACAAACTGGATTCGGAGAAACATAAGGAGAAGTCCACTAAAAGATTCTTCAAAAAGTGGAGAACATTTATTGAGCAAAGCTTCACACAGACGGAAATCACCCAGTTAATTAAAGCATTTGAACACACGTCTTGGTATTGTTTGCAAGACACTGCAGGGACACTAGGGACACTGAAGATGGGGAGCATCCAAAGGACCAACTGAAGGGAACAAATATGTTAGTTTGTTAAGTTAAAGTAAATTATTGTTAAGATAATTCTATGGAGATGAAATTGTTGTGTCTATGAAAAAGAAAATGATGTAACAGAAGCATTGTACGATCCGGAGAAATTTTACGGAATGTAACAACATGTTCTCTTGTTGATGATATGTGCTTGCTGACATCAAATAAAATATGTTTAAAAAAAAAAAAAAAGCTCAAAATGTCATACTACTGGCAAGGTCTGGGGCCTTCTAGGCCAGACAAATTAAGGTACAAGCAGCAAAATTTCACATACCATACCTGACAATCTCGAATAATGAGAAAATAATGGACCCTCAGCAAATTGCCAATGAATTTGCTAAATATTATGCCACTCTGTATAACTTAAAAGAAGACAACCTAACCCCTCAACCAGTTCAGGCGAGATACTAGCCTTCCTAAGAGCAGTGACGCTTCCAAGATTGTCAGAGATGCTTAGAACGAGCCTTTCCCAAAAGTTTACAGCGACGGAAATAAGCAAAGCTATAGACACTTTGAAGCTTCATTAGGCCCCGGGTCCAGACGGCGTTTCAAATGACTTTTATAAGAAGTACAAAAAGTTGGTATCCCCTTACCTTGAAAGGGTTTTTAATGAGGCATCACAGAAAAGTTCGCTCACCTATGGAGATGCTAAACGTCCATATAATCACTCTGCCCAAGCGGGGGAAAAGCCCGGACACTCCTGCAAACTTCCGGCCAATTTCTTTACTTAACACAGATATCAAGCTGTATGCTAAAGTAATATCCCTTCGGCTTCTAAATATCCTCCCAGAACTTGTTCATAATGATCAGGTCGGATTTGTAAAAAAATAGACAAACTAGTGATGGAACTCGTCGCCTTATTGATCTTATCGCGGGAGTGGAGGCTGGTCGGACTCCTTCTCTGCTTCTATCCTTGGATGCGGAGACGGCGTTCGGCATGGTACATTGCGACTATATGGAGAAGGTACTTAAGTGCTTTGGATTTGGGGGGCCAATTTTATCATCTATTTTAGCACTTTATTCCTGTCCCTCAGCCCAGGTGTATTTATCTGGGTTATTGTCTCAGAAATTCTGTATAACCAAAGGAACGAGGCAGGGATGCCCTCTCTCTCCACTGATTTTTGTTTAACTGATGGAACCATTTGCCCAAACAATTAGGGAGGGGAGAGGAATCTCAGGAATTTTGGTAGGTAAGGTGGAGAACAAGCTATGTCTCTTTGCGTACGATGTCATTTTGTGTTACAAACCCTAAGGTATCTCTACATCATATTTTTCGCTCTATTGACCAGTTTAGCCAAGTTAGTTATTATAAAGTCAATGTGAGTAAATCCCAGATATTAAACATGGGTATTTCAGAGGATAAGACTCATCTGAACCTCAGTTTTGGAACTTTTAAGGAATTTTTCTCCAGTACCTTCTCCTTCTGAAACTTGGATCCTCTGGAATCTTTCCCTTGGATAAATGCTGAACCCTTGGATTTCCCTTGGATGTATGCTTCTGAACCTTGGATCCTCTGAAATGTTTCCCTTGGATGTATGCTGCTACCCACAGCTATCTGGATATACAGTATATCTGTGATCACCTTTGTAACCTAGGACTGGTATTATATGCACCTACTGCCAGGCGGCCACTACCTGTCTGGGAATTGGTATAGCTATGTCTGGAGGCGAACACTGTATGCCATCTATTACGGACAGGCTTGGTGCGACAAACATGGACAAGGATTTGATTGATGTCTCAAAGTCTGTTCCTAAACGTGTTGTTTATTCAAGGGGCTGACTTCTGGAGCTGCACAGGCCAATGTCTTCTCCTGCAGTGGGTAGACCACGTGTCCCATGTGAGGTAAGGAGACCTTTCAGAGGTTGCAGAGCGGGCAAAAAACTTAAGGCAAGGCGAAGACGGTTTAAACCTGGGGAATGTTCAATCACTGGGAAATAAGTCGGATAAACTGCTGGCATTAATTCAGACCCAGAGGGAGTACAAGGAATGCAGTTTGATGTGTTTTACTGAAACTTGGTTACATGGAGAGATCCCTGACTCAAGTGTTTCAATACCAGGATTTCACATGGTCCGGGCTAATAGAGACATTATGAAGAGTGGCAAAAAAAAGGGTGGAGGAGTTATACTCTACATAAACAACTGATGGTGCAATCAGGGGCATGTGACAGTAAGGGAGCGCCATTGTTGTCCGAACATTGAACTGCTAGCCGTTGGCCTCAGACCTTACTATATTCCTAGAGAATTCTCGCTTGTAATTGCAATAGTGTTGTACATACCACCATCAGCAAACCATGAGGCTGCAGGAGAAGTGCTGTCAGGAGTCATTGCTCGGCTCCAGATGAAACACCCCAACTCGCTTACTGTAATTTCTGGGGATTTTAATTGGGCTAAAATTTCAACTGCTTTACCTAAATTCTATCAATTTGTTAAATGTACAACACGTGACAAAATTATTTTGGATTTACTTTATGCTAATGTCAAGAATGCTTATTCATCGTCTACCCTGCCTCCCTTGGGGAAATCCGATCACAATCCTATACTATTGTCACCAGTCTACCAACTTGTTAGTAAACAGCCTGCTACAATTAAAACAATTAGAATGTGGAATCCAACAAATGAACAGGTTTTACAGGATTGCTTTCATCTTACAGACTGGGATGTGTTGCTTGGGACAATGGACGAGTATACAAATGTTAATGAAGTGGTTGGTAGAGTGACTGACTACATTAACTTTTGCATTGATATGTTGGTGCCTGTTAAAAAGATTAGGTGTTTTGCAAATAACAAGCCATGGATAACAAAAGAATTGGAGCATTTGCTCAACAGGAAAAAAAAGGCATTTAAATTAGGCGACAAAGAGGAAATTAAAATGATACAGCATGATTTTAAGTATAAAATTATAGAGGCCCAGGAAGTCTTCAGAATTAAACTTGAAAAGAAACTGTCCCACAATAATTCCAGGGAGGTTTGGTCAGGAATGAAATTACTGACTGGGCTTAAGGTGAGGTCTGAGCATGGGGGAGGAAAATTGGACAAGGCTAATGAGATGAATGAGTATTTCAATAGATTTAGCAGTACATGTGTAACGCCAACTGACAGAGGATGTGAATATGGTGCAAATTCTGCAACATTGATATTGGAGGATGAGCAGACTAATTTCAGAGTCTCCGAAAATGATGTGAGGAGGCAGTTTAAGTCACTTAACATTGGTAAAGCTGCAGGGCCAGATGGACTCAGTCCACGTGTCCTTAAAGTGTGTGCAGAGCAGCTGTGTACGGTCTTTACACACCTATTTAATGCAAGTCTACAAACACAGAGGGTACCAGTGTTATGGAAAACTTCCTGTCTGGTTCCGGTACCCAAGACTACTTCTCCTGCAACCCTAAATGACTATCGTCCTGTAGCCTTAACATCTCATGCTATGAAGGCCTTGGAAAGATTAGAGCTTGCTCACTTGAGTCCGAGGGTGAGGGGTTTTATTGATCCCTTACAGTTTGCTTACCGGCATAGATTGGGGGTGGACGATGCTATTCTTTCTCTGTTACATACTGTACATTAATTTTTGGAGAATGACGTAACCACTGTGTGAGCGATGTTCTTCGATTTCTCGATTGCATTTAACATCCTGCAGCCACTTTTACTACACAAAAAGATGACTGATATGAAGGTGGAGGAGGAGATGAGAAATTGGATAACTGACTACCTATCAGATCGACCACAGTTTGTACAGATGGGAGCAGTTGTGTCTAGCACATTATTGAGCAGTGTAGGTGCCCCTCAGGGAACGGTGCTAGCGCCCTTTCTATTCACACTGTATACATCAGACTTTCAGTATAAATTTGTCACCTTCAAAAATTCTCAGATGACTCCGTGGTTGTGGGATGTATTAGGGTGGACCAGGGGGATGAGGAATATAGAAGGGTGGTGTTGAATTTTGTGGATTGGTGCCATGGTAACTATCTACAACTAAATGTTAAGAAAACTAAGGAGTTGGTGGCCAACTATAGCAGGAGAAAGATGGAATGTTTACCGATCACTATTGCTGGTCAGGAGGTAGAGCAGGTGGAGAGTTACAAATATTTGGGGGTCCACCTGGATAGCAAACTGGATTGGAGATGCCACTCAGAGATGGTCTACAAGAAGGGGATGAGCAGATTGTATTTCCTAAGGAAACTGAGGTATTTTAATGTGTGCAGCAAAATGTTAGAAATGTTCTACCAGTCTGTAGTGGCAAGTGCCATCTTTTTTGCACTCATATGCTGGGGTAGTAGTGTGCGGGTCTCTGATGCTAATAAGCTGAATAAGCTTATCAAGAAGGCAAGCTCTGCTGTTGGTTGCAATCTGGACTCTTCTGAGGAGGTAGTGGAGAGAAGAACTCTGAAAAAGTGTAAAAGCGATTATGAATAATAATGCACATCCATTATATGAGCTATTCATGAGTCAGAAGAGCACCTTCAGTAACCGGCTAATCCTCTGAGGTGTTAGAAGGAAAAATATAGGAAATCATTTGTGCCAACTGCTAAGGGAATGTACAACAATAACATTAGTGTTAAATCATCAAGGTGAATGTCTACTTTATTTCTTCTACTTTCACTTCACCCGCTGTGTATGTCCTAATCTAATGTATAATGTTCTTCTGTCAACTCTACTGTCTTGTCAATTAAGTAATTCATGTTATGATTTAAGTTGTGCTGCTGTGATACACTTTATTGATCCCGTGGGAAATTATGGTATCGTATCGTATCGTATCGTATGTGATAACAACTAGGGAATAACAAAATACATGCACATAGACTGTCCCTATAAAACTTAAATACTTTATTAAATCACTTAAAACCACACCGTGATTACTAAAAGTGCACAGGATAGATTGCTAGCCCTCAATAGCTGCACCTATCTGTGTACTGCCTAACAGTGGGGGTTGGCACCCTAAAAGTGGGTCCCTCTGTAGCCTAATGGCTGATTCAAAGAGGGGATCCTGATGATAAATAGCACACTGCAGACCCAAATAGTGCTAGTGACCTCATTGAATAGGGTGTTTTCCCTTGGACACTAGAACTATTTGGGTCTGCAGTGTGCTATTTATCATCAGGATCCCCTCTTTGAATCAGCCATTAGGCTACAGAGGGTTTTCCTGAACCACCATTGTAGTTTACTATTGGCCTCCTGAGGAATCCACTTCTGGGAGAAACGCGTTGAGGCTCAAAATTACCATTTTACTCACATCAATGAGATAAGTTTTTGAATTTTCCTCCCTACTGTCCACCTGCCACACCAATTTGTTTGTTGCACTTATCTTAGGCACTGCACCTTTTTTCTGGCAGGGACTTCAGGGGCAGCAGGGAAAGTCATCGTGGAGTGGGGGCGCCATATCGCATTTTTAGGGTGCCAACCCCCGCTGTTAGGCAGTGCACAGATAGGTGCCGCTATTGAGGGCTAGCAATCTATCCTGTGCACTTTTAGTAATCATGGTGTGGTTTTAAGTGATTTAATAAAGTATTTAAGTTTTATAGGGAAAGTCTATGTGCATGTATTTCAGAGGATGTAAAAAAAAAGTATAGAAGCGGAATTCCCACTGATTTGGGCAAGAGACAAAATTCCTTACCTGGGCATTCACTTAACATTTCCAATCAAGAACTTGGGAAAAGTTAACTACTCTAATCTACTGCAAACTATAACAAAAGAGATGCAAGCATATACCAAAGCATTAACATCTTGGATAGGTCACGTTTCTATAGTTAAAATGATGATCCTGCCCCGGGTATTATATTACTTTCGAAATTTACCTATTAAAGTATCAATAAAGACCTTAAATAAAATGCAGTCAGCCTTAGCAAGCTTTATATGGAGCCATCAAAAAGCAAGAGTTTCAACAAAGCTTTTGTACATGCCAATAGATGTGGGAGCTTTGGTATGCCCCAATGTATGGTCATATTACCAAACCACACTGATGGATCAGCTTAGATTCTGGTGGATAGAGGATTCATCCAAGGCTTGGGTACAATTGGAAACCCAGATAGTGAAACACCCCTCTATGGCCTCGTTTATGTGGCACCTCCACCTCTCGGAAAAAATGAAAATTCCAGACTATGCAACAATCCGGGCAGCCACAGGTATGTGGTTATCGAGAAAGACGGGCCACAGGTTGATCCCTACAAGAATAAACAAGATTCCATTGTCGGTAACTAATAGAGTAATTCCCTTTGTTAATTTAGATGAATAGATAGCAAAAGGCATAGTCTTGATGTGTTTCATTATAAGGGGTTTAGAACTAATCAGCTTTTCAGATATAATCGATAAATTTGGAGTCAACAAAAGAGATTTTTATAAATATCTACAAATTCGGCACTTAGTAACTGGGGTAACACCAGAACATGATATTCTAATATCTAAATATGAGAATTTTTTTTCAGTTAATAAAGATTCGGCCAAAGGGATCTCGATGGCATAAGAGGCCCTTAATACAGTGCAGAGTCCGCATTCCCTACCATATGTGAAAAATTGGGAAAAAGTCTTAGATACCCGTTACACAGAGGAACAATGGGTACATGCTTTCCAACTACGTATGAAAATGTCGCATTACATTAACCATTTAGAGATTCTAGGAAAATCCTTTACAGGTGGTTCTATACGCCAGTAAGTCTCAATAAAATATTTCCACTCTCCTCAATCATATGCTGGAGGTGCAATAGATTTCCAGGCTCTATGTTTCACATATGGTAAGAGTGCAAGATAATACAGCAAGTATGGAAAGAGGTGCAACAATTGTTGAGCAAAATTTTGGGGTATGAGTGGGTCTTGGGACCGGGAGCAGCTCCTATTGTCTTTAGGGCTAGAAACAATGACTCGTGATGATGCAATCATCACAGCTCATCTGCTAACAGTCGTGAGAGTAAGCATTGCGAATAAGTGGAAACAAAGACTAGTACTGACCATACAAGAAATCATTACGAAAATGAAACATAATTGAACTATGGAACACATGGTCGCAAGTAGAATGAATAAAGGCTTTCAGTTTGAAATTAATTGTGGTAAATGATGGGCCTTTTTCAGACTTTCATGTTAATGAGTAATCGACGATATAGACATACTATAAAATAATAAAAGAATAAATGGATTAACGTTTGGTAGAATGTAAGAAGGTTTGGAAGAGAGGCTGCAGGAGGGAAGAGGCCTAGATATAAGTGGGAATGATAACACCCAGGAGTGTAGAGGAAATACCCACATCTATTACGATCAGGAGTGTGAGTGACCTTTGTTGATGGGGTTCGTGGGTTTTGAGTGCACACGTCCATCCATACAACTATCCAAGTTTACTTTAAAGTTTGTCTATTTTTATTCATTGCTATAATCAATTGCTAGTGTTTGGAAATGATTTGGATTTCCAAATTCTTTAAAAATGTGTCAATTACTGTTTGGTAATAAGAGATGCCAGAACATGTACTTTTCTCTGTATAAGAAATACCAATAAAATATTTGTTACAAAAAAAAAGGGCAAACAGAGTGTCCTTATTAATCCTATAGACCAAGCAGTCCTGTGTCCCAAGCAACCAGACAGCTTACTGGGCCCGGCCAGCCAAACTAGTCCACAGGTATTTGGGCCAATCAGCTGTGGGTACCTGGTGCATCAGCATTAGCATCTCAAAGCGTTTCGAGTGTTCATCTACCTCAGTGCTGGACTCATTAATGCCTTAACGACCGTGGGGGGTGAAATTACGTCCTAGCAACCTGCGATCATCAGCACACATATCAGCTGATTTGTACATTTGACATGTGTGCCTTCTGGGCACGAGTGGAATCGCGTTCCACCCGTGCCTCCCTTTAAATGGTGCAGTCAATATGTGACAGCACCATGTTAACAGCCATCGCGCTAAAACTTTAATTAGAGGCTGATGCCAGAAGTCACGTGACATGGTCACGTGGATCTGGTGGTTGTCATGATACCACAGGGTCATGTGACTAAGGTCTTGTAAAAAAACAGCCTCTCAGTCTGAGCGGTGCTTCTCTGATCGGAAGAAATGAATGAGGGATCAGACAACTAATCATTATAGCCCCCTAGGGCTACTAGTAAATTAAAAATAAAAATTAAAAAAAGTTTTGAAAGTTTAAATGAAACAAAAAAACCCCCTAAAAGTTCAAATCACCCCCCATTCACCCCATTGAAAATTAAAAAATAAACAAATATACACACATTTGGTATCGCCGCATTCAGAAACGCCCGATCTATCAAAATAAAAAATCAATTAATCTGATTGGTAAACAGCTGGCGGCAAAAAATTCCAAACGCCAAAATTACGTTTTTTGGTCGAACAAATTTTGCACAAAATGCAATAATAGGTGATCAAACGTAGCATATGTGCAAAAATGATACCGTTAAAAACATCAGCTCAAGATGCAAAAAATAAGCCATCACTTAGCCATAGATCCCGAAAAATCAGAACACTCCAGGTCGCGGAAAATGGAACAAAACGTACGCCACTTTTTTTGGACAAACCTATGATTTTTTTTAACCCCTTAGATAAAAGTAAACCTATTCATGTTTGGTATCTATGAACTCATACTGACCTGAGGCATCACACACTCAGATCAGTTTTACCATATAGTGAACACTGTGAACAAAATACCTCAAAAACAATAGTGCAATGGCACTTTTTTTTGCAATTTTTCCACATTTGGAATTTATTTTCCCTTTTTCAGTACACTATATGGTAAAACTCATGGTATCATTTAAAAGTACAGCTGATTCTGCAAAAAACGAGCCCTCATATGACCAGATTGACTGAAATATAAAAAAGTTACGTCTCTCGGAAGAAGGATGGCAAAAAAAAACAACAACCGGAAAACGCAAAATTGGCCGATCGTTAAACACTAGCATGTCCCTGTAGCGGAGAAGATTTCCTTGGTGGCAAACCATCTTGGAGGTAGGCCCTGGCGACAGGGAAACTGGAACTCCCAAAACTGATTGCATAACACAAGCCCTCTCATCTTTCGAGGCTTCAGGCCCCAATGTTGCCAGCATATCCTTGATTCGATCTGCTTGGGACCGATTTATTTCCAGACTGTTACTGGCTTCATGATGTGGCACACAGTTTTCATCCACTAGGTCCATATCGGCAGGGTCCTCATGACCCTCTGCATCATTCTGGGCATGCCCAAGGACCAATTTCTGGATTAGATCCAACCGTGTGTTAGTGTCCCTAAATTCGATCTGTTGTAATTTACACACCTCATGTAGTTGCAGTTTTTTGTGGCGGCTGTATATCCACTCCGGTCCTCTTCCCAAGGCTGAGCTGGTGGTGTTGGACATGGTGGTGTCCAAAACCTGTATGCCTCACTTAGGACCTGCTGGGTATGTCTATATGTCTCCCTAGTTGTTGAGCCCTCTGGACGGTGTCTACGAACACCAGTCCCTGCAACTCCCCTGGAAAACCCAAGCTTAATAGTATCACACCGCTGCCACCAATTGTGGAGACACGGGGGTCAGTGGGTGCTCTTGTCCACTAGCCTAGCCTCCTTTCGAAAGACAGCAAGGTCCAGGGCTCATCCCAACTGAAAGCCTGAACTCCTTACCCGTGGGCAGAACACTACTCAGACAACAAAGGTTGCGGGAACCACAATAATTAGACTTTTTTGGATCCTCAACAGTCAAAGACATATAACACAAAACCATACAAATCACACGCTGTAACAGGCAACAGAGTCTCATAGGAAGCTTCACGAGCACAGCAAAGTCTGTAGCCAGGTAACCGTATTGTCCCAACCTGAGTTTCTTCAAGCCAAATTCTAGAATCCTTGGCGGTGCTCGTGCACAATATAATCCAGTTTGCTACCCTAGCCGGCGCCAAAGTGCCTAGGCTGGGTAATGGACTTCCAATTGGGATCAAAACCTCTAGATTGAGAGCATTTTGCCTAAGAACAACCCTTGGTGACTCAAACAGTCCCTTTTTATATCTCCCGGGGCACTCATTTCAGGGTATGTGGTCTCACTGAATTGGTGGAGTAAGGCTGTGCTCTTACTGGGTTGCATTCCAATCCGCAGTTAATTCTGTAGGATTCTCATCTGAGTTAGATAGACAGAGAGGCTGGGGAAAGTTACATTAACTTAGAAATCCTCATTCTCAGGCAATGGCTGACTCCGATAGTCCTGGGGCACACAATGACTCAACAAACACTAGTTAACACACCACAGAGATCCAGGTCTGGCCAATTAAGAATATTAACCCCTGACAGACATTTTACAGAGCTGTCTTCACACCATCTTGTCTCAGGAAGTGAACAGCGAAGAACACCCAATAATATACCTGGGGAGGAAACTATCTTACATAGTTACATAGTTACGTAGGTTGATAAAAGACCTAGGTCCATCTAGTTCAACCTTCCTTCACCAGTTCTACATTTTGTCCCTAAGTCACTTATAACCAACAATGTTGTGTGTACTGAGTAAATCATCCAGCCCTTTTTTAAAAGCTGTTATAGTGTCTGCCATTACTACCTCTTGTGGTAGGGCATTCCACAGTCTGACTGCTCTAACTGTAAAGAACCCTTTCCTATTTAGCTGCCGGAATCGCTTTCCTTCCATTTACTGTCTTTGGAAGAAATAAGCCATGTGTCAGTCCTTTATATTGACCACACATGTATGTATACATATAAATGAGATCTCCTCTGAGACATCTTTTTTCTAAGCTAAATATATCTAACTTTTTCAACCTCTCATCATATGTGAGGCCTTCCATTCCTTGTAGTAGTCTAGTTAGCCGCCTTTGAACTGATTCTAACTTCTGTATGTCCTTCTTAAAATGCGGAGCCCAAAACTGGATCCCATATTCCAGATGTGGCCTTACAAGTGATTTATAGAGGGGTAACAATACATTGGGCTCCTGGGATTTAATCTCTCTTTTTATACACCCTAAAATCTTGTTTGCTTTAGCAGCTGCTGCTTGACATTGCGTACTGCTGCTCAGCTTATTTGTAATGAGAATACCCAAGTCCTTCTCCTGTTCTGTAGTCCCTAGTTTACTTCCATTTAATGTATATGCAGCTATAGATTACTCCAGCTTAGGTGCATTACTTTACATTTATCAACATTAAATCTCATTTGCCAAGTATGTGCCCATTCTGACATCTTATCCAGATCTTTTTGTAATATTGTACTATCAAGGTCAGTTTTTAATATCCTACATAGTTTGGTGTCATCAGCAAAGACTGACACTTTACTATCAATCCCATCCACAAGGTCATTAATAAAGAGAATAAAAAGAATCGGTCCTAGCACAGATTCCTGCGGTACACCACTGCTGACTATAACCCATTTAGAGAATGTACCATTTATGAATACTCTTTCTCTCCTATCTTTTAGCCAATTCCTTACCCAGTTGCATATAGTTTCCCCTAGTCCTTGCTTCTGGAGTTTAAGAATAAGGCTATTATGTGGTACATTATCAAATGCCTTTGAAAAGTTCAAAGAAATCACATCAGCTGCATTGCCAATATCCAGATTTGCACTTACCCACTCATAGAACCCCAAGAGATTGGTTATACACAACTTATCTTTCATGAATCCATGCTGTCTGTCAGTTATTATATTATTTTCTGCAATATATTTTTGCATGTCATCCCTTAAAATGTCCTCAAAAACTTTGCATACTACTGATGTCAGGCTTACTGGACGGTAGTTGCCTGGATCCACCCTCTTACCTTTCTTAAATATCGGTACCACATCAGCAACCCTCGAATCCTGAGGCACCAACCCTGTTACAAGCGAGTCTTAGGCGGGCTTTGCATGTTGCGACATCGCAAGCAGATGCTGCGATGTCACACGCGATAGTCCCCGCCCCCGTCGCAGGAACGATATCGTGTGATAGCTGGCGTAGCGAAAATTATCGCTACGCTAGCTTCACATGCACTCACCTGCCCTGCGACCGTCGCTCTGGCCGGCGACCCGCCTCCTTCCTAAGGTGGCGGGTCGTGTGGCGTCATAGTGACGTCACACGGCAGGCGGCCAATAGCGGCGGAGGGGCGGAGATGAGCAGGATGTAAACATCCCGCCCACCTCCTTCCTTCCGCATATCCTACGGAAGCCGCGGTGACGCCGGTAGGAGATGTTCCTCGCTCCTGCGACTTCACACACAGCGATGTGTGTTTCCGCAGGAGCGATGAACAACATCGGACCGTCGCGTCAGCGTAATTATGGATTACGCCGACACTGCACCGATGATACGATTACGATGATTTTGCGCTCGTTAATCATATCATCTAGGCTTTACACACTACGATGTCGCATGCGATGCCGGATGTGCGTCACTTTCAATTTGACGCCACCGACATCGCACCTGCGATGTCGTAGTGTGCAAAGCCTGCCTAATTCTTGCAAGAAGGATTACTCTATTGTGGAGAAGGAGTGTTTAGCTATCAAGTGTGTGTTCGACACTTTAAAATAGGCATGACATTTAGGTTAGTGTCAGACCATGCACCATGCAAAACTAACATGGATGAGGGAAAAGAAAGGGAATAATTCCCAAGTGAACAGATGGTACCTGGAACTTCAGGACTTTAGCTTCCATATAGAGCATAGGCCCAGGAAACTACATGGCAATGGTAATGTTCTGGGAAGGGTTCACTGTTTGATGGTGGAAGGTGCCAAGCCCTCTGGCTTTGGACAGAGAGGGGGATACATAAGATGGTCGAAGGACACACCATAGAGGGGAGATATGTGTGATGCCCTGACAAAATCAGGTTGTCAAAGGAGACTGCATACATCTTCCAGATGCAGGACTCTCTCCTCCTTGTACTTCCAACACATCCCCACACAGGTACATACACCAGCCACAAAAGCCTAGTCACCCCCCCAGGACAATAGGGACACACCAGTGGGTGGGTCCAGGCAGATGGTGACGCCCACCTAGGGGTTCTGAGGTGTCAAGGGGAGGGAACCAGTGAGACAAGTGGAGACAGAGGAAATGAGAGGAGTGAAGTGGTAGTCGGGGGTTGTAGTTCCCGGACTACCGGACTACCTGAGCTGACTAGGTGAGAGACGGCAGAGCAGGGCCACAGGCGACGGAGATCTGGACCCGGGAGACCTTAAGTGGACTGGGGCAGGGTTGTAGCCCGCCAGTGCCGACAGTGGGAATCCGGTCCGGAGGCCATGCACGGTCGGGGTACCTGGACTCCAGGGCGAGGACAGCTGCAAGCACCTTTCCAATTAACCAGCAAGGGACAAGATTCCAAGTATTGTCCCACTAGCAGCCTAGATAGAGCGAGACAGAAGCCCAACGCGGGGAATAGGGCGTCAGCAAGTGCCTGCAAAAATCCCAAGGGTCAGATCTCGCTGACGACAGCTCCCACAGCAAAGACACCGGGAGTGGACTTTTCCCATTCCATGCGGACTAGTCAACACACAAGACACCAAACTAGAGTGCAGGAGGAAGGGCCCCTGTTCTGTTCACCGGTGTGCGGGACCCGAGCACACCCCTCTGGAGGCTACCGGTATCCGGACGTTGATTTACTATCTGGACTCTGTGTGATTTATTTCGAAACAGTGAGTACACCGGTATCATCCGGTCCAGCCCTGCAGACTGCATCCTAGCACTCCACATACATCTGGGCCTCGGGACAACACCTCCCCTACCCGTGAAGGGGATACCATCCTGCTGCCCCACTCCGTCAGCCCCGGGGATCCCATACCAAGGCAGCGCCGATGTCACCAACAATCACCGCAACCCACGGGTGGCGTCACTGACAAACTCTCCCCTGTAAATAACCCCCTTTATTCAGTTGTGGGTGACGGGCTGCTGCACGAGCCCGGGTCCGGCTGCCACTCGAGCCACAGCAACCGCCCAGATCCGAGCATCCCGAGCAGCCTCCCTGCAGTGGTCTGTTCCCCGCCCGCAACATATGCATCACAGCGGTGGTTATCCTTAGTGATGTAAGCCCTGAAGCAAGCTCCCATACGTTTTGTTTAAATTATTTTCCATGCCTACTTCAAACACCACCGAGTAAGCTGTGATCTCTAAAATATATAATATATATTTACAAAAAACAAATCCCCCTGCATTTCCAAATAAAATATAACACGTGTGAACAGTAGAGATGAGTGAACCGGTCGTGGTTCGGCTCGAGTTCGGTTCGCCGAACGGAGTTCTCGTTCGAGTTCGGTTCGGAGAACTGGTTCGGCGAACCACTCGAACAGCATAGGAAACAATGGGAGGCAATCACAAACACATAAAAACACCTAGAAAACACCCTCAAAGGTGTCCAAAAGGTGACAAACAACTCACAACACAACACAAACACATGGGAAAGTGACAAGAACAAATTCTCATGCGAAAACAAAACAGCGTTATGAGGAAAAAGAGGAGACACAGATATATGAGTATATGCAAGGGAACATCGATGTCATTACTGTGCAACTTGAGCCTTGCTAATTTTAGGCTTCCAATCTGGATAAATTGCCTGAGCTCGCCACGTACGCCTTGCGGATCTTGTCGTGTCCTGCAGCCAGCGTTCTCTCGGAACCTGTCTTCAGTGCTGCTGGGGGTCTGCTGACAGATAAGCACACGCGTCTGTCCACTGACAATGTGGACATGGCTCTCAGAGGACTTTTCTTCCCCTGGGTCATCCAGGGGAGGCGAAAGGCACGCGTATTTTTGAGAGTGCTTCATGCAAAGCATCTTTTTCATTTTCAAAAGGGGGGTAATCTGATGACAGTCAAGTGGGGTGTGTGTGGCCCAATTAGTGGCAACGAGGGAGACTGTGGTTGGAGTCCCCTTGCTGTTTTTTACATGATTTTCGAATTTTAGATGGAGAAGTGTCTGCTGTACAAGTCTTTCCGTCCCCACGAGTTGTGTGTTTCAATCCTTCCTCTGTATGTGCAAGTTCCTCTACTGCTTCTGCCTCATCAACCTCGTGTTGTTCCTGCACCTCAGCCCAAACGCTGTGTGGTCAGGCCACCCCTCCTTGTAACTGCACCCAAGGAATCCCACACACCTCCTTACTATGCTGGCAGCAGAGCTCAAGGCCATCAGGCGGTCAAATGTTTACTTTTAAATGTAGGGGAAATGTGAGACACTGCTGAGGAATTGTGGACGGTTAGCTCTGTAGAGTGAGACCGAGCTTCATCAATGGTTGTCTCCACTCAACCAGCAGCCAGGGAATGCCGTGTGCGACAATGATGCTAAACAGTCTGCGGCCCTTCTTCAGGGCAATGTGACACACGTGCCTTGTATGGCTCACGTGTTGAATCCGAATTTCCAGCAATTTTTAAAACACTATCCCGGCCTACATGTCCTTCTATCGAGGGGACGGTGTAACGCCTGCCTGGATCGACACACTCAGATGGGCTGTAAAGGATAGGCTAGAGGGAACCCACTCACCAAGCTGGACCCCCAGAACCCTGAAACCCTTTAACCCCTATACAGTGATTTTGAATGACACAGGGCCCAAGTTGATCAATACCTCTGGAAGGCTGCAGTTCCAGAGAATAGTAGTCATGCAGGGTCAAAACATTAATTGAGGAAGAGGAACAGAATGGGAGGGACAGGACTTAATCGGAAAACAAGCAGAGGTGAAATGCAAATCGGCCAACGAGGTACCTAAACAGCAAGCAGGAAAAGTAGTCAGGTAACAAGCACACAAACTCATAAAACTAAACGGGGTAACAGTAACCAGAGGTTCATAGCTATGTCTGGCAGTGGTCTTCAGACAGGAGGGGCCTAAAAAAGGGTGTTGTGTCTTCCCATTGGTTGTAGCTGAATGATGATACTTCATCTGTGAGATACCCACCACCTGCATTCAGCCATTGGTTCTGCATATGTCAAGGTAACGCAGCCCAGTGGGTGAGCATAACCTGCGTCCACCTGCGCCGCTGGTGTCGACTCCTCTCCCATCATCAGCACTATGCACGAAAGGAACACGTTGTCACCTTGCGACGGGAGTACAAATTGACGTAGCGGACTACGGTGGTGACTTAACAGCCGTGTGCGGCAATGATGCAAACATGGCAGCATGCCTTCGTCAGGCCAATGTGACACACGTGACTTGTATGGCTCACGTGTTTAATCTGATTCTTCAGCAATTTTTAAAACAACATCCCGGCCTACATGGCCTTGTACAGCGGGCACGCTCGCTATGTCCTTACTTCCATCGTTCGCACACAGTAGCTCAACAACTTTCATCGCTCCTGAAGTCTTAAGGTCTGGCGGTTAAACGTCTGAAACGCGATGTTCCGACACGCAGGAATTTGAATCTGCACATGTTGCAGCGTCTGTGGCAGCACCGCAGAGCCCAGCTGAAATACGTTATGTATACCCTGGGCTAACTTGATCCAGAGGTGGTGCAGATCACGCTGCTGGAGTGGTGTCAGATCAAGGACATATGCACCGTTCTACACAGTTTACAAATATCGACGCAGATGTTTACCACTGGCGATGACATTCTCAGCGTGACAATTTTGGTCATCTACATGATGGAGCACACTGTAAGCATTATTCGGAGTCAGGTGTTGGTCCAAGAGGAAGGGAGGAAGTTCTGGAGGAGTCATATGCGGAAGGGATAACAAGATCTACAAGGTCCAGACGGTCAGCGGCACCTTGGCGGAAGTTATGGTACGGTGGGTGAGAGGGATTATCAAGGGCGCACAGTATCAGCAAAACAATTGAGGAAGGTGCAGGAGCCCAGGAAGAAATGGAGGATGAACTGGCGATGGGCATGGAAGACTCAGCAGATTAGTGAGAGCTTGCTCATATTTCGGTTGTGCGAGGTTGTGGGGAGAGGGCAGAGGAAGGAGGCATGATTCTCACCTCTCCGCCACCAACACACCAAGGACTTGGTCCTCCTGGATGCTCAAGACACATGAGCGCCTTCTTGCTGCACTACCTACAACATGACCCTCGGATTGTACGAATTCCAAGTCATGCTGACTACTGGGTTGCCACACTGTTAGATCCCCGGTACAACACAAAATTTTGCGAAATAACTCCTGCCATAGAAAGGGACGCACGTATGCAGGAGTATCAGCAAAAGGTGTTACGCAATCTTACATCTGCTTTTCCACTAAACACCAGTGGTGCACAGAGTGAATCTCAACGCTTTTTCATCGATAGGAGGAAATGGTCTTACTTGTCCACATCTGAGGGACCGAGGGCTGGCTGCTGTGCTGAGACGGCGTTGAGTACGGTGTCTCTGCAGAGTTGCATTTTTGGTCATATACAAACTGAGTTGAAAAAGGACAGATGCTGGTGGAAAGGGGAACAGGTGTGTTGGAAAGGGTACAAAAGTTTGTGCCTGTGGGTTTGGTGGTTAAGCAACATTAACATTTGCTGAAGAAACAACATCTGGTATGGTGGGACTGGCAGATTTGGATAAGGTGGTATATACTATGTTACCGCTATATAAAAAATATTAAGAAGAAAAGAAAGAGAAAGGTAGATATCTCAATCGCCATTCGGTGTCCACCGTGCTCACAGATGGAAAAGGAGAGGTTGGCAACTGGAAGGTTAGGTGGAGGATACAGAACAGGTTGACTCTCAAACAAATAGTAGCCTGAACCGAGTTAGACGCCACTCGGATCTGGAAACTGGGAGCCCTGTTAGCCTGACAGGGTCCACACGATCACCCAGCCCCGGAACTCCCTGTTAACAACACAGGGGCCATTGGTTACGCTGTCCGTGTGCGTAGGGGACACACCTGTGGACAGCAGGTGCATCAGCAGCAGCAGGCCTGTTTATGCCACTGGGCTGCACTAGCAGGACTGGTAGGACAGGAGCTGTTCTTAAACATTCTGCGTTACCAACTGTGGTGGCGGCCTGCATCGATGACCTATCCCTGCCTACCTCTGGCCTAAAGCCGCAATGGGTTCAACACACGGAGGTGTGCTCTTTCGGAGCATAATAGAAGACTGGGCACCTTCTTGTTGGCTCCAGCCCCTTTTATAACCTGGGTCCGCCCCAAACGAGGGTGGACCACAATGCACCTCCTGGAGACAAAAGCAGAGTGACACGTCATGAGTGGCATAACTAGCGTCCTATTTTGAACCGCCACTTGAATGATGACCTCATGGCTGTCACAACCAAAACACCTCAACAGTCATTGTCTGACCAACAACAATGAGGTGACAAGTCATAGGGGCGGGCCTCTGCAAGCCTGTGGGGAATGGCCTGGCCAAATTGTCAGGACACCTGATGCCCTGTGGTCTATATGGGCCCCCCACATCAGGGGCAGGGCCAAAGAGTTCATTACCTGACCTAGCCTCTGATACAGTAAGTGCCTGAGCATGCTAATTAGCATGAAATACAGTTTGTGAAAAAAAGACTATCCGCTTCAGCATGCTGTCTAGGCACAACACAGGACTTAGACCCAGCACGGAGTGCAAGTACCTGTGCAAGGAGGCTTTTCTCAGTCAGTGTGAAGCCCCACAGGTGTTGTGTTGGTGCATTACCTTCAGGGACTCCACGTGGAGGAAGAGTCTGGTCACACTTAGGTTGCTTCTTTATATGTATTTTCATGACGCCACTCTCGGTATTGCGGTCAGTGGGGACCGCCACTGCAGTGTAAGGGGACACCTGGGGCTGATGTTGGGTGCAGTTAGTTTTAGTGGCCTCCCGAGAGTGAGTTAAGCCCCAGGGCCCTGTATAAGTGTGTTGAGCCGCAGGTCGCAGAATGACTCAGGCACAGTCCAAACGAGCATGCGCTGTAGCCCAAAATTAAGACTTTGCCTCAGGAATGACACAGTCAGGCACAGCATACTCAGTTGGCGAAACACTGGAGTTAGGCTGCGGCTGGGGTAAATCGGCAAACAGGAAGGAGCAACCGTGGAAACACTTCGTTCAATTGTGAGGGGAGACATTTTGCAGTTTGGTGAGGAGTACCGTAACGCCAGTGAGCAGCATCCTGTGCCACAGACCAAAATTCTTCCGGTGCTGTCTATACTGTTAACCATGATAGGAGCGTAAAGTCTGTATTTATGGCAACTGGACATCACAGTACCTGGGTATGGTAGGCTGTGCCCAGACAGTAATGCGTGCACGCAACACTTTGTTTTATTATGAAAACACATATCTGTTCTGGGTAGGACGACTATATAGACAATCACACTTGCTGCCTCTGCACTGTCAAATTGTCCAGTACAGTTTAAATCATAGAGGGACAGCGACACATGTTTGCATTGAATGTTGCTTTTCAAGATTTACATGACTGTGTTGCAGAGCTGTGTGGTTTGCATTCACACTGTTATCATTTGCCTTATCTGTGAGGCTTCAGCTAACAAGGGTATTCAGGGTGGGTGATGTGTTTTGTCTATGTTTAGGTAGATAACTGGGAAGCTCTTGTGATGCGCCACTAGTAAGTTGTCTTCGCACACACACACACACACACTCACACACTCACACACACAAACACACAATTACTGCTGCTACGCAGAGGGCTTAGCAAGCAGTAGGCAACTGAATAGATTAGTCTATTATTTCAATTTAATGCATGGTTCTTATTGTTTGTTTTGGGAAAGTGAAACAATCATTTATGAACCCAACTGCAAACAGTGCTCTTCATGTTGCGTGGTTTTGCTGCATACTGTGGATCCCACCAAATACAAGACTTAAAATGAAGCATAAGTCGCAAAGGAAATTTCACTGTGCTACAATGCGGCCTAGTGGGGCTGTGCATCCACCGCCTGCCCTATCACGTGCATCTGCGTGCTCTTCATCCTCTGTGACTGTGGGGACAGCAGTCACACATGCTTTTTCACACTGAACTTCCTCCCCGTTACCCGTAAGCGGGAGTGTAATTGGCAGGTCGTCACTTGTTTTTTAAGTGCAAACAGATGGTATTGTTGAGCTGTCAGACATCGAGAGAACCACCATTGGATGAAGGAAACATTATATCCATGCCTGCACCTTCGTGAAAGATTGGCTGGACCACCTGCAGTTAATTATTGCGTTCCACAAATGGAAAGGAGTGTAGAATGCACATGCGTTGCACCTTGCTTGGCAGCAAAGGAACAATAACTTAGTATTCCAGACAATTTTAGGATGGCAGAAAAAGTGTCAGCTCTTTGGACAAATTAAATAGCGTGGCAAAAGTGGGCAGGTGGGTACAGTGGCCGTGTTCTGTGTGTACCAGGACAGTAAAGGAAGCCTCACTTTCTATCCCTCCTAATGATGAAATGCAGCAAGGAATTCCCTGAGTTTGCTATAAAAATAGCATAGCAAAATGTGCATGAGGGTGTAATGCAGAGGTGCTAGAAACAGCTTGGCACCAGTGGGGCACAAATGGAGTACAACAGACACTTTTTGTATGCCACTAAGTTGCAGCGTTTTTTGCTATTATAGCTTATTAAAAACAGAGCAGGAGGGTGTAATGCAGAGGTGCTAGAAATAGCTTGGCACCAGTGGGGCACAAATGGAGTACAACAGCCACTTTTTGGATGCCACTAACTGGCAGCATTTTTTGCTATTATTATAGCTTATTAAAAACAGAGCAGGAGGGTGTAATGCAGAGGTGCTAGAAATAGCTTGGCACCAGTGGGGCACAAATGGAGTACAACAGCCACTTTTAGGATGCCACTAAGTTTCCTCAGTGTTTGCTATTATAATGGCTTAGTAACAATGAGCTTGAGTGTGCAATGCAGAGGATCTGCAAATAGCTTTGCACCAGTGGGACACTAATGAAGTCCAACAGCCATTTTTAGGATGCCACTAAGTTTCCTCAGTGTTTGCTAGTATAATAGCTTAGTAAAAATAAGTTTGAGTATGCAATGCAGTGGTGCTGCAAATAGCTTTGCACCAGTGTGGCACAAATGGAGTACTACAGCCACTTTTAGGGTATGTGCGCACGTTGCTTTTTACCTACTTTTTACCTGCTTTTTTGCTGCTTTTTCTTCTGCGCTGTTTAATGCCAAAATGGATGTGTTCTTCTATTCAAGCAAAGTCTATGGGAATTTGGGTTTCTTGTTCACACTATGTTGTTCAAAATGCTGCCTTTTTGAGGCAGAACTTTGGTCAAAAACTCAGCTTTTCAAAGAAGCAACATGTCAATTGTTTTTGCCATTTGGGTTTTGTACTGCAAAGCTGAGTTTTTGACCAAAGTTCTGCCACAAAAAGGCAGCATTTTGAACAACATAGTGTGAACAAGAAACCCAAATTCCCATAGACTTTGCTTGAATAGAAGAACACATCCATTTTGGCATTAAACAGCGCAGAAGAAAAAGCAGCAAAAAAGCAGGTAAAAAGCAGGTAAAAAGCAACGTGCGCACATACCCTTAGGATGCCACTAAGTTTCCTCAGTGTTTGCTAGTATAATGGCTTAGTAACAATGAGCTTGAGTGTGCAAAGGGCTGGAGGGTACAGTGGCAGGGTTGTGGGTCTGTGTAGAGGAAAGGAAGCCTCACTTTATATCCCTCCTAATGGTGAAATGCAGCGAGGAAGTCCCTGACCTTAGCTACACAGGCGCTCTTATCTGTAGCTGTTAAAATCTGTTTCCACGGACCTGACTGTCACCTATGGCTCTGAGCCTGCTGTTATTAGCCCTTACAAGGGCTAAAAGAAACTTCTATCCCTATTCTGTATAGCGCTGTGTGTAGAGCGTACACAGCAGGATCGGAGACAGGAGCTATGCCAGCAGTGACTGACACCAAGATGCAGAAGGCAGATAATGGCGTCCTGACGGGCAGATACCCGTTTTTATAATGCAGGGACATGTGACATGGACATCCTATCACACATGCCGTTGCTTCTCTGGCTAAAAGTCCACTTAGCTGTGTGTGTCTGGGATTGGCTGACATGCTGGCCCGCCCCACTACACGCGCGCGCTTAGGGAAGGAAGACATCCCATTATCCCAGCAGCAGTGATCTGAATGCGCTGTTCCGGCACACTATACGCTGAAATTTCATAATAGTGTGAGTCACAGAGTGACTTACACTATTACAGCAGAAAGCCAGCTAGTAATTAGCTTGGCTTTTCGCTGCTAGAACCGTTCTCGAACGTAACTAGAACTATCGAGCTTTAGCAAAAAGCTCGAGTTCTAGTTTGATCTAGGATAGCCCCCAAAATCACTCGAACTGCGAACTGGAGAACCACGAACCGCGCTCAACTCTAGTGAACAGGTGCTAAGTGCATTAGGTACACAAAACACAAACAAAAATATACAGCAGCTCTCTATAAGCACCACATTAAATGCAAACATAGAATATATGAAATTTAAACTGCATGAATGCTATATATAATATTCTTAGAAAAATGAAGGTTATTTGAGCAAAAATTGGAAAATTCTTGTGAACTCATCAATCTCAGATAGGTGACCTTTTTTTGATGGGACCCTATCCTAGTTTCATGCCTGTTCTGGACTAAAAGTCAACAAATATATGGGCAGATAGGATCTGGCACTAGGGATGGGCGAGCATGCTCACCGGTATTCAGTGCTCGCCCGAGCATCTCAGTACTCGAGATAATCGGCGAGCGCCGAGTACCGGCGAGATACTTGGGCACATGCTCGGCTCCCCCTCCCTGCATGTTGGCGCTCTTTACAGAGTCAGCCAACATGCAGGGATTGTCTGCAACACATTGTAATGCCACAGCCATGTTGGTTGTGGCATTACAGTGATTGGCTGGACGCACAGTGTCATCAGGTCTATATAAAACCTGAGGGCGCTGTGCTCATTACTCTAATCCACAGTCAGCTAGTGTAGGGGGAGGTGCTGCTGAGGTAGGGACAGATTTAGTGTGTGTCTTAGACCTCTTTCACATGTTCGGGAAAAACCACGCACGTTTTTCACGGACGTGTCAGAGGTGCGATTTGCACTCGGTGAGCCATGTTTATGGCACACGTGTGTTCTCCGTGTGCTATCCGTGATAGCATACGAAGAACGGGAACTTTCTACTCACCTGTCCCTGGCGTCGCTGTCCGTGGTGCTGATCTTCGGACTCCCCGTCGCTGCTGCTTCCGGCCACAGTGAAGTAAATATGCAATGACCATAATGAGCGGCGGTCGGAAGCAAGTGACAGCAGCGGCAGAGACAGCAGGGCTGGAGAAGGTGAGTAAAGTTTTTTTTTTCTCAAACACGTGTATTTTCTCTGTGTTTGCTCAAACCAGCTCACTAATGCTCTATATCCCACCGCTGCCACCAATTTGTCACAAACAGCCAGGGGAGTCACTCAGATATCCCACAGCTGTTCACTAATTTGTCACGAACTCGACTACTCTCTAGCGCCCCCCCTTGTCGGCAGGCCACTTTTGGTACTGCAGGACAATGCATAAAATGAGGCTGCTGAGCTAATAATGCCAAATATTGGAGGTCTCACAGCAAGGGTAAATGTATATATCCCCGATTCCCGCTAATGGAATATATATATATACCTCGGTACCCTTAATGATAGCACTCCAATAATTCTATGCAATAATAATTATGCTGCCACCACCCAGACTTTCTACAGGTAGCTGGGGACCCGTTTCAGATAGCAGAAGGCTTTTCAGACAGGTTTGGGTTCGTATATAGAACAGAAGGAAACAAACTATTACATTTTATATAATTAATCCGAAAATAGGCAGTGTTTAAAAAATATACAAGAATTTACAAAAGGGAACAATACAAATACAGTATAGACAGTTACATAAAATAAAAGGTATAAACGTGAGAATTACTAAACTCGTGCCATATATGTGACGTCCGAATTTAGGGAGGGAGGGGCTCCAAGAGAAGAAGATGGTAGAAAGACGGCCAGCATCACCACTTACTGATGCCCTCCAGTACTGACTCCCCCCAGCAAGGAGCTAATCGCTCTTAAGCCCTCAGGTAACCCACCTCTCTGTGACCTCATTTTACAGTCTCTTGTGGGCTGTGCCAAGAGTGTCACAAAGTTCTTTAATTCTAGCTTTTCACATATCTTTTCCCCTGGGCCACACAGGTGAAAGATATGAGCGTCATATTTTATATCTCGATTTTACATTTATATAGATACCAAACACAACAAAACTAGCATGATTTTACTGGCCAATACTAATTTGTCATGATACCAGCGATCTCCCAGTCAAGCTAAACGGTGCGCTGGGTTCAGCGCTCCACAGGAATTCTGGCAGTATGTTTTTCATTTTTCTAGCATTAACAGGCCACATAAAAAACTGTATTAGGAGTTTTCCCTCCAACAGAACAAAGGATAGTCTTTTCTGTACATTTTTTGGCTGTAGCTCTACCATCACCGAGTCGTAAATTCCTAAACTTTCAGGCCGATCAGATAATCGTCATGGCGATCTGTGGCTGATGGTGGGGAGGGGGGTAAGGACCCTTCAAGAGTTTTACATGACAACGTACGTGGGCGCAGACCCATTGATTTTAATGGGTCTACATGTGCCCGTGTCTCCGATACGTGAGGAAACGGACCAAACACGTACCGGAGACACGGATATGTGAAAGAGGCCTAAAGCGGGGTTTGCACGCTACGATATCGTTAATTAATTATCGTCGGGGTCACGGCGTTTGTGACGCACATCCGGCTTCATTAACAATATCGTAATGTGTTACACTTATATGCAACCTTAAACGATCGCAAAAGCGGCCAAAATCGTTTGCCGCGGAGAAGTCGTCCTGAAACAAAAAATCATTTTCTGTTTATTAACGATGTTGTTCCTCATTCTTGCGGCAGCACACATCGCTGGGTGTGACACCGCAGGAACAAGGAACATCTCCTTACCTGCCTCCACCGGCAATGCGGAAGGAAGGAGGTGGGCGGGATGTTACGTCCCGCTCATCTCCGCCCCTCCGCTTCTATTGGCCGCCTGTCGTGTGACATCGCTGTGACGCCGCACGAACCGCACGAAGGTATGTGCGTGTGACGCTGCTGTAGCGATAATGTTCGCTACGGCAACGATCACACAATATCGCATGTACGACGGGGCGGGTGCTATCGCGCTCGACATCGCTAGACAATGCTAGCGACGTCGCAGCGTGTAAAGCCCGCTTTAGGTAGTATAGGTACTAGGTAAGGTACACAATCCATCTAAACAAACAGTCCTTTTCAGTACTAATCCAGCTGTATACAGGTAGTGTATATAGGCTGGCAGGCAGGATATATAACAGAGTGCGTTGCGTATAGCACAGGAGGCTCCATTCCGTCACATCTGGGGCTACTGTAGCCTGTTATACATATTAGCCATCTCTAAAAAAACCCAGTCCTTTTCAGGATTAATCCAGCTGTATACAGGCAGTTTATATAGGCAGTATATATAGCAGAGTATGGGACGTATAGCACAGGAGGCTCCATTTCAGTCACGTCTGGGGCTTCTGTAGCCTGTTACACATATATTATCTATCTCTAAAAAAACAGTCCTTTTCCGAATTAATCCAGCTGTATACAGGCAGTATATATAGGCAGGGTATATAGCAGAGTGCGGTGCGTATAACACAGGAGGCTCCATTACAGTCAAGAAAGCCATGGAACCCATAGGGTGGAGGGGCGACATGACTAGAGGGAAGGGAAGGAGTGATGGGGTTAATGGAAACAGGAATGGTTTGTTTATAAGGCAGAGTAAAGGGATTGGTGGGTAGGAGGAGTTCCCTGGAGGAAGAGGTGGGACAGTTGAGGGGTGTAAGTAAAGGACTTTGACTTACCCCCTCTCTCTTGACTTCCGGATATGGAACGATCTGACTGGAGAGGTTCCTATAAGGTGTCAGGACGTCACCTTCTATTTCTCCATGGAGGAGTGGGAGTATTTAGAAGGACACAAAGATCTGTACAAGGACGTCATGATGGAGGTTCCCCAGCCCCTCACATCACCAGACTTCCGGATATGGAACGATCCGGACGTGCGACAGGATGGCTGCTACCCGGGAGCAGCGGATTCATCATGGCAGTGCACGGGCCCCTGGCAGCGCGGTCCCACGTCTTGGCTGCTGGGGGTTAACCCGTTGGCACTTTCCCCTCGCTCCCCTGTCAGCTGCGGGCGGCGTCACCCCTCCCTCATATCTCAGGTACTTGCCGTGTGCGGGGGGAGCGAGGAGGAGATGCGAGAGCCCCTTCGGGGACCCTCCGCGGTAGGACGTGGGCAGGGCAGTACTCATCTGCTGCTCCGGCCGCGGGAGGAATCTCCGTCCGGGCCGCGGCAGCCGGGAGGGGGGCGTGGCTTGGCTGCGGCCTACTTCCGGTCCGAGCCGCGGCCTGGATTGCTGGATGCGGCGGCTCCCGGACGGGGAGAGCGCCCGGCGGTGACAGAGGCCAGCTTTACCCCTCGCGGAAGGCGGGGGGGGGGCCGCGGAGCTGCAGCCAGTGGTGGGTCCGGCACCAGGGCAGGCGGGCCTGGGGCGACGGGTGCCCAGGAAGCGTCGGTGAGTGGGGGTGACGGCAGGGGCCCTGCAGTTCCTGCTTGGTCACCCAGATCAGGTTGCAGCTCCCGGCCGCGGCGGTCTCCCCCAGGAGGGGGAGGGCCCAGCGGACAGAGGCTTTCATGGGGCCCAGGAGGGCTGGATGCGGCGGCTCCTGGCCAGGAGAGCGCCCGGCGAGGACGGAGGCCAGCGTTACCCCCCCCCCCCCCCCCGCGGGTGGAGGGGGGGGGGGCCGGGGGGCTGCAGCCAGCAAGGGGTCCGGCACCAGGGCAGGCGAGCATGGTGCGACGGATGCCCGGGAGGCGTCGGTACGTGGGGGTGACGGCGGGGGCCCTGCGGTCCCCGCCTGGTCACCCAGAGCAGGCGTGCAGCTCCCGGCAGCGGCGGTCTCCCCCAAGGGGGGGAGGGCCCGGCGGACGGATGCCTTCTGGGCCCAGGAGGGCAGGAGGCTGGCGGCTCTGGATGGGAGTCTGCTGGCAGCGGGTCGGGCCACAGGTACCCCCTGTCCTTGCAGGTAGCAAGGGGGGGTCAGGCCAGAAGATAAGGCCCGCGGTGGCAGCCCGTAGGACGGGACGGTTTCCGGGGTTGTCGCCGCGGGACAGAAGATGGAGCTTGGAGGATGGTGCCCACGCGGCGTACCAGGAGGACGGCCGTGGTGGTGGCAGCGCTTCGGCGGCGTCTGCATTACATGAGCCAGAGGCGGTCGGCTCCAGCGAGGAGGAGGAGGAAGCAGCGACGGATGAATCAGACGTCCGGATGGCGTGATTTTTATTCCAGGATATGCCGGGTCGCGGTCGGGTGAGACGGCCGTGGATTTGGCAGGGCTGGGGGGGGGCGGCTGCGGACACGGCAGCGCCGAGTGGGTTGGTGTTTTGACCAGGTATGGGGTTTACTGAAGTGGTGTATACGGTTGTGGAGAGTGCGCATGCACCGCCGGCGGCATGGACGGGATCGGTGGTTAGTAGGCGCAGGTGCGGCAGGCAGAGTAAGGGCGCATGAGGCGGCAGGGGAGCATTTTCGGGCAGAGGCGGCAAGGGCTGTGACAGAGTGAGTGGTGAGGAACGAAGAGGGGGATGAGGTGGTGCGTCTGGCTGACAGTGGCCAAGTGTGAGAGGTATGGGTGCTTCAAAGGCCCGCTGGGGGGGCTCACTTGCTGGAGGATGTGAGGGATAAGATTTGAATGGGGAACGTGTAGCAATAGTTTCGCTGCTCCCCCGGGAACAGTTTCACCTGGATTAGGTTAAGCCAAGTGATTCCAGGAAGGCTAAGTAGAGGGAGGGGAGCGCCGGTGGAGGCTCACCCTCGTACATTTGCAACGTGGCTGCGGGCATTTGCGTTTTTTGGCAAGGGTATCGGGGGAAGGAATTGGGTAATTGGTTCGGCATGGTTCGGTTATATGGATCCATTTGGGGTGGCTTGTTAGGTCATATGGCGGTTTAGTCTGGCTTCAGTACGCCGAGTAATTTCAGCAAGGGAAGGTGTTGCGTGCCAGTATGCGGTAGGATCATACGGGCACATCCTTATGGCTGCAGTGGATGGCGGCTCCTAGTCAGCCCCCCCCCTTTTTGGGGGGTAGTTGGCTGTTCGGGGCTTGGAACCCCGGCGACACGGACGATGAGGGTTTTTTGGGGGGAATAGAAGGATGGGTGGTGCAGATTTGGCGCGGGCGGTTGTCTTAAGCATAAGTGTTGGGTTGTGGTAAGGAACATAGTAATTCTGCGTCATTCTATTTATATTGGTGGATCTTTGCCTCCTTATTGGAAGTTTGCGCTGGGCTAGGGGACACCTGGTGGTTGTCAGTGGAAAGAGGGGTCAGGAAGTGGTGTTGGGCAGGATGGGTGGGCCATTCGGGGCCCTCCTTGTCACGATTGGGTTTCTCTGTTGGGGGGTAGTGCCGGAAATGAGCCGTATATAGATGTATATATTTCGGCTTGTTCAAAACGTATCTTATCTGGAGGAGTCATCGGTGTATGCCTGCTTGGCTCCAGAATTGTCGGCGGTTTATTATGTGTCGTTTGACAGAGGGTGGGATTTGGTAAAGGCGGTGAGCCGGGGAGCATTGATGGCAAAGGCGAATTTGGAGGCGGCATTTAGGTTGTTACTGGTCCACCCTGCTAGCTAGCAGTTCTGGTGCTGCGGTGGGGAGGGGAGTTATTATTATGTTGATCGGTGGGTGCTAATGGGTTGTTGTCCCATTTTATGTTCCTTTGGAGGCGGTTATTTCTTGGTGGAGTGGTTTGTGCGTGGTGTGTCCCAGCTTACACCTCTTATTCATTATAGGTTGATTCTCTTTACATCGGGTTGGCGGGTTGATGATTCGTTGAGGTTGATTGTTTTATTACAGATGGTGGTGGATACTCTTTTGGGCCTGTTGGCGCAGGCGAAGACTGAGGGTCCAACGCCAGTGATACGGTTTGTGGGGATAAAGTTTGATGTTATGGTCAGAGGGGTAGGATTCGTGGGTAATGGTGTGGTCCTATGGGCTGCGATAGAGGCAGTTAGGTCAGCTAAGACGGTGCGGTTTCAGGCGGTGCAGTCTTTGCAGGGGCGGTCGAACCACGGGTGCAGAGTTACGCCGCTGGGGTGCGTGTCTGCTGGACGGCTGGCGATGGCTGCGCCAAGGGTGCAGCCATCGGATCCTTTGTGTGTGGTCACGAGGGAGATCAATGATGATCTGATGGTGTAGGAGGTTTTTTCTTACGGCGATTTAGTGGCCGCGGATTGTGGCTGGGTAAGGTGCTACCTGATGGAACGTAGCTGCGGTACTCGGAGGCAGCGGGTCCAGTTGTTTTCTGGTTGGGCATTGTGGGGTAGCGCTTCCAATCGGTGGTAGTGGTCGGGTGGTGGAGGTTGGCAGTTTTTTCCAAGAGGAAGGTGTGCTGTCATTCTGGCTATCAGTTGGTGGAGAATTCGATTAATAGTTGGTTTGCTAATCCTGGGGCCAAGGGTGGCGTACTTGCGACAGTTGGTTTCTCAATTGGATGTGTTTTAAAAAAAAAAAAAAAAATGTTATGCGTGGCGCAACCAGTACTGGGGTTCGCCAAGGGAATAGCAGCTGCTGTGTTTCCTTCCAGTTCTGCAGGTCTCGGGAGTTGAGGCCGGGTAGCAGACGAGGTGGGCACGGTGTGTCCGGAGGGCTTGTGGAGTCTGGTGTGGCTGTGTTGGGGAGCGGCTCGGTGCCCAGTGACTGAGGTTATTTGGGGCTGATATTCCGAAGTATGGGTGGCGCGGATAACGTTTGGGACAATGTGTGAGGAAGGCCCAGTGGAGTATTTGATGGTGGCGTTGGCAGTGGTGAGTAACGGTTTTCAGGCTGCTAGGCCGGCGTCCGCAGTGGAGCAGAGGGTGGCGGCTGTGGCTGTCTTGTTAAGGATTAGATGTGGAGAGATGTTTTCGCAGGATCTTAGGGCGCGGCAGGCCTTGAAGGGTTTGGTCGTAAGGGTGTGAGGGAGCGGGATACAAGGGTCCGTCTCCGTTGTTTTGTGGCAGCGTTTGGTGAGTGGTTTGTGGCGGCTATGTTCATCTGAGCACGAGCGGGTTTTTGTTTCCCTTGTCCAAAACGGTTTGTGTTAGCCTTTTGGGGGGCTTTGAGATTGTGGGGTTGGTCAGCCCATCTACGGTCAAGAGCGGAGGTTGGATGTTGGAGGATGTGTCCGAGGTGGTGCAGTGGGTTGAGCGCCGGCTTTGTCGCTCACCGAATTAGATTAGGCGGGTGGTGAAGGTTGGTGTTGTTATACGCGGTCCCGGGTGCGGAATTATGTTGTGAGGGCGCCCAGGCTCATTATTGTGTCGCGTTTGTTAAGGTACCATTTTGTGGCAGTGCTGCAGACTTGATTGCAGGTGGCGGGGGTGGGCGCCCGGAATACTATGGGTCGTATTCCTTCTGGATTGGGCTGCCACGGAGGCCCCTCGGTGGGCTCAGAAAAGGGGTTGTGAGAAGTATTGGGAGGTGGGAGTCCTCTTGTTTCGGTGTTACGTTTGGCCTCAGTTGTTATCGGGTTAAGGCAATGGGGGCATTTGAGTCTTTTGGGAGTGGAATGGGTTGGCGTAACAGGTTGGTGTTATCTGTGGGTTTATAACCCCTGGGTTTTTGTGGTGAGGGTGTGCCTCATTTGGATATTTGGGCATTCGTTGGTTCTCGGGGCCTCGACGGTCTGAGGCTCGCCTGAATGTTGCCAGTTGGGTCTGGACGGGTCGATGGTACTGGTCCAGTAAATTGGAGGCAGCGATTTGGTATCTCGAGAAGTTATTTATGAATGTTTTAAAAAAAAAAAAAAAATGTTGGTTGTTGCATTGTGTAAGACATACCTGAGCTTAATCGTGGGGTAGTTTTGATAGTGTGACCAGGTTGGAATGGCGTGTGGCTCGTGCGATAGGCAGTATCAATTGAGCCTTATTGGGGGGGCGGCGCCAAAAGTTGGTGGCGCTGAACGGGTGGTTTTGGGGATGCGATGGGGGTGCATCTTCACGTGCTTGGTGCTGTTTTGTGGACGCTGGGATTGCGTGGAGGTGTGGTACAAGCTTTTGGTGTGTGGCGGGTCCAGGCCACGTAAGGAGTCACGTGCCCTGTCCTGTGGCGGGGGGTAGGTCTGGTCCAGAGGCGGTTGAAGGCAATGGTAACTGGACAGAGAGACACCATCTTGGTATGGTGGCTCCAGGTTCCGGGATGTTGCAGGCACGGGGTTCTGCAAAGTTGGGGGGTTAATCCGTAGGTGATTAATACCTCATCTCTGGGTCGGTGTGTTGCGGCCAGGGATACTGGGGTGAGAAGTGGTTCCTGGACTGGGCCTACTCAGGGTTGTATATTTACTGTATTGGTTACTGTGTTACCTATTGTTATTTGTTGGGGTCGCCCGTTGGACGGCGCCCCCTTGTGTTAGTATGTAAATAATAGGTAATAAAGGCTGCTGTGGCCAATTTTAAACCAAGTCACATGCAGTTCGTGTATTATTTACAGATGGTATTGGTGGGTAACACACATACAGCACGACTGGAGAATCCTTCCTCAATGGTCAAGAAAGCCATGGAACCCATAGGGTGGAGGGGCGACATGACTAGAGGGAAGGGAAGGAGTGATGGGGTTAATGGAAACAGGAATGGTTTGTTTATAAGGCAGAGTAAAGGGATTGGTGGGTAGGAGGAGTTCCCTGGAGGAAGAGGTGGGACAGTTGAGGGGTGTAAGTAAAGGACTTTGACTTACCCCCTCTCTCTTGACTTCCGGATATGGAACGATCCCCGCCCACCCTCCCTTGTGTATAATGCCGAGGGGAATTTGGTCTGGGTTGTTTCTTTGTCACAGCAGCGGGGGGTAGGTCTGGTCCAGAGGCGGTTGAAGGCAATGGTAACTGGACAGAGAGACACCATCTTGGTATGGTGGCTCCAGGTTCCGGGATGTTGCAGGCACGGGGTTCTGCAAAGTTGGGGGGTTAATCCGTAGGTGATTAATACCTCATCTCTGGGTCGGTGTGTTGCGGCCAGGGATACTGGGGTGAGAAGTGGTTCCTGGACTGGGCCTACTCAGGGTTGTATATTTACTGTATTGGTTACTGTGTTACCTATTGTTATTTGTTGGGGTCGCCCGTTGGACGGCGCCCCCTTGTGTTAGTATGTAAATAATAGGTAATAAAGGCTGCTGTGGCCAATTTTAAACCAAGTCACATGCAGTTCGTGTATTATTTACAGATGGTATTGGTGGGTAACACACATACAGCACGACTGGAGAATCCTTCCTCAATGGTCATGTCTCGGGCTGCTGTAGCCTGTTACACATATATTATCCATCTCTAAAAAAAACCCAGCTACTTAAAACTGTGGTTTGTCCATCGCACAGATCACATATAACTTTGCTCTAAATTCAGCCATTTCTACTGAGCGTGGAAGATATTGTCCTCCGTTTAAAATGCGCAAGGCGCGTGTCAAGGGACGAGGCACTGGACGTGATTGTGCATGCAGAGGCCGAGGCCATGGGCAAGCTACAATGGTGCCACAACATTCACCCACATCTTCTCGCCTGACCTTCCTGTGCCAATTCCTAGGGGACCGCAGCACACCACTATTAAACCAAGAGCCGTGTCAAAAGGTTGTTGGTTGGATAGCGGATAATGCTTCCAGTCAGTTTGCCACCACCACAACCACTCTGTCTTCCGCACGGTCAAGTCTCAGCAGCCATGAGTCTAGACCGCATATTCCTCACCCTGATCCTCCTTCCTCCCACCATGCCGAGTGCCCAGACAAAAGTGATTCCACACTTGGATACTCTGAAGAGCTGTTCACTTTTCCATTTATAGATTCGGGCCTCTCGCCCCCTCCACTTCAAGGGGGCAAGAAGAGATTGCATTTAGCGATGCTGAAATATTTCAGCAGGCACGGTCACATGAAAGCGACGGTGGGAAAGTGTCACAAGAGGTGGACGATGATGAGACACAATTGTTAGAAAGTCAGGAGGAGGACCAGGGTGCGGAAGTGGAAGATGACGTGGTGGATGGTATAGTAACTGACTCAACTTGGCAGGAGGACATGCAGACTGAGGACAGCAGCGCACATGGGGAGGGAGGCGTAGCACCCCAACAGGTAGGAAGAAGCAGTGTGGTGGGCGCAGACAGAAGGCGGGCAACTGTTCCGACAGAAGTTGCCAGTACAACTATTAGGTCTTCCCGAGTCTGGCTGTTTTTTGAGAACTCTGCCGATAATTCCAAAAAGGCCATTTGCACCACCTGCCATGCCAGCATCAGCAGGGGTAGCAAAACTACCAGCCTGACAACCACCAGCATGATCAGGCACATGGCAGCAAAGCAACTGACTTTTTGGCCTGAACCCGAGGGTCCAGGAGCAGTGTCAGTGTCTGCAGATGCCACCACTGCTTTTTCCATTGTTGTGCGTGCAAGCAAATCCCCTGTCCACAGTGCATGCAAAGATGCCTCCTGTCCTGCACCTGTCGTTGCACAATCTAAAATACCATCAGCAACCACGTCCACGTCCTTGTCCCAGTGCAGTGTTCAGTTGTCCATACCCCAGTCCTTGGAACGCAAGCGCAAATGTAGCGGGTGGGGGTGCAGACCACGTCAGGGGGGCTACTCGAGGCGCTCGGATCCGGGATCGTTGTTGCGGCTCGAGTGGCGACCGGATCCAGGGCTCGTGCAGTGGCCCGCTGCCCACAACACTAATAAAAGGGAATACTTACAGGGGAAAAGTCTGTTAGTGATGCCACCCGTGAGATGCGGTGACAGTTGGTAGCACCGCCACTGCGTGGTGATGGGATGCCCAGGGCTGATGGAGCAGGGTAGCCGGATGGAATCCCCTCCACAGGTAGGGGAGATGTAGTCCCGGGGCCTAGGTGAACGGGAGTAATGGCTGCGGAGAGTGTCATGCAGGGTTGGACCGGGGATGGATGGTGTACTCACAGTTCCAAAGAATTGCACACAGAGTCCAGTGGTAAACAAAAATTGCCAGTGACCGGTTGCCTCCGGCGGGTGTATTCGGGTCCCACACCCTGATGTAGCAAACAGGGGTCCCTTCCTCCTGCACTCAGTGTTTGTGTCTTCAATGGGACAACTCCGCTTGAAACGGGGAAGCCCACTCCCGGTACTTTGTATGTTGGGAGCTGTGGCCCGCAAAATCTGACTCTTGGGATCTCTGTGGGTTCTGGCGGACACCCTATCCCCTGCGTTGGGCTTCCATTTTGCTCTCTGGGCTTACTGTGGAACAAGGCCTGGAACCTCGTCCCTGGCTGGTCAATTGACAAGGGGCTTGAAACCTTCCTCGCCGTAGGGTCCAGGCACCCCAACTGTGCACGGCCTCCGGACTGGATTCCCGCTGTCGACACCAGCGGGCTACAACCCTGCCCCGATCCACTTAAGGTCTCCCGTGACCGGATCTCCGTTGCCTGTGGTCCTGCTTGCCATCTGCCACCTAGTCAGTAGTTCGGTAGTCCAGGGCCCCAACCCCTGACTCCACTGTAACTCCACACTCCTCTCTCCTCAACTATCAAGCTCCACTTCCAACTGACGTGTTCCCTCCCCTGACACCTCAGGACCCCTAGGTGGGCACTCCAATCCGCCTGGTCCCGCCCATTGGTGTATCCCTATTGTCATGGGCGGTGTCTAGGCTTTACTGGGTGGTGTTATGCACCTGGGTGTGGGTTTTGTGTTGGTATGCCAAGGAGGATGGAGTCTTGCACCTGAGAGATTTGTACAACCTCTGTGACTACCTGGTTTTGCCAGGGGGTCACACAGGGTGAGGGGGCAGCAGTGGAGCGGGAGTCACAGAAGGCAGAGGCATACTGGAGTACAGTGATACTGGTAATGGTACAGAGGGAGGCCCAGATACTCACTGCGGTCTCTGCTCTGTGCAGGCCCGATGACACTGCTCTGTGCGGGCCCGGTGACGCTGCTCTGTGCGGGCCTGGTGACGCTGCTCTGTGTGGGCCCAGTGACGCTGCTCTGTGCGGACCTGGTGACGCTGCTCTGTGCGGGCCCGGTGACGCTGCTCTGTGCGGGCCCGGTGACGCTGCTCTGCTCTGTGTGGGGGGGCGGTGAGTCAACCACCATGCTGAAGATGTCGGTGGTATATGGTGAGTGCTTCAAGTAATGGCTGTCGGAGTCGGCGTGTGCGCAGATGAGAGCTTGAGCTGAGAGCTCCATTTGCGCAGGCACTGACTCTAAGCGCGATTATTTGAATCTCTGACTGCCGACATCTTCAGAATGACCGCCCGCCGCACAGAGCAGCCGCGCGCAGAGCCAAGCAGAACAGAGCAGCCACGCGCTGAGCAGAACAGAGCAGCCGCACGCCGAGCAGAACAGAGCAGCCACACGCCGAGCCGAGCAGAACAGAGGAGCCGCACGCCGAGTCGAGCAGAACAGAGCAGCCGCACGCCGAGCAGAACAGAGCAGCCACGCACCGAGCAGAACAGAGCAGCCGCACGCCGAGCAGAACAGAGCAGCCACACGCCGAGTCGAGCAGAACAGAGCAGCCGCACGCCGAGCAGAACAGAGCAGCCTCACGCCGAGCACAGTGGCGCCGCCGATGTACACAACAGCGCCATACTGACCAGCGCCGGCAGCACCCGGTAAGCTACATTCGGATTTTAAGACGCACTCCTCATTTTCCTCCCAAATATAATTAGTGTGCATATGTATGTATGAGTGTGTATGCATGTGTGTATGTGTATATATATATATATATATATATATATATATTTATAATTTGTCTGTTTTTGACTTTTTTTGTATGATTGAGTATGTATCTGTGTACATGTGTGTATGTGTATGCCTTTGTGTTTATGTATTTGTGCTAGTCTGTGCATGTGCCTGTCTGTATTCTGTGTGCATGTATGTTCCTGCGTTTGTTTGTCAACATACATATACACCGCATACACTCCACATACTCACACCAGATACAGTGTGTGCAGGCTTGTGCCTGTGTCTACATATGTGTTCGTGTCTTTGCATGTGTTTGCCCTTCTGCATATCTACATATGTTTGTCTGTATCCATGTGCGTGCAAGTGACTGGCTGTGTTCTTCTGCGTGTCTGTGTGCATGCGTCTGTTTGCATGATTATGTATGTGTGTATGTCTGCGTTCATGTGCGTGTCTATGGGAATATGTGCATGTGTGTCTAAGTTCACCTGTCTGCATGTATGTAAATTTTTCTGCATGTGTGCATATCTGTGTGCCTGCCTATGTGTACGTGTGCATGTTTGTGTGTGTGTCAGCATCTCTGTACATTTGTCTGTGTGTCTACATATATAAGCGTATATGTGTGTATGTGCGCATTTCGGTGTCTGCATATGCGTGTCTGTGTGCATGTGTTTGTGTGTTCATGCGTGTGTGTTTACATATGTATGAGTGTGTGTGCTTGTCTGCATGAGTGTTCATGTCTGTGTACATTTGTATGCATGTGTCTGTGTGTCTGTCTGCATGCATTTGTCTGTCTTTGTATATCTGTTTATGTATGTAAGCATGTGTGCATGTATGTGTGTCTACATATGTTTGCATGTCAGTGCATCTTCGTATGTGTGCATGTCTGCATGCATGTGTCAGTGTGTGCCTGTCTGCATGTGTATGCATGAATGTGGGCCTACATTATATCTTTAAACATTGCTTTTATGCACCGCGCTCTGATGTCATCGCATGGCCTTGGATGGGTGAGGTGGCCATTTGACCACACGGGATATGAAGCCGCAGAGTGAAGGGGGGAGCGCAGGGAGGTGAGAAGAATCTTTTTGTTCTTCCCTCTGTGAATGGACAGAGTAGTGGATGTAAGAGCCCAGGATGGGGCAGTTTAGGGGCCTGGGATGGAGAAACAAAAGGTACCAGGATGGGGCAGTTTTGGTGCCTAGGATGGAGGAACATAGGAGGCCAGGATGGGGCAGTTTCGGGGCCTGGGATGGAGGAACATAGGAGCCCAGGATGGAGCAGTTTTGGTGCCAAGGATGGAGGAACATAGGAGGCCAGGATGGGGCAGTTTCGGGGCCTGGGATGGAGAAACATAGGAGCCCAGGATGGGAGACATTATTAAATATAGGGGGCCAGGAAGGTAGACATTATTAAATAAAGGGGGCTAGGATTGGAGACATTATTAAATACAGGGGGTCAGGATGGGGGGCATAATTACTATATGGGGCCAGAGTCAGGAACATACATTATTGGTTTATGATGGCAAATAGTGGAGATAATTACTGTAGGGGCAAATTAGGGGACATTATTACTGATGAAATATAGTTTTTTTTTTAGTATACTATCTTCCATGGTGGGAACAAAAGTCTGACGTAGTGTAGAAATTGTGGAAACAGTGTGGAATCTGCCTTGGGAGTGATCAGCTATAGATGACTGTGTGTTATTTTCTGCAGAGGCATGTTCTGGCTGGAAGAAGTGATGGCGGTCAGCATCAGATGGAGAGGAAAAGCGAAGGTGAACAACGTCAGCTAGAGACGTCACTGGTAAGTCAGTGTATTACATGTACACACACACACACACACACACACACACACTATACACTATATACAGAACTCCTGTGTATAATGTCACTGGTGATGGTGATCACTGTATTACTTATATACAGATCTCCTGTCTATAAAGTCACCAGTGATCACTGTATTAGCTGTACACTATACAGATACACTATATACAGAGCTTCTGTGTATAATGTCACTGGTGATCACTGTATTACCTGTACACTGACACTATATACAGAGCTCCTGTGTATAATGGCACTGATGGTAATATTAGTGTTATTAGTATTGTGGTTTTTATTCATGATCATTATTGTAGTATTATTCAGTCAGTATATGGTGTGGTCATGGCATGTTGATATTTGACCCTTGCAGGTGGTTGTATTCGGTCACTATGTCGTGTTAATATATGGTCTGGTCATGATATAGTGGTATTTCTCTTTTGTATGTGGTATTATTTGGTCACCATGTGGTTTAGTCACAGTGTGGTGGTATTTCTCCCTTGTATGTCGTATTATTCGGTCACTATGTGGTCTGATCATAGTGTTGAACTATTTCTTCCTTTGCATGTGGCTGTATTCGGTCACTATGTGGTGGTAATATGTTGTCTGGTCATGGTGTGGTGGTATTTCCCCCTTGTATGTGGTATTATTGGTCTTGGTATAGTGGATTGTGTTGTGTATGGAGGTCACTTTTTTCCTCTCTGATATCAATATGGGAAAGATTCTTTATTTCCAATAGAGATTAAATACTTGAAAGTTTAACCCCTCCCTGTCCTGTGATTATTACACTGTAGCACATATGCACTTACAGAGGTTGTCTGGTGAAAACAAGTAAACGCCTCTTAATTTTACTATATGGAGGACTATCTGAGGCCCATTATTCTCTTCTAAAGCCCCGTGCACATGTTGAGTATTTGGTCAGTATTTTACCTCAGTATGTGTAGCCAAAACCAGGAGTGGTAAAATCAGAGGAAAAGTATAATAGAAACACAGGCAGCACTCCTGTATTTATCACCCACTCCTGGATTTGGCTACAAATACTGATGTAAGTTACTGACCGTGTTTGGGGGACACTTTTGTTGCAATCATATTTTATGGCTGCAATAAAAGGGGAAGCTAGGGGCTTCAATAGGAGGAAAATTACTTGGTAAGGGCTGTAAAGTTGTGAAAAATGGTCTTGTGTTCCAGCTGAATATTTTTATTTATTAAATATTTTTATTTTTTTTGGAGGGGGGGGCCCAATTAGAAATTCTGCTATGGGGCCCCATGATTTCTATGTACGCCCCTGCCAGAACCTGGTGGCGGCTCTGAAGCGAGGCGAGCTCACACATGTACCATGCCTGGCCCATATGCTCAGCAGTTTCCTAAATCCTACCCGGAGCTGTCGGATCTGCTCCTCAAAGTATGCTGCCTGTGTGCCCATTTTAGAAAGTCACCTACTGCTTCAGCTGCCCTTGCTGGCTTTCAGCAGCAAATCACTTGGAACCGCAGCCCCTGGCTGTGCATCTCCTTTAACCGGCACCGATGCCCAGCGCTGAGGCGCCAGCGGAGACCTCCACCACCCTCCTCCTCTGCCATCCTCCCCGGGGTAATCCTGCTCCGCCTGTGGGGAGCGACACCATCCCGGCTGCACTTAATATCTGCCCTGGTGAGAGACCCTGCAGCGGTGGCCCCATCCCTGGCCGCGTACCACAGGTGGCGTCACGATCACCTTAAAAGACTTTCCTAAACCTCTGACTACTACCTCCATCCTCCCTTCCTCCCTACAATCCTTGTTCTTGAACACCTAAGGGGCAACGGAAGCGGGCCAGGCCACCCCGTGACGATGAAGAGGATCTGCACCCCCGGCCCGGTGATGAGTAGGTTAAAACACCTGCCCCGTGGGGCGCTACAGATGTCCGACATATGCACCATCCTCCAAAACTTTGAGGATTCTACCAAGATGGTGAGTGGTGATGACGCCATCATTAGTGTCACCATCCCGCTTCTCTATTTTCTGAAACGAAGAAGAAGAACAGGAGCTAGTTTCATGCGCTATAGACGGTATTACCTGCACAACTGTCATACTGTCTGTTCAGCGTGGATGGCTAGAGGATAGGGAGGAGGAGAGCATGGTCAGTCGTCCTCTTGGTGAGGACACGGACGTCTTGCCTGTTACCAGTCTTGCGCCCATGGCTGAGTTTATGTTACGCTGCCTGTCCCGTGACCCTCATGTTCTCAAAATTTTGGGTGACACTCATTACTGGTTGATGACACTTTTAGACCCACGCTACAAGGAGAACTTTACATCTCTTATTCCAGAGGCGGATAGGTCTACAAAAATGGGGCAGTACCAGAAGGCCCTTGTTGCGGAATTATTAAAAAAAATACCTCTCTGAAAACGCTGGCAGCAGAGGTCACAGTTCAGTGGACAACCAAGAAGTACAGGCGAGAGAGACACAATTCCAATCCAGCAGAGACAGGGGAACACTGTCAAAGTTCTGGGAGAGTTTTCTCAGCCTCTCCCATGGCACAGGCCCTGAGGCCGGGGTACTCTCACAAGCAGTGCAAAGTTTGTGAAGATGCTGAAGCAGTACGTTGCCGATTGTACCAAAGTTCTCCGTGATTCCTCTGTGCCTTATAATTATTGGGTATCCAAGCTGGACACGTGGCATGAACTGGCTCTCTACGCCATAGAAGCCCTGGCCTGCCCTGCCACTAGCATTTTGTCAGAGCGGGTTTTTTAGTGCTGCAGGGGTAATTATTACTGATAAGCGCACCTGCCTGTCAACTGGAAATGCTGACAGGCTGACTCTTATCAAAATGAACAAGAGCTGGGTTGGGCCAGACTTCTCAACACCACCAAATGATAGCAGCGTAATATAAACTCAAAGCCAGTGTCTTTTCTGGGAGGTATATTCCCATGCTCCTCTTCACCCCCACACATGGGTATACCTTCCTGATTTTGGCTATTTGCTCTAGTCCTCCTCCTTCTCCTCATCCTCCACCACCATGTCACCAGGGTTACAGTGGTCCATTATGCAACAGCCACATAATATTTTTAAAGGGTGTTTATGATGCCCGTAATAAAAAGAATAAGTTATACAGTATATTCAGTATATTTAACAGTATACCCCCAGGGGTAAATGTTTGTCAGTCCATACTTAGTGCATTACAAGTATAGGAGACCGGCTCCATTGAATGGGAATGTTGTTTTTATGAGGCCCTCCTACACGTCTCTTCCAAGGGGCATTGGAGTACCAATTTTTGGCAGCTATGGCACTCACTGCATATGCAATAACAGTATAGAAGACCAACTGTTTAATAATGGGAACAACAAAGCATAGCCGGCTGATGGCTCTCCAAGAAAAGTACAGACCGCCTATATATATGTTTTTTTTCTTTATTACATTAAAGATTTTTAAAAAAAAATAAAAATGCATGGGGCTTTGCAGCATTTTTAAGTCCAACCCGATGAAAGCAGACAGCTGCGAGCTGCCACCCCGCCCTCAGCTGCCTAATTTTCCCTTGGCTGCCAAAAAATAATGTGTGGGCTCCGCCCTATTTTTATTTGCCAGCCAAGGTAAAACTAGGCAGCTGAGTGCTGGTATTCTCAGCAAGGTGAGGGCCTATTGTTTAGGGCCCCCCACACTAGCAGTGCGCAGCCGCCCCTGAAAATGATGCATTGATAAAAAGCGCCATTTCCAGGCACTTTAATAGGCTCTTCCAGTGGCCTTGGTGGTGTGTGGAATGCTGGGTAATAAGGTGTTAATAGCAGCTTTGTTTTACCAGCTGGTATAAAGCCCGAGATTCTTATTGTCAGACCAAGTTAGATCCGACCATTAGGAATTTCCAATAAAGGGTTAAAAAAAGACACAACACAGAGTAAAAATTATTTATTAGAAATAAATAGACAGACACCTTGGGGACTCCATCTTTACTACTCCCCCTCACAGCCCTCCATGATCCTGGTCTTCTGTCTTCTTTCTTCTGTCTCCTTCAGCCGATGCAGCTCTACTATATCAGAAAGCATGGGGGGAGGAAGAACGCTTCTGCTCCCTGTGCTGTCTAATCACTCAATGAGTGAACAGAGATTGCGGGTTGGAAAGCGGTGACGTCACCGCTGCCACCGCTGCCATAGTAACCTTGTTGAGGATAAAGAATTGAGTATCCAAAAATACTTAATTCAGCTATTTCATAGACTCAGTTATATAGTTCAGTTGATGTGAACTAACACACATATTTGTGAATGCTTTTGTTTCTTACTAACATGTATATATGTATATTGCATATTCAGTGTATTTTCCTTAGACACAGTATATACCAGCACATGTAATTGTAAAGATGGCTGCAATTTCCTGTTTTGCACCCAAGACAGATGGACAAAGGAAATTCCTGGAGTCTGGACTGACCAATCCAAGGAGGATGTGTAGATCTCTCTACGTCATGAAGCCCTGCCCTGTGATATTTGATTGGACTAAAACTTTTGTTTACACCCCCTTACTGCTCGGTTTAGAGTTTTTTCAAATAATAAAGATTACTTGGTCAAGAGCCAGTCATGGAGATAGATGTAACTGACTTGCTGTCCAGTTATTCTTCATTCTCGTGTGCACTCATGACAATTTATGATTTGAAACAGCAGCCAGATCCCGAGAGATCTTTTGAGTCTCATCATCATCGTCATTTTGAACTTGACAACCTAATGATCGGGTTACTATAGCAACGGTGATCTACGATCACCTGGCACTATTCACCGGCTCCTGCAGGCACACCCACGTCATTATTTTTTAATTATTTCATGAAATTCATGAAATAATTAAAAAAAGGGCTTCCCTATATTTTTGGTTCCCAGACTGGTACATTTGTCTGCGCAGTTGTAATCAGGGTGTGAGAACTCTATAATATATATAAAAATTGGTAAATGTAGTTCTCTAGAGAATTGGTATAATTACCATGCCTTACATCATATATATTCATATAAACCGTATGGTGCTTGTTATTGCAGAGTTGTGCGCCCCTGACTCTCCTGTGTGGACTAATGTATTATACTGATAATGTCTACTTACTGGAGCAGGTTTTGCCCTTATGTTGCCCTCACATGATATGGCCGTATCAGCAGCACTGTGGTGCGCGCGCTGTTCGGGTCTCTCCTCCCCTCCCCGTGACTCCTGGCGTCCTATCGGATCCATTCCGCGCGCGCATGCGCGGTTTGGTTTCCGGGACGCCGGGAGCCGCGGTGATGGTGGTGTGGCCGGATGGCGTGCGCCGATGCACACAGGTGCGTTACATTTTGGTGTCCTTAAATAGTGCCTTCCCCACTGCCTCTGCACCTCCTGGACGAAGCTTTCCTGCGAAACGCGTCGAGGTGCAGGGCAGTGTGGTCGGGATCGGTACCATGGCTACAGCGGGTCTGTATCATCAGACAAATACCTTAAGTTCTCTCTAACTCTGGGCTTGTGCCTATATTATTTCCTGGCTCAATGTCTATGCTAAATTCTATGGCACATGATGCTACCTATAATCCTGACATATAATTGTGCATACTTGACTGTTTGCTAAAAATCTGTTACAGCCTTGGATGCATATATGGATTCATGTATTTGGCTGTATTATTTACTTATATCTATGTATATCAATCAGCTGTACCCTTGCTGGTTGTAAGGATGTGCTCTTTTGGATGTAATATCTATAATCATGTTTGATTCATGACTACCCGCAATTATGTCTGCAATTTTGGCCGAAAAATTTGTCCATATTATTTATAATAAGGAGGCTAAATATTGACCACCTTTATATGTATTGCCAATAAATTGCACTACTTTGCTGGCTGTCAGGACTAGTGTAGATGCGATACTTATGTTTTGTGGATTGAAGTTCCTATTGTACTTGATATGGGTAACACCACTTCAAGCTGCTATACAATTGTAATTTGATGATTACTATCCCTCTAGGGACAATTGAGCCTGTGATGTATAATCATGACCGCTGTATTATGTTTCATGTGAATGATATTATTGACTGACCACACTGCCCTGTTGGTTTTTAATATGGTGGTTTGCACATGTTTTTAATAACACTGTCTATCTATATTGTGTGCCCTCATAAAATATTAATTTTGTTAATAAAGATTTATATACAATTTTTCAAAAAAAGACGTGTCCATTTTGGATTGTCATTTATGGGTTAATTAATAACCAGTGATCATTTGTAGGCTTCAATGTAAATTTTGGGATCATGGTTTAGAGATATTGTAATTCATGATAGTATGGATGTTATTCAATTAATGGTGGTTTTGTTGATCTTTTTGGTGAATTTAGGTCTAGCAATGGACTATCGCAGCAGAGATGCTAATTGGGCTACACAGTTGGCAGACGTGTTCGGCAGTGCCGGGGAGACAGCGGCACAGTCACCTTCTATGCAGTGCAGAGAGCTACAGGTTAAATTAAAATCCTATTTGCTTAAAAGAACGAAAACTTGGTGGAACAAGGCCTCTTTGGAGCAATACCTAAGTAAGGATATAACACCTAGGGGGCTCCGGATCCAGGTGTTTCCGGCTTTCCCAGTTGAAGATGAGAATTTTAAAGAAAGGTGGGAAGAAGCATGCAGGATGTGCTCACGTACGATGATTGAACTCCTAATAGGTCATGACAAAAAACGCCTTGATGAGTTGGAGAAGGATATAGAAATGCTTAATCTTGAAATAAAACAAAAATTATCCAAGGAATCATTGGCTCAATTTGATACTGAGTTGGAGGAAGAATTTAAGCAGTGGGAAACTGATATTAAGACCAAGAAAGCACGTAAATTTCAACGAGACCTAACAGATTATAGAAACAACACGGTCTTCAAATGGTACCATGAAAGGAATGGTCGACGTCCGGTTAACCATAGGTCTTCTAATCAGTCCTTGGCAGAATCAGTCTCATCAGCAGAGAGTGCTGGCAGCTCAAAAATTTCAAATCGTGAGGCCCACGGACAGATACCCTATCGAGGAGGTGTGGAAACTAGAAACTCCTATAAAACCAGACACAATCAGGACAATTGGAGAAAAGATGGTCCCCATGCCAAGGATACCCTAAAGGTAATAAACTTAACAGATAAAATTTTGACTGGGGCTCAGCTTGAGGTGCTGCAGCTGGGGTTGTCCTTTTCTCCCGTGGCCAATTTCGATTTGTTCACGGGAATAAAGGACATACAGCTGTTTGGTCGTAAGCTTTTGCTTAAAAAATATTTTGCGAGAAAGGATATGGGAAATTGTACTGGATTTTCTAGGGAAGAACAGGAGGCAATTAAGATTCTAGAATCCCTCTTGGCAGAACAAAGCTCAACTGATCTTACAAGATTCCCCTCGTATACTAAAAAGAAATCAACCACCTTTCCACCCTTATCGGCCTGCCCCACTATAGAATTATTTGTCAAAATGGTAGTTCAAGAATTTAGATCTTTACCATCAAAAAGAACTCATGACAATTTAAGCAGTCATCAGAGACAAGCATTAAAAGAACTACAATCGATGAAGGATATAGTGATCAAGCAGGCCGATAAGGGTGGCAACGTGGTTATTTGGTCTACAAAAGCCTATGAGCAGGAGGCATATAAACAACTGCATGATAAAGCCTGCTATACTAAACTTGAGGGGAATCCAACAACTAAATTCAGTATTGAGCTCTTGGCCATACTCCAGAAGGCTTATGATGAGGGGATTATTCCCAAATCAGTCTTTGAGGGTCTTATACAGGAACATCCGGTAACTCCCACAATATACTTCTTGCCTAAGATACACAAGAGTATAGAACAACCCCCCGGAAGACCCATAGTATCGGGAAATAATAGCTTATGTGAGCCAATATGTAGATTTCTAGATCACTACCTTAAGATTAGTGTGTGTACCTTGCCTTCCTACATAAGGGATTCTACGGAATTCTTAAATAGGCTAGATGATCTGACCATGGAAGCTGACATGGTCATGGTCACCGCTGATGTACAATCGTTATATACATCTATAGCGCATCAAGATGGGCTTCGTGCAGCTGAGTTTTATTTGAGAATGACAGACATGGACCAACAGCTGGTGGATCTCCTCCTCCTACTTTTAAAATTTGTGTTAACTCACAATTATTTTTTATTCAAGGACCGCTACTACCTCCAGGAGAGGGGGACCGCAATGGGGGTGTCTTGTGCGCCCTCGTATGCTAACCTCTTTCTTGGATGGTGGGAGCGGTCTATTGAATTTCCGTCTGGTCCAACTGGTGCAGTCCACATGTGGCTGCGTTTTATAGATGATGTATTTATGATTTGGGAGGGGGAGATCCAACAGCTAAAACAGTTCATGGATGGACTTAATAACAACAGGTTAAACATTGGACTTACTTTCAATTTCAGCAGCGAAAGTATTGAATACCTGGATGTCAAAGTATCAAAAGGAAGTGACGGCGTGTTAACAACAGATGTTCATCGGAAGGGAACTGCTGTCAATTCCTTGTTGAGTGCGAGGTCCTCACATCCGGCACAAACCATCAAAGCTGTCCCAATAGGTCAGTTTCTACGTGCTAAACGTATTTGTTCAACTAATACGTTGTTTGAAAATCAAGCAAATGACCTAAAAAGGCGTTTTCGTTCCCGTCATTACAGGGATGACTCCATATATAAGGGCTATATACGGGCGAAAGAAACTCCACGATCCCAGCTCCTTAAAACGGCTACAAGAGAACAAGATCATAAGGTAAGATACATTACCCCATATCACGCCCAATGGCGTGAAATGACGAATATTATCAACAAATACTGGCCTATCCTGTTGTCAGACAATGATCTAGCAGGTGTTCTAACACCCAGACCAGCCATAACCCCTAAAAAATCCAAAACTATCAAGGATTTAGTTGTTCGCAGCCACTATGTCCCCCCTCCTAATAACTTTCTGGGAAGCACAAAGGGCCCAAGATGGGGGTCTTACCCCTGTGGTGACTGTGGCGCTTGTTCACAGCTTATGAGGGTCAGTGATTTCTCCAATAATGATGGCAGCACCACGTATAGGATCCTACATCACATTAATTGTCGCACGACAGGAGTCATCTATTGGGCTATATGCCCATGTGGGCTCATATACGTGGGGCTGACATCTAGAGAACTCAGGGTGAGGATTATGGAACACATAAGAGATATCAAGAATGCCAGCAAAGCCGTCAGTAGGGAAGATGTGGAAGCCCTTAAAAATATCCCTAAGCATTTTAGGGAATTTCATGCGAATAACTGGAGACTCCTGAAATTCAGGGGAATTGACAGGGTATATCCAGGAATGAGAGGAGGCAATTTTAAAAACTTACTTGCTCAGAAAGAGGCCAAGTGGATCACCCTTTTGGATACAATCAAACCTAAAGGGTTAAATGATGCAATCAGTTTCAGACCCTTCCTGTAGCTCTCCGCTGTATATAACAATGACTGCAGTGATCTGTCCCTAGCACTGTTTTTAATGTGTGTTTTATATTTGTTAATTTACAGGGCTGTGTGGATTGGCACAAATATCAATTTACAAATGAATATGATGAAGGACATCTGAGATCAAGCAAAGATGATTCATACATATGTCACTTGCTACTATGGTGTATATGCATTTGCATTTGTCTGCGCAGTTGTAATCAGGGTGTGAGAACTCTATAATATATATAAAAATTGGTAAATGTAGTTCTCTAGAGAATTGGTATAATTACCATGCCTTACATCATATATATTCATATAAACCGTATGGTGCTTGTTATTGCAGAGTTGTGCGCCCCTGACTCTCCTGTGTGGACTAATGTATTATACTGATAATGTCTACTTACTGGAGCAGGTTTTGCCCTTATGTTGCCCTCACATGATATGGCCGTATCAGCAGCACTGTGGTGCGCGCGCTGTTCGGGTCTCTCCTCCCCTCCCCGTGACTCCTGGCGTCCTATCGGATCCATTCCGCGTGCGCATGCGCGGTTTGGTTTCCGGGACGCCGGGAGCCGCGGTGATGGTGGTGTGGCCGGATGGCGTGCGCCGATGCACACAGGTGCGTTACATTTTGGTGTCCTTAAATAGTGCCTTCCCCACTGCCTCTGCACCTCCTGGACGAAGCTTTCCTGCGAAACGCGTCGAGGTGCAGGGCAGTGTGGTCGGGATCGGTACCATGGCTACAGCGGGTCTGTATCATCAGACAAATACCTTAAGTTCTCTCTAACTCTGGGCTTGTGCCTATATTATTTCCTGGCTCAATGTCTATGCTAAATTCTATGGCACATGATGCTACCTATAATCCTGACATATAATTGTGCATACTTGACTGTTTGCTAAAAATCTGTTACAGCCTTGGATGCATATATGGATTCATGTATTTGGCTGTATTATTTACTTATATCTATGTATATCAATCAGCTGTACCCTTGCTGGTTGTAAGGATGTGCTCTTTTGGATGTAATATCTATAATCATGTTTGATTCATGACTACCCGCAATTATGTCTGCAATTTTGGCCGAAAAATTTGTCCATATTATTTATAATAAGGAGGCTAAATATTGACCACCTTTATATGTATTGCCAATAAATTGCACTACTTTGCTGGCTGTCAGGACTAGTGTAGATGCGATACTTATGTTTTGTGGATTGAAGTTCCTATTGTACTTGATATGGGTAACACCACTTCAAGCTGCTATACAATTGTAATTTGATGATTACTATCCCTCTAGGGACAATTGAGCCTGTGATGTATAATCATGACCGCTGTATTATGTTTCATGTGAATGATATTATTGACTGACCACACTGCCCTGTTGGTTTTTAATATGGTGGTTTGCACATGTTTTTAATAACACTGTCTATCTATATTGTGTGCCCTCATAAAATATTAATTTTGTTAATAAAGATTTATATACCGTATATACTGGCGTATAAGACGACTTTTTACCCCCTTAAAATAATGGCTACAGTGGGGGGTCGTCTTATACGCCGGATATATACCTGGGTGCTGTAGTGCGCCGCTCCACTCCGTTCCACGCTTGGATTCTGCCTCCATAGCGACGAGGGAGGAACTTCCTGTCACCGCTGCTGAATGGCAGAGCGCTGGCCAATCAGAGGCAAGCAGCTCTGCCTTGACGTCAGCGCTCTAGCAGGGAAGTTCCTGCCTCGTCATTATGGAAACGCGATACACAGCCCGGCCCCGTACTGGTATATCATACAGCATATATACTGGTATATATACAGCGGATATATAGCGTATATATAGCAGGGGGCCGCACTGTGGGAGGAGGTGTTTTTTTTTTCACTGTCCAGTATAACCAATAGGATTAGTGCAGTAACGCCAGATTCCCCTCGCATCCATGCAGGGACATTAATGAAGAGCTTACATGCTGGCCCCTGCACTAATCCTATTGGTTATACTGGACAGTAAAAAAAACACCTCCTCACACAGTGCGGCCCCCTGCTCTTAGCATACTGAAGCATACTGAACGGGGGTAGTCTTATACAGTGAGTATATCCCAAATTCTATATTTTTAGGGCAGAAGTTGGGGGTCGTCTTATACGCCCAGTCGTCTTATACGCCGGCATATACGGTACAATTTTTCAAAAAAAGACGTGTCCATTTTGGATTGTCATTTATGGGTTAATTAATAACCAGTGATCATTTGTAGGCTTCAATGTAAATTTTGGGATCATGGTTTAGAGATATTGTAATTCATGATAGTATGGATCTTATTCAATTAATGGTGGTTTTGGTACAAATAGGCAGCTGGGGGTTGGGGACACCCTGTACCTGCTTGCTGTACCTGGCTAGCATACAAAAATATGGCGAAGCCCACGTCATTTTTTTTTAGTTTTTTGGCAAAAAAAACAGTGAAGGTAACACCAAGCAGTTAGGGTTATGTGTTTGGTTTTTTTTTAATGAATTTAAAAAAAAAAAAATCGACATGGGCTTTGCCATATTTTTGTATGTCAGCCAGGTTCACATTGTTCGCAGCAGTGACCTGGGAGTCAAATGTTTACAGGGGTCTTCCCATGTCATTTGAACACTGTTCTTATGGATTTTGCTGCTTAATCATCCCTATCTTGCAATAATTAAAATCATCCTGTGGCTGATGGGTGGAGAGCACAGTCAGAGTAGGAGGCTGTCTATACCTCTAATATATACTGCAACCCCCCCCCAAAAAAACTGCATATCCAAATAAAAATAGCAAGTGTGTACAGGTGCCAACTGCTTTAACTACACGAAACACAAACAAAAGCATAGAGCAATTTTCTATAAGCGCCAAGACATATGCAAACATAGAATACATGAAATTTAAACTGTATTAATGCAATATAGTATATACTTAGAAAAATTAAGGTTCTTTGCGCAAAAATTAGAAAATTGTTGTCTGCCCATCAACTGCAGCAAGTTGACCTTTTTTTGATGGGACCTTATCCTAGTGTCATGCCTGTCCTGGACTAAAAGTCAACAAATATGTGGGCAGATAGAATTTCGCACTAATTATAACCACCCTGTGGCTGATGGGTGGAGAGCATAGTCAGAAAAGGATGCTGCCTATAACTCCAATATATGCTGCAAAACCCCCCAAAACTGCATATCCAAATAAAACGGCAAGTGTGAACAGGTGCCAACTGCTACAACTACACTGTGTGCAGAATTATTAGGCAACTTGTATTTTAGAGGATTTTTTTTATTATTGATCAACAACTATGTTCTCAATCAACCCAAAAGACTCATAAATATCAAATCTTAATATTTTTGGAAGTTAGAGTGGGGTTTTCTTAGATTTGGCTATCTTAGGAGGATATATATTTGTGCAGGTAACTATTACTGTGCAGAATTATTAGGCAACTTAATAAAAACCAAATGAATTCCCATCTCACTTGTTTATTTTCACCAGATAAACCAATATAACTACACAAAATTTAGAAATAAACATTTCTGACATGCAAAAACAAAACTCCCAAAAAATTAGTGACCAATATAGCCACCTTTCTTTATGATGACACTCAATAGCCTACCATCCTTATTATCCATATATTCTGTCAGTTGCTTGATCTGTTTATGATCAACATTGCGTGCAGCAGCCACCACAGCTTCCCAGACACTGTTCCGAGAGGTGAACTGTTTTCCCTCCCTGTAGATCTTAGATTTTATGAGGGACCACAGGTTTTCTATGGGGTTCAGATCAGGTGAACAAGGGGGCCATGTCATTATTTTTTCATCTTTTAGACCTTTACTGGCAAGCCACGCTGTGGAGTAGTTGGATGCATGTGATGGAGCATTGTCCTGCATGAAAATCATGTTTTCTTGAACGATACCGACTTCTTCCTGTACCACTGCTTGAAGAAGTTGTTTTCCAGAAACTGGCAGTAGGTCTGGGAGTTAAGCTTCACTCCATCCTCAACCCGAAAAGGTCCCACAAGTTCATCTTTGATGATACCAGCCCATACCAGTCTCCCTCATCCACCTTGCTGGTGTCTGAGTTGGAGTGGAACTCTCTGCCCTTTACTTATCCAGCCTCTGGCCCATCCATCTGGCCCATCAAGAGTCACTCTCATTTCATCAGTCCAAAAAAGCTTTAAAAAAATCAGTCTTAAGATATTTCTTGGCCCAGTCTTGACGTTTTATCTTATGTTTCTTGTTCAAAGGTGGTAATTTTTCAGCCTTCCTTACCTTGGCCATGTCCCTGAGTATGGCACACCTTGTGCTTTTTGATACTCCAGTAACGTTGCAGCTCTGAAATATGCCCAAACTGGTGGCAAATGGCATCTTGGCAGCTTCACACTTGATTTTCCTCAATTCAGGGGCAGTTATTTTGCGCCTTTTTTGCCCAACACACTTCTTGTAACCCTGTTGGTTATTTGCCATGAAATGCTTGATTGTTCAGTGATCAAGCTTCAAAAGTTTGGCAATTTCAAGACTGCTGCATCCCTCTGCAAGACATCTCCCAATTTTGGACTTTTCCGAGCCCATCAAATCTCTCTTCTGACCCATTTTGCCAAAGGAAAGGAAGTTGCCTAATAATTAAGCACACCTTATATAGGGTGTTGATGTCATTACACCACACCCCTCCTCATTACAGAGATGCACACCACATCATTACACCACATCACCTGGTTTACTTAATTGGTAGTTTGCTCTCAAGCCTATACAGCTTGGAGTAGGACAACATGTATAAAAAATTATCATATGATCAAAATACTCATTTACCTAATAGTTCTGAACACAGTGTACATGAAACACAAACTAACCGATATAACAGCACTGTAAGCGCTGATCTATGCAAACACAGCAGGAGGTGTAGACCGCTTACTATTCCGATATACAGAGAACATCGAAATTGTGATGATGGGGAGGAGGAGGGGGGGCCACTTGGCACCGTGTGTGCTACCGCAATGGACAGTATGCCCCTGGGTGCGTGGGATGACCTATTGAAGCCAATTATTTATCTTGTCTTGTCTTCTTTCTATCCCAAGGTTTCAATTCTGGATCTACTGATAAAAGGAATATTCAGGAATAATGTACATGGTGGCAAACTCCTATAGTGGCATGACATTAACTCATGAACTCTACTGTAAACTTCTAAGCGTCTATGACCTATGCCATAATGCTGTCAGAAAAAAGTCGAAATACGAACCTTATTTTCAAAAACTAAATGACCAAAACAAAAAACAAGTTCACCTCTCTGCCGCCATCACGTTCGTCGCTGGATTTCGGCTCAGTGTGCATAACCCCGGAGTTTCGGTCATATGCACTATGAAACCGGGTGTACGCGTCCCGGCTTCAAACTGAAGTAGTGCGCATGATCGGAAGTCCAGGATCATGTAACTAAGCCGAAATCCACCATTCGGCGGCGATGGCAGCGGAGATGTAAGAGAGATCATCCTCTGTGTATTAATTAGTATTAGTACGCCCATGCTATGTGGGCGACTAGCAAGGGAAGCAACGCCCTAAGGACTAGTCTCCTCACTCATTAGCATAAAATAAAAGATCTTTAGAAATACTTTTTCTAAAGATCTCTTTATCTATGCTAGTGTATACAAGGACGGTTAGGCAGGGATTAGCAATATACACACACAACTGCATATTGCACCTGACAGGTTCCCTTTAAAAGAAACCTGTCATGTTAAAAATGCTATCTGATCTGCTGGTAGGATATTATAGAACAGGTAGAGCTGATAAGATTGATATACAGTGCCTTGCGAAAGTATTCGGCTCCCTTAAATTTTTCAACCTTTTCCCACATTTCAGGCTTCAAACATGAAGATAAAAATTTTAATGTTATAGTGAAGATCCAACAACAAGTGGGACACAATTATGAAGTTGAACGAAATTTATTACTTATTTTAAACTTTTATAAATAATAAATAACTGAAAATCGGGGCGTGCAATATTATTCATCCCCTTTACTTTCAGTGCAGCAAACTCACTCCAGAAGTTCATTGAGGGTCTCTGAATGATCCAATGTTGTCCTAAATGACTAATAATGATAAATATAATCCACCAGTGTGTAATCAAGTCTCTGTATAAATGCACCTGCTCTGTGATAGGCTCAGTGTTCTGTTTAACCCCTTCACCCCCAGCCACTAAAACACCTTAATGACCGTGCCATTTTTTGCAATTCTGACCAGTGTCACTTTGACAGGTTATAACTCTGGAACGCTTCAAAGGATCCCGACGATTCTGACATTGTTTTTTCGTGACATATTGTATGTGATGATAGTGGTAAATTTAGGCCAATATTTTTTGCGTTTATTTGTGAAAATTTCAGAAATTTGGCAAAAACTTTGAAAATTTAGCAATTTTCAAACTTTGAAATTTTATGCCCATAAATCCGAGAGATATGTCACACACAATAGTTGCTAAATAAAATTTCCCACATGTCTACTTTACACCAGCGCAATTTTTGAAAAATCTTTTTTTTTCCGTTAGGAAGTTAGAAGGGGTTAAAGTTCATCAGCAATTTCTAATTTTTCCAACAAAATTTACAAAACCATTTTTTTTTAGGGACCACAGCACATTTGAAGTGATTTTGAGAGGCCTAGGTGACAGAAAATACCCAAAAGTGACACCATTCTAAAAACTGCACTCCTCACACTGCCCCAAAACCACATCCAAGAAATGTATTAACCCTTTAGGTGCTTTAAAGGAACCAAAGCAATGTGGAAGTAAAAAATGAAAATTTTACTTTTTTTCCACAGAAATGTTACTTTATCCATAATATTTTGCATTTTCACAAGGGAGAAAAGAGAAAGTGCACCATACAATTTATTTTGCAATTTCTCCTGAGCATGCTGATACTTCATACAGTCCCTGACAGAAGTTCTGTCGCTTATCCATGTTATATAAATAAAAGCTTATAACCTGACTTTAAATTCATCTATTCGTTTTATAAATGAGTTTATGAAAGCTGAAACCCTCCCAAATTTGGTTTAGGTTATGAAAATAAAGTTGCTGAAATATTGATCATTTAATGAACACAAAAAGGTCAGATTTTGTTAAGACAAAAGTTTTGTTGCCCACAGAAAGTAATGGGAAATTCAAACAAATAATTAACTTCTAATCCAAAGATATGTTGCATAACATTGGTGAATGAAGTTGTGGTGCTATTAGAGCCATATTTAATATTTTGTTTGACATCCATGAGCTTGAAGGACTGCATCCATGCGGTTCAACAATGATTCATACAAGTTATTGATGAAGTCATCAGGACTAGCAAAGAATGCAGTCTTAAATGCCTCCCAGAGTTCATCTAGATTCTTTGGTTTTGTCTTCCAAGCTTCCTTTTTTATCCTACTCCAAACATGCTCAATGATGTCCATGTCTGGTGACTGGGCTGGCCGTCCTTGAGTACCTTGATCTTCTTTGCTAGGAGGAACTTTGTTGTAGAGATGGATGTCTGAGATGGAGCACCATCCTGCTGCAGAATTTGACCCCTTTTATGACTGGGAATGTAAAAGGTAGCTAATACTTCTTGATATTTTAGGCTATTGATATTGCCTTCCACCTTGCAAATGTTTTGCACACCCCCATACTGAATGTAACCCCAGACCATGATCTTTCCACCACCAAACTTAACTGTTTTCTGGATCCTGTCAGGGCCAGGTGGACGGGCAGACCCAGGAGGTGGATCCACTGGGCCGAACTCCTAGATGGTGGTAAGGGGTCCGGTAGCTGGAGCACTATAGGCAGCAGAACAGTCCGTGCACACGAGTATAACGGAGAAGTCCCTGGGACCACGGAGTCACTGGTAGTAGTCCGGGTGACGCAGCTCAGGTTCGGAAGCCGAGAAGATGTCAGGCGGGGTCCGGAACCTTTGGAGCGAGATGACGGGTCACCGCAGGGATCCGAGATGGTACGGACTGTCAGGATGGCAGATGGACAGCGTTCGGGGTTCGGGATTCGGTCAGGACCGGATGGCGAGGCAGGCACGGCTCTACAAGAGAGATAGGTGAGTATATGCACAGAGACACCAGGAGACCTGACTCCTAGCTTAAGAAACACGAAGATCAGGCCCCGCCCCCTTGGACATTAACCCCTTTATACCCTGTACCTGTTTTGCATCATTTCCTGTTAATGGACGCTGGCCCTATAAGAAAGGGTCAATGACCGCGCGCGCGCCCTAATGCGCATGCGCGCGGCCTGAGTGCCAGAAGCCAGAGCAGGAAGCTGCGAGGAGGAAGCAGCAGGGCCAGGCTGGGGCTGTGAAGCCGACGGACGCCGGGTGCGGGGACCAGGACGCTGGGGACGCGCCGGCAAAGGGTGCTGGAGAGCGGGGAGCGGCGGTGACCGGACCAAGGAACCGGGAAGCGAGGCGGGGGAGCCGGGGAGCGTGACAGGTGAGCCGGAGGGCAGCACAGGGGACCCGGGGAGCGTGACAGTACCCCCCCCCACGCCCCCCTCCCCGCAACCGGGACAGGAAGGCACGGATCAGCGGAGTACCCACATTCTCCCGGGGCTCCCAGGACCTATCCTCAGGACCATACCCTGCCCAGTCCACCAGGAAGAACTGTCGACCCCGTACGGTCTTCATGGCCACGATATCCCTTACCGCATAGATGTCGTCATCGGCAATAGGTGGAGGAGCCGAACTGGCAGCAGCGGAGAAGGGACCCAGGACAACCGGCTTGACCAGGGAGACGTGGAATGAGTTGGGTATCCTCATCGTGGCCAGGAGCTGTAGCTTGTAGGAGACCTCATTGATCTTGTTGAGGACTTTAAACGGCCCGATGTAGCGAGGACCCAGTTTGTAGGATGGTATCTTCAATCGGACGTACTTGGATGCAAGCCAGACTAGATCTCCAGGAGAGAAACACGGAGGGTCCAGACGTCTCTTGTCTGCGTGTCTTTTCATCCGCAGGGAAGCACGCCCAAGGGACGCCTTGACAGAGTCCCAAATGGTTGCAAAGTCACGGGCTACAGTATCAGCAGCAGGGACATCCGAAGAAGGGGATACAGGCAATGGGACGGAGGGCTGAAGTCCGTAAACGACATGGAAGGGAAAGCTGGAGGACGACTCACTGATGTGGTGGTTATGGGAGAATTCAGCCCAAGGAAAAAGCGTGGACCAGTCGTCGTGATGGGCGTTGACATAGTGACGTAAGAAAGAGGTCAAGATTTGATTGACCCTCTCCACTTGGCCATTAGACTGAGGATGGTATGCAGATGAAAAGTCCAGAGTCACTCCCAGATGTTTGCAGAGAGCCCTCCAGAAGCGGGAGGTGAACTGAGTTCCTCTATCGGATACGATGTGTGATGGAAAGCCATGCAAGCGGAAGATGTGATGTATATAGGCGTCCGCGAGTTCCTGAGCAGAGGGCAATCCAGCCATAGGGACGAAATGAGCCATTTTAGAGAACCGATCCACCACGACCCATATGACTGTGTGTCCGGAGGACAATGGCAAGTCCGTAATAAAGTCCATCGCTATGTGTTGCCACGGAACTGAGGGTATCGGCAGAGGCAGAAGACGGCCATATGGCAGGTGTTTGGGCGTCTTGTTCCTGGCACAAGAGGAGCAGGCAGAGACAAAAGCAGCGACGTCCGTGCGAAGGGATGGCCACCAGTAATGACGTTCAATCGCACCCCATGTTCTCTTCTGACCAGCATGACCGGCTGTTTTCGAGGCATGACCCCAGTGTAACACTTTTTGCCTGTCTGTCTCAGAGACATAGGTCTTCCCGGGCGGTATCTGGGCCAGGGTGACAGGGGCCACCGGAATGATTTTGCTAGGACAGATGATGGGTTGGGTAGTCTCCTCCTCCTGCTCCATGGGCATTAAAGACCTGGACAAGGCATCAGCGCGTACATTCTTGTCCGCGGGTCGGAAATGGAGCTGGAAATCAAACCTGGCAAAGAATAAGGACCACCTGGCTTGCCGTGGGTTCAGTCGCTGAGCGGACCGTAGGTATTCCAGGTTCTTGTGGTCCGTGTAAATGATCACGGGGTATACTGCTCCTTCCAGAAGGTAGCGCCATTCCTCCAGAGCCAGTTTGACTGCCAAGAGCTCTCGGTCACCGATGGTGTAGTTGCGTTCAGGCGCTGAGAAGCTCTTGGAGAAGAATCCGCAAGTCACCATCTTCCCGGAGGAGGACTTCTGCATGAGCACTGCTCCGGCTCCTGAGGAGGAGGCATCCACCTCCAAGGTGAACTGGTGGTTTAACTCCGGACGGTGGAGTACAGGAGAGGAGGCAAATGCCCGCTTCAGAGAGCCAAACGCGGCGTCGGCCGCAGGTGACCAGTCCTTTGGATTAGCCTCCTTCTTGGTCAACGCGGAGAGAGGAGCAGTCAGAGCCGAGAAGTGAGGGATGAACTGGCGGTAGTAGTTGGCGAATCCCAGGAAGCGTTGGATTGCCTTCAGTCCAGAAGGAGGAGGCCAGTTGAGAATGGAGGAGACCTTCTTTGGATCCATCTGCAGTCCGGTATCAGAGATGATGTACCCCAGGAAGGGGAGAGAAGACTGCTCAAAGACACACTTCTCATACTTCGCGTACAGACGATTCTCTCTCAGTCTTTGTAGAACCAGCTGTACGTTCTCTCTGTGGGTCTGGAGGTCCGGAGAGAAGACAAGGATGTCATCCAGGTACACTACCACACAGACGTAAAGAAGGTCCCGGAAAACGTCGTTCACCAGTTCTTGAAAGACGGCTGGGGCGTTACACAGGCCGAAGGGCATCACGCAGTATTCATAGTGCCCATCGCGCGTATTGAACGCGGTCTTCCATTTGTCCCCAGAGCGGATGCGTACCAGATTGTAAGCACCCCGAAGATCCAGCTTGGTGAACACACGAGCTCCTCTAAGCCGGTCAAACAATTCGGGGATGAGCGGCAGAGGGTACTTGTTTTTTACGGTGATTTGATTCAAACCCCGGTAGTCTATGCATGGGCGTAAGTCGCCCTCTTTCTTCTTGACGAAGAAGAAACCTGCTCCAGCCGGAGAGGAGGACCTCCGAATGAATCCCCTTGCCAGGCTCTCTGTGATGTAAGTAGACATGGCCCTTGTTTCGGCTGGAGACAATGGATATATCCGTCCTCGAGGTGGTGTTGTTCCAGGGAGCAGGTCGATGGCACAATCGTAAGGACGATGTGGCGGAAGTACCTCGGATTCCTTTTTATCAAAGACGTCTGCAAAGGACCAATAGGCCGAGGGCAGCCCCGGTAGGTTCTCTGGAACCGGAGGTCGTCGGATGGGTTGTATGGTCTTCAGGCACTTCTCATGGCACGAAGAGCCCCATCGGGTGATTTCGCCAGTGCCCCAGCTGACTGATGGTTCGTGTGTCCGCAACCAGGGAAGTCCCAGCAGGATTTGATGGGACATGTGTGGGAGGACGTAGAGAGCGATGTTCTCGGTGTGCAGGGCACCGATACGCAGTTCCACCGGCTTGGTGATCCAGGAGATGGTGTCAGAGAGGGGTCTCCCATCCACAGAGGCAATCACGAGGGGCTTGTCGAGTGGAGTAACAGGCACCTGGTACTTGTCCACCGTGGCCTGCTGGATGAAATTGCCTGCTGCCCCGGAATCGAGGTATGCCTCAGCCGTGAGCCGCGTCTCTCCCGTTGTCACTTGCACAGTCCACGTAACCGGGTCTGAGAGAGTCCCAGCACCTAGGGTGGCCTCTCCTACCAACCCTAGGCTTTGGAGTTTCCCGGCCTCTCTGGACAGGAGCGTAGCAGGTGTGTGCCCTCTCCACAGTAAAAGCAGAGGCCCTTGGCGAGTCGCTCAGCTCGACGTTGTTCAGACTGCCGCACTCTGTCGATCTGCATGGGCTCGTGGACGGGGACCCCAGCTGTCGAAGACTGAAGTATGGCGGGCTTCTGCGGAGGAGAGGAATGCCGTACCGGACGTCTCTCACGGGACACTTCCTTGGATCGCTCCTGAAAGCGAATGTCCACTCGAGTCGCTAGGGCGATCAGGGCATCCAGGGTGGTCGGTACGTCACGACCCGCCAGCTCATCTTTAATTCGCCCCGAGAGTCCTTCCCAGAAGGCGGCGGTTAGGGCCTCGTTGTTCCACCCGAGTTCCGAAGCCAAGGTGCGAAACCGGATGGCGTATTGGCCCACCGTCAGAGTCCCCTGACGTAGCCGGAGAAGAGACGAAGCAGACGCGGAGGCGCGTCCGGGCTCATCAAAGGTGCCACGGAATGCCTGCAGGAACTCCTGGATGTTCGTGGTCACAGGATCCCCCTTCTCCCACAAGGGGTTCATCCACGCCAGTGCCTCTCCCTCTAGATGGGACATGATGAAGGCGACCTTGGCTTGGTCAGAGGCAAACAAATGCGGCAGCTGCGTGAAATGGAGGGAGCATTGGTTTAAGAATCCCCTGCAGGTCTTGGGGTCTCCGGCGTACCGGGGTGGTGAGGCTAAACGAAGTCTGGAAGTATCTGAAGACGTCGCCACGGGAGCTGGAGCCGTGGCTTGACTAGTGGAGGCCCGGGATGCTGAAGACGTAACTGCCGCTTGTAGCGTGTTCAGGCGGGCGTCCACAGAAGACATAAATTGCAGCATGCGGGTCTGAGTCTCACGCTGGCGTGTGAGTTCCTCCTGTACGGCTGCTAGTGCTGCAGCGGGATCCATGGCCTGATCTTACTGTCAGGGCCAGGTGGACGGGCAGACCCAGGAGGTGGATCCACTGGGCCGAACTCCTAGATGGTGGTAAGGGGTCCGGTCGCTGGAGCACTATAGGCAGCAGAACAGTCCGTGCACACGAGTATAACGGAGAAGTCCCTGGGACCACGGAGTCACTGGTGGTAGTCCGGGTGACGCAGCTCAGGTTCGGAAGCCGAGAAGATGTCAGGCGGGGTCCGGAACCTTTGGAGCGAGATGACGGGTCACCGCAGGGATCCGAGATGGTACGGACTGTCAGGATGGCAGATGGACAGCGTTCGGGGTTCGGGATTCGGTCAGGACCGGATGGCGAGGCAGGCACGGCTCTACAAGAGAGATAGGTGAGCAGGTGAAGCTCTGCTGCAGTGGAAGAGGGGCTGGCTTTGAATTTTCTAACCAACAAACGTTCCTCCTGAGCAGTTGTCTTGTGCGGTCTGCTGGACCTGGGCTTGTCAAAAACATATCCAGTCTCTTCAAATTTTTTTTAAGTCTTTGAACTTGACGCTGAGACATATTAAAGGTGTCAGCCACCTCTGCAGTGGATCTGTTCTTCAGCCTCTTGATAATCAAGGTTTTGGTCGCAGGGTGGAGTTTTGGCATGTTGTCAAAGGTCAAGTTGCAGTTCAACTAAAGGTCTGGGGTGCTGGGTTTCTTTTTATACACACCCACTAATTAACCGATCATTTAGTGAGCACAGCTGGGGATGTAAACTAGGATTAGGTGCATTATATGACAAGGCGACAAAACTTTTGTCTTGCCAAAATCTGACCTTTCTGCGTTCATTAAATGGTCAATATTTCAGCTTTGTAGAAACTTCATTTTCATAACCTAAACCAAATTTGGGAGGGTTTCAGCTTTCAAAAGAGTAATTTATGAAACCAATGGATGAATTTAAAGTCAGGTTATAAGCTTTTATTTACATAACATGGATAAGCGACAGAACTTCTGTCAGGGAATATATGTGGTAAAAATCAATTGCTTGGGTGCATGGCAGAGCTCGGAAGGTAAGGAGTGCTTTTCGAATTTTTGAACGCAAAATTAGCTGGAATCATTAGTGGACGCCACGTTGGGTTTGAAGACCCACTGAGGTGCCTAAACAATGGAACTCCCTCACAAGTGGCCCCATTTTGGAACTAGACCCCTCAAGGAATTTGTCTAGATGTTTGGTGAGCCCCTTGTACCCCCAGGGGCTTCACAAACGTTAATAACATTGAGCCGTGAAAATAATTTTTTTTACCACAAACTTTTTGCTTCAACCAGGTAGCTTTTTTTTTTTTTTTGCAAGGGTAACAGGAAAAAAATGCAACATAATTATATAGTGCAATTTCTCTTGAGCACGCCAATACCATATGTGGTGGAATTCAATTGTTTGGGCGCAAGACGGATCTCGGAAGGGAAGGAGCGCCATTAGACTTTTCAAACGCATAGACGCCGAGCAGTGATGTGCATCACTGATTGGCTGCTGCAGGATGCACGGACAGATGAGATACATAAAGCGACGGGGATACAGAAAAAAAAAAGTCACACTGATGCCGATCCGTTATGTGCATCACTGATCAGCTCTCGGTGGGACACACGGATGGATGAGGTGTAAAAATGGACAGGGGATACAGGAAAAAAAAATGTTATACTCACAGTACATAGAGAATTAGCAGGAGGATCACTGACCAGAGGAACTGCAGGAGAAATAGAATGCAGCAAGATGGACGGCTTATTACAGGAGCAGCAGGCAGGAAGTTGGACAGCTTATGTGTGAGGACCCAAGAAGTGCCCAACGATGGAGGCAGATGTGATCGGACCAAGTACCAGCTGGTGCACGGCACAGGCATGATGGGGGAGGGCTCACCAGGCCAACACAAGCCTGGGGATGGCGGTCACCCACAGGTCAGACTGCCCCACTGCACGCTGATTGTAGCGTCATAGCACGATCACTCCAATCAGTGCTGCAGGGGGTGGGGGGCGCCATGTTTGATCTCCAGCTATGGTATACTGCAGCTGCTGCAGCACCTCATAGCAGAATCTCACAGGATCAAACTGATTGAGACATTGTTTTAGTTGAAAACAGTGCGATCAATGTGGTTGGCGGTTCAGATTTCATTAGCCAATCACAACGATCGTCGATGGGGGGTGGCGATGCCACCGCCCCTGGGGTCAAGCAAAGGTCCCCTGCTGTAAGACACAGGAGGGGACATGATTTGAAAGCTGGCCATGGCAATCAAATGAATTTTAGGCAGTAAAGTTACGTCCCTGGTCGTTAAGTCATTTAAAAATAGGATGTAAATTTACCGCCCACGGTCGTGAAGGGGTTAAAGTGCAGATAGCATCATGAAGACCAAGGAACACAACAAGCAGGTAAGTGATACTGTTGTGGAGAAATTTAGAGCTGGATTTGGTTACAAAAACTTTAAACATCCCAAGGAGCACTGTGCAAGCGATCATATTGAAATGGAAGGAGTATCATACCACTGCAAATCTACCAAGACCCGGCCATCCATCCAAACTTTCATCTCAAACAAGGAGAAGACTGATCAGAGATGCAGCCAAGAGGCCCATGATCACTCTGGATGAACTGCAGAGATCTACAGCTGAGGTGGGAGAGTCTGTCCATAGGACAACAATCAGTCGTACACTGCACAAATCTAGCCTTTATGGAAGAGTGGCAAGGAGAAAGCCATTTCTCAAAGATATCCATAAAAAGTGTTGTTTAAAGCTTGCCACAAGCCACCTGGGAGACACACCAAACATGTGGAAGAAGGTGCTCTGGTCAGATGAAACCAAAATTTAACTATTTGGGGCACAATGCCAAACGATATGTTTGGTGTGAAAGCAACACAGCTCATCACCCTGAACACACCATCCCACTGTCAAATGTGGTGGCAGCATCATGGTTTGGGCCTGCTTTTCTTCAGCGAGGACAGGGAAGATGGTTAAAATTGATGGGAAGATAAATGGAGCCAAATACAGGATCATTCTTGAAGAAAATATGTTGGAGTCTGCAAAAGACCTGAGACTGGGACGGAGATTTCTCTTCCAACAAGACAATGATGCAAAACATAAAGCAAAATCTACAATGAAATGGTTAACAAATAAATGTATCCAGGTGTTAGGCGGGCTTTACACGTTGCGACATCGCTACCGATATATCGTTGGGGTCAAGTCGTTAGTGACGCACATCCGGCGCCGGTAGGGACATCGCAATGTGTAAATCCTAGGTGCGACGATGAACGAGCGCAAAAGCGTAAAAAATCGCTGATCTGTATCACGTTGTTCATTTCCATAATGTCGTTACTGCTGCAGATACGATGTTGTTTGTCGTTCCTGCAGCAACACACATCGCTGTGTGTGAAACCGCAGGAACGACAAACATCTCCTTACCTGCGTCCACCGACAATGTGGAAAGAAGGAGGTGGGCGGGATGCTATGTCCTGCTCACCTCCGCCCCTCCGCTTCTATTGGCCGGCCGCTTAGTGATGTCGCTGTGACATCGCTGTGACGCCGAACGCACCTCGCCCTTGAAGGAGGGATTGTTCGGTGGTCACAGCGACGTCGCCGACCAGGTATGTGCGTGTGAAGCTGCCGTAGCGATAATGTTCGCTACGGCAGCAAACACCAAATATCACATGTACGACAGGGGCGGGTGCTATCGAGCTTGACATCGCTAGCAATTGCTAGCGATGTCGCAGCATGTAAAGCCCGCCTTAGAATGGCCAAGTCAAAGTCCAGATCTGAAACCAATCGAGAATCTGTGGAAAGAGCTGAAAACTGCTGTTCACAAACGCTCTCCATCCAACCTCATTCAGCTCGAGCTATTTGCAAAGGAAGAATGGGCAAGAATTTTAGTCTCTCGATGTGCAAAACTGATAGACACATACCCCAAGCAACTTACAGCTGTAATAGCAGCAAAAGGTGGCGCTACAAAGTATTAACTTAAAGGGGACGAATAATATCGCACGCCCCACTTTTCTATTATTTATTTTTAAAAAAGTTTAAAATAAGCAATAAATTTCATTCAACTTCACAATTGTGTCCCATTTGTTGTTGATTCTTCACCATAACATTCAAATTTTTATCTTTATGTTTGAAGCCTGAAATGTGGGAAAAGGTTGAAAAATTCAAGTTAGCCGAATACTTTTGCAAGGCACTGTACAGTTTACTTAATATATCTGCAGGTAGATAGGATTTTTCGAGGCTATAAGATGAGCCGTGATTACACCTTGACATGAGCACAAGTTTTGAGTACATTTTAACATTCTAAATTTTTACACTTTGGACTGATTCATCATGGCATTTCTTACAGCAGTCTTGAAGAAACGTGAAGCAAGATTTTCTTGAAGCCCCTCATATCTTTCAATTTTCAATAGATTTGGAAACTAAGTAATAGATGAATTAACATTGAAAATAGCTATTATTTACCCAACTTTCTCATGAATATAGCCATTCTGTTGTCTGTGCCTCTTCATTTAAGCAAAATCCAGATTCTTAAAGAAAAATAGTGAAGCTCACACGATGGGCAAATTATACAAAAATGGTGCTATTTGGGGAATAAAAACTTTGTAAATAGATCATGTGCAAAACAAATGCTTTAAAAAACAAAGACACAAAAAAAGCTAAAACACTGAAACACAATACAGAAGGGATTAACCCCAAAATTATGTATGTAGTTCAAGATTTTATTGTAACAAAACACCACATAAAAAGCATCTTTAAAAATGGTAAAGAGGCCTCAAAATACATTAAAAATGTAGTGAGAAACCACCCTAAAGCTACTCGTTGAATTGCTCTACTCCATGCTCAAGTAACCCAAAATGTACCTTTTTGAAAAAGCATGCATTTCAAATGTATTATGTAAGTATTACCTCAGACATCACTTACTTAACAACTTCCTCTCCCCTGGGAGCTCTAGTACGAGCTTCAAGTGAGACCTTTGGTTGCAAGTAATGTATCAATCCATTGCTATAGTGTACGAGCATGCACAGGAACACTGGAGCAGGAAAGTAGCTATAGTGCAGGGGTCCCCAAACTGTGGCACGGGTTCCACATGTGGCACACGGACCAATGATGTGTGGCTCGCGGTTATCTGTAAGTGTAGGACATTGGCGCCAGATCTAGCAAACAGCTATGAAGACCAGGTCTCCAGATAGTAACTGTTGTAACTACAGAAGAGCAGATCTGGATGCGCATATACTGGCCTTGGGAGGGGAGAAGTTAAGCACTGATAGGCAATCTGGCTCTTTATGGTGATCAGGATCATGGAGCACCATTTACCAAAAAAAGCTGATTCTTTTGGATCCCAAAAAGATCCCTATTAAAAATATGTTCCACTATGTGGTAAACACATATATAAGGTAAAATCATCGCTGTCTGATGCAGTTGAAACCTCAACCGCCTGCAGACAATGAATGGGCTCAGTGGGAGGGATTTCAGCTGCAAGGGTTTCGGTCACACTTGGCAGCCAAACACACTGTCATTATACTTTTAATGTTTTAGTGAGAGCCATTCAGAAACTGTAAGTGGCTCTCACTGGGGTGTGACAAATGACCCATCATTTAAATTAAATGCTAAGCTGGATATGTGATTCTATTGTAGGAGGTGGATGAGCCCTGCAATGTAAAGTGTATGATTATCTACAATGCAATGTCTTATGCTTATTCCTAAATATGTTTACTGATATGTTATGCTGCTAGCTGGGTGCAGATTCCAGATACATTAGAACGGGACTGTTACCAAAGGCACCACCTAGCGGTTGGGCTGAGCTGGCGGTAGAATGAAAGAGATAAGGTTATAGGGGAAGTGACAAATATGGGAGAGAGGATGGTTAGGAGGTGTTGAGAGGAGCCAGTTTAGAATAGGTTCAAATGTGTAAAGACGTGGACTCACATGGAGTTTTGCGCGAACTTTGCCGACTGTTATGACAGCGCCAGACTCTGTTCACATTGCAAATTCTGACACTCCATCCCATAGATTCTCTGATGTCTCTGATCAACACAAGCAGACTCTGGCATCGACCTGCTCTGTGTTCAGTTATAGGCTAGCAAAAGTTAACCTCTGATAGCCTGATTGTTAAGCTCCTTTGATCACATTTTGTGAGGAAGCCAATCACATCTGCTCCTCTCATATTTAAGCTGGATGAAATCTTCTATCAATGCCACTCAGCTGTAGATTAAACTGTGTTGGTCTGTTTGTTTTGGTGTCCCAGACTATTTGGAAAGTATTGCTTTTTGCCTGGAGTGGAGGTGGAGTTTACCCATTGTCTTGTTTTTTTCTGCCTGCTCTTGTTTTCCTCCTTATCTTTTATTGTCTTATACCTCTGTGAGTGCATGCTGTGTGACAGAATTTTGGTTTTCCCTATCTGTCTATTTTTGTGGATTTAATCTCACCCCTGTCCCAGTCTCCCCTGGAGGAAGGTGTATCAGATCAGGGATGCTCAGGTGCAGGGCCAGGAAGGAAACTCAGGCATCCCCACCATTAGGGGTATCCCTGAGATTAGGGATAGCATAGGGCCACCTAGCCTGAGGGTCAGCTTAGGGGTCCCGGTTTCCTGGTATTCCCATAGGCATCGTTACAGAGGAAGGAAGCAAAGAAAGGCCATTTCTATCATAACGGTGTGAAGAATAAAGTGAACTTTCTGGTTGGCTAAGTGAGCTCTGGTGTCGCGGGTGTTACTGACTGTCTACATCGAGAACCGCCAGTGGGGTGACGGACACTGGCCTGAAGAAACGAGAAAGTGTCATGCACCAAACCCGAAGTCCCATGAGCACCCAGAGTCTCCTTAGCGAAGGAATGCGTCTCGGGGCCAACACCTTCCCTCAAGTGACACTGCAAGCAGGGTTGTTTCCAGCACAATCTGATAACGAAAGCAGCAAGGAATATGCCCAAGAGTAAAGGACTTTTGGCCATGAAAATAAATATGGCAGGACATGGCCTTTGACAGGAAATGAGATCCACTCATCGTTGGTGGTACACAGGTAAAATAGCACGAAGCTGGACCCTGTGTGCTCCAAGGCTGGGGATTAAGAAATGCCCCGTGTTCAGTGGTGCCCACCTCTGGTGGGTGTGGGTGTACTGAAGAGAACGAGCCCACCCTTCCCAGAAAGTTGGTGGGGAATGGGCAGCAGATCAGAAGAAACGGGTGGTGGAGCCAGAAGAGGCCCCACCCTGGAGGGTGCAGCCCAAAAGATAAGAAGGACAGGCAACAAGCAGAAGAGACTTGGGCTAAAGAACACAAGGAATGGACATTAGACCAGTGGAAATCTGTGCTTTGGTCTGATGAGTCCAAATTTGAGATCTTTGGATCCAACCACCGTGTCTTTGTGCGACGCAGAAAAGGTGAACGGGTGGACTCTACATGCCTGGTTCCCACCGTGAAGCATGGAGGAGGTGTGATGGTGTGGGGGTGCTTTGCTGGTGACACTGTTGGGGATTTATTCAAAATTGAAGGCATACTGAACCAGCATAGCTGCCACAGCATCTTGCAGCGGCATTCTATTCCATCCGGTTTGCATTTAGTTGGACCATAATTTAATTTTCAACGAGACAATGACCGCAAACACACCTACAGGCTGTGTAAGGTCTATTTGACTAAGAAGTAGAGTGATGGGGTGCTACGCCAGATGACCTGGCCTCCACAGTCACCAGACCTGAACCCAATCGAGATGGGTTTGGGTGAGCTGGACCCCAGAGTGAAGGCAAAAGGGCCAACAAGTGCAAAGCATCTCTGGGAACTCCTTCAAGACTGTTGGAAGACCATTTCCGGTGACTACCTCTTGAAGCTAATCAAGAGAATGCCAAGAGTGTGCAAAGCAGTAATCAAAGAAAAAGATGGCTGCTTTGAAGAACCTAGAATATAAGACATATTTTCAGTTGTTTCACACTTTTTTGTTAAGTATTTCATTCCACATGTGTTAATTCATAGTTTTGATGCCTTCAATGTGAATCTAAAATTTTCAGAGTCATGAAAATAAAGAAAACTCTTTGAATAAAAAGGTGTGTTCAAACTTTTGGTCTGTACTAATATATATATATATATATATATATATATATATGTGTGTGTTTCAAATAGTTCTGCTTTTAAATGTGTGAGGCCGCATGGCACCCTTCAGATAAAATAAAATATTAGTGTAGGACTGCCCCTTGAGATTTGCCGTGACGTGGCGGGGTAGCTCAAAATATTGCAATGTTTTGCCAAAAATCTCCATTTATTAATAAGTACTAGAGATTAGCCACCCCCTAGAGTTCGAGTTCGGTTTGTTGAACGGAGGACAAGTTCGTCGAACGTTCAACAAATGTTCGACGAACCACCTCGAACCCCATTGAAAACAATGGGAGGCAAACACATAAAAAAACATTATACATGTACACATACAGTTAATAAACATTGCCATTACACTTACAGGTCCCCGCGATGCGTCCAGCACTCTGTCTCCCACAAGCTTTTCCTTCCGATAATCGCTGCGTCCTCCCGGTAACCAGCACTGATGATAGGACCTTCCGTGACGTCAAAATAGCCATTTGACTAGTCACGTGTCTATTATCTCATTGGCTACAGACTGGTCACATGGCTATGACGTCATGCTAGGTCAGGTGCATCTCTCCGGTACGCGGTGCTCCTTTGTGCATCTCGTGTACTGGCGAGATGCTCTGGTACATGGTCGGCTTCCCCGTTCCTGCATGTGGGTGCTCTTTACAGAGTCAGCGCACATGCAAGGACTGGCTGCCACAGCCGGTGAATTGCGGCACCGGGAATCACGTGATCAGAGCACCGTTGCTATAGTAACCCACCTGTCAGCGGTAACGTCACCGCTTACAGCACGCAGCCTCTGCTCACTCTCACTGAGTGATTAGATTGCACGGGAGCAGCAGCGTCTTCCTCCCATGCAGTGCTGTCTGATGTAGCAGAGCTGCATGGGTTGAAGGAGAAAGAAGACAGAAGACCAGGATCATGGAGGGGTGACAGGGAGTAATAAACATGGAGTCTCTAATGTGTCTGTATATTTATTTCTATTAAAGTATTTTTTCTCTGTGTGGTGTCTTTTTTTTAACCCTTTATTGGAGATTCTTAATGGCCGGGTCAAACTTGCCTGACATTAAGAATCTCTGGCTTAATACTAGCTAGTAAAACAAAGCTAGTATTAACCCATTATTACCCAGCAAGCCACCCGGGTTCAGGGCTGCTGGAAGAGTTGGATACAGCGCCAGATGATGGCGCTTCTATGAAAGCGCTATTTTCTGGGGAGCCTGCAGACTGCAATTCGCAGCAGAGAAGCCCAGAAAGCTCGGGCCAACATGTGCTGCGGATTCCAAATCTCAGCTGCCTAGTTGTACCTGGCTGGACACAAAAATTCGTCGAAGGCCACGTCATTTTTTTTTTAAATTATTTCATGAAATTCGTGAAATAATTAAAAAAAAAAAGGCTTCCCTATATTTTTGGTTCCCAGCCGGGTACAAATAGGCAGCTGGGGGTTGGGGGCAGCCGTACCTGCCTGCTGTACCTGGCTAGCATACAAAAATATGGCGAAGCCCACGTCATTTTTTTGGGGGGCAAAAAAATCCTGCTTACAGTCCTGGATGGAGTATGCTGAGCCTTGTCGTTCTGCAGCTGCTGTCTGCTCTCCTGCATTCACTAGTGAATGGAGCATGTTGAGCCTTGTAGTTCTGCTCCCCCTGCCTCTCCCTCCAGCATACAGTCCTGGATGGAGGATGATGAGCCTTGCAGTTCTCAAGCTGCTGTCTGCTCTCCTCCATACAGACAGCAGACAGCAGCTGCAGAACTACAAGGCTCAGCATACTGCATCCAGGACTGTATGCAGGAGTTTGTTGCCCCCCCAAAAAATTACGTGGGCTTCGCCATGTTTTTGTATGCTAGCCAGGTACAGCAGGCAGCTACGGGCTGCCCCTAACCCCCAGCTGCCTATTTGTACCCGGCTGGGAACCAAAAATATAGGAAAGCCCTTTTTCTTTTTAATTATTTCATGAATTTCATGAAATAATTAAAAAGAAAAATGATGTGTGCTTCGCCCAGGTACAACTAGGCAGCTGGGGACTGGAATTCTCAGCGCAGGGTGCCCAAGCTTTCTGGGCACCTCTGCTGCGAATTGCAGTCCGCAGCCGCCCCAGAAAATGGCGCTTTCATAGAAGCGCCATCTTCTGGCGCTGTATGCAACTCTTCCAGTTGCCCTGGTGACAAGTGGCTTGCTGGGTAATAATGGGGTTATGGCCAGCTGTATATTATCAACTGGCCCTAAGCCCGAAATTCATGGTGTCACGCCAATATTAGACATGGCCACCATGAATTTCTAGTACAGATAAAAAAAACACAACACACAGAAAAATATTTTTATTAGAAATAAAACACAACACAATTAGTGACTCCATCTTTATTGAAATAAAGAACCCCCCTCCGCAGTAATCCTGGGTCAAGGGTCCCACGCCGTCCAATCCAGATCCAATATCATCTGATCGGTTTGCTGGAAGGCAAAGCGATCAGATGATGTGTCAGGTTCTAGGGCCTGAATCACATGACACAGCAGCTGATTGTATAAATGGCTTTTATACAATCAGCTGATGCATCAGTGCAAAAAAAACAAACTACACACTTCTGTGCAGACTCCTGTGCGACAGCAGCAGCTGATAGTTTAGCCGGCCGGGCGGTAAAAAGCCGGCCTCACCGCTCGACTACTAGTGTCAGCTGATTCTGTCAGGTGACCTTGTCAGCTGATCATCGCCAGGTCTGAAAGAGAGAGAAGAAAGAGAGAGAGGGAGAGAGAAAAGAGAGAAAAGAGAAGAGAGAGGGAGAGAGAAAAGAGAGAGCGAAGAGAGAGAGAGAAGAGAAGAGAAGAGGAGAGAAGAGGAGAGAAGAGAGAGAAAGAGAGAGAAAGAGAGAGAGCGAGAGAGAACAAGAGAGAGAACAAGAGAGAGAAAGAGAGAGAAGAGAGAGGGGAGAAGAGAGAGAGAGGAGAGAGAGAAAGAGAGAGAGAAAGAGAGAGAAAGAAAGAGAGAGAAAGAGAGAGAGAGAGAGAGAGAACAAGAGAGAGAGAGAACAAGAGAGAGAGGAGAGAGAAGAGAGAGAGGAGAGAGAGGGAGAGAGAGAAAGAGAGAGAGAGAAAGAGAGAGAGAGGATAAGAGAGAGAGAACAAGAGAGAGAGAACAAGAGAGAAGAGAGAGAGGAGAGAAGAGAGAGAGGAGAGAGGGGAGAGAAGAGAGAGAGGAGAGAGAGAAAGAGGAGAGAAGAGGAGACAAGAGAGAGAGAGAGAAAGAGAGAGAAAGAGAGAGAGGAGAGAGAGTAGAGAGAGAGAACAAGAGAGGAGAGAGGAGAGAGAGGAGAGAGAGAGGATAAAGAGAGGGAGAGAGAGGAGAGAAGAGAGAAAGAGAGAGAGAAAGAGAGAAAGAGAGAGAACAAGTGAGAAAAGAGAGAGAGAACAAGAGAGAGAGAACAAGAGAAAGAGAGAACAAGAGAGACAGAACAAGAGAGGAGATAAAGGAGAGAAGAGAAAGGAGAGAAGAGAGAAAAAGCAAGAGGGAGAAAGAGAGAGAGGAGAGAAGAGAGAGGGAGAGAGAAAGAGAGTGAGAGAGAGAACAAGAGAGAAGAGAGAGAGGAGAGAGGAAAGAGAGGAGAGAAGACAGAGGGAGAGAGAGAGAACAAGAGAGAAAAGACAGAGAAGAGAGAGGAGAGAGAGGAGAGAGAAAGAGAACAAGAGAGGAGAGAGAGAGGAGAGAGAGAACAAGAGAGGAGAGAGAGGAGAGAGAACAAGAGAGCGAGAGAACAAGAGAGGAGAGAAAGGAGAGAAGAGAAAGGAGAGAAGAAAGAGAAAGAAAGCGTGAGAAAGAGAGAGAGGAAGAAGAATTAATACAAAGATGGAAAATCAGGACAAGATTGCCTAGTGGAAACCCAGCAAACAGACCACCATCAAACCCTACCAGCACAGCGCATCCCCAAGGTAAGGGCTCCATGCTAATACACTGCTAAAATAAGAATTGATCGTATATTACGCATTAGAAAATGTAAAAGAAAGACCTTTAAAATGAAACTACACGGGAATTGCACTGTAGTCAATGCAGGAGACCTGGAGAAGGCAACTGGAGCTAGCAGGGGGCTTGACACATTAGTGATAACCTTCCCTGAAAATGCCAGATCCAAGGAAGCTAGGAAAGCCATAAAAATGGACACTATCAAGAAAAACCCAGAGACACTACTAATAGACTTTAATGAACAGGGGGAAAAAACAAATCTGTTATTCTACTCAGGGCACCATGAAGCCTGGGACCAGACTCTCAGCAAACATTACAAGAACATCAAAAAACGGGGCATTAGCAGGGGCAAACAAATTAGAGTACAGGATGAGGAGGACCCTGAAACCTTTAATCTCTCCATAAATATTTATAGCAATGGAACTATCATGGTCCAAGGAACGGAACCAAAAATGGAGGAATTTCATCAACAATTCCAGCACATTAAAAACCAAGTGAAAACCCTAATGAAGGAAGGAAGCATATTCACAAGTGACCAGACCATAGCAGACAGAATCTCCATCCACCCCCCAGCCCCATCTACATCCCAATCATCACAACCCCCCAGGGATATACTCAGAGACTGCTTGTCACAATTAGAATGCGAGTTTATTCAATTCAAAGAAGAATTTCAAAGAAGCCAAGGTGAGAAAAAGGCAAATGACCAACTGAGGGAAGAAATATCAAGGGTGAAAACAGACCTATGGGAATTGCAAAGGTCACTTCAAGGGCTACAGGAAGAAAACGCATACCTCAAAGAAGAAATATGCCAGCTAAAATCCTCAATCCTACAACAAAAAACAGAGAGGGCACCTCAAAGTATAAGCACTCCCCCAAAACAAATGCCTGCACCAACTACCTCTGTGCCAGATATATCACAGACCTGTGAAAACCTCAGCCAGACGGACTCTACACATAACCCCAGCAATAACAATACAGCCCCACCAGCACAGCAAATCAGGGTATCCAACACCCCTGGACCCAACAACACAAAGGAAACCCCTACCATCAACCCCAGCAATGAAAATGCATCATCACAACAAACAAGAGCAACCAACACTCAAAGACCCAACACACAGAAAACAAATGGCCCAAATAAAACACTGGATCCTGATATAGTCCTAATAATAGACTCAAACGGGAAATACCTGGACACTCAGAGACTGTTTCCGAAGGCTCGGGTTATAAAAATTCACTGCTCAACGATCCCACAAGCAGAGGAGGTGATCAGTAACCCATATTTCACAGAGCCCACACACCTCATACTACACACCGACACAAACAATATCCACCAAGAGACAGTCACAAAGGACCTATCAAAGCTGGCAATAGCAGCCCAGCAAAAATTCCCCAGAACCAAAATAATCCTGTCTGCCCTGCTTCCAAGGAAAGATATACACCAACAAATAACCCAGCAAATCAACTCAGAGCTGGCCACCAGTATTACCTCAGCACCAAACATACAGCTGGCAAGACACCCTGAAATAACGCTCCATCACCTCTACGACGACAAACACCTCAATAAACAAGGAGTCAGCCATCTAGCAAAAGAGCTAAAGGACATGGTTCTAAACAGACTTCCAAGACCACAAGCAAGACACCCTCCAAACAGATGGCAGCCCACAGAGACCCCCGGAGAGACTCCACAGAGATGGCAGAAATACACAAGACCACATACCCCACAATGGCAATACAAAGCAACAAAGGGCAACAACATGGCAGAAATAAGGACATTGCTCAACACATTGTGCAGCAAACTCTTGGGACACTACTAAAATATGCCACCCAAACCCACCACTAAATCCGGTTATGTCCTATGAAAATCTATCCTTCCTCATTATAAGGTATATCAACTAAATATGACATCCTTAGTTATCAGCAGCTGTAACATTCAAGGATTGAATGCCTCAGCTTTTGGGTCCAAGACAAATGACCCAGACTTCAAACAAAGGCTAAAGAACATTGACATCCAGATCCTCCTGGAGACATGGGCCCGGGCAGAGGAGGAATCTCTCGCATCCATGGGATACAAGGAATTCTCTGTCTCCGCCCAGAAAAACAAGAACACCAAACACGGCCGCTGCTCAGGGGGCATACTAATATGGTACAAGGAGGAGATCCAAGAACATATCAAGGCAATAAAAAGAGGAGAAAGCCATATCTGGATGAGTATAAGTAGCTCCATCCTCACCTCTCAGCAGGACATCTACCTCTGCACAGCCTACATCCCTCCATCAGAATCCCCATACTTTAAGTTGGACATCTACGAGGAACTTCAGAGGGAGGCTGCCCAATTCCAGTCCAAAGGTAAGGTGCTCATCTGTGGAGACCTGAACGCCAGGACAGGTACAGAGAAGGACTACCTGTTACCTGACGGAAACACATACGTTCTGGGAGATGAGCCCTTCTACAGAGACTCAGTACAGACAACAAGAAACAGCTATGATAGAGTGGTGAATAAAAGCGGCAGAACACTGCTTAACCTGTGCCGGAGCTTGGGGCTGCATATACTGAACGGGCGCACCAGGGGTGACTCATTAGGGAGATTTACACTAAACTCCCACATGGGCAGCAGTATAGTGGATTATGCCATAACAGACATAGACCGAGCAAACATAAATGCCTTCATAGTCACCCCCGACACCCACATGTCAGACCACAACCAAACACTGCTGTACTTGAGATCCACGGACAAGTCACCCACACAAAAGCCCCACTCGAGCTGTCTCCACAACTTGCCACCATCCTTCAAGTGGCCCAAACAGTTAGCCATTGAATACACCAACATGACCAACAGAACAGAGATTAAAGAGCTGCTTATAAATTTTCACACAAAATCCTATACATCAAACCAGCAAGGGGTCAACCTGGCAGTAAACGACTTTAATAACATCCTATATACCATGGCAGAGCTAGCAGACCTCAGAAGGACCAACTCCAAGAAGCCTACAAATAAACAAGGCCAAAAATGGTTTGTCAAAGAATGCAAGGCACTGCGCAACTCCCTAAGGGTAGCCTCAAATCAAAAACATAGAGACACGGACAACAAGGAGCTAAGAGTGGTCCATGACACCCTACAGAGGCAATACAAGCGAACCCTCAAGGAGAAAAAACAAAAGCACATCTCCCACAAACTGCAGCAGCTCGAAGACTCCCTCCAGGACAACTCATTCTGGGAGACATGGAGCCATATCGGTACAAATCCCAAGCAAAGCACCTTCCACATTCAAAATGGCAACATCTGGCACAGCTACTTCAAGGGCCTCTACAAGAATATCCCAGAAGAAGACCTAACCCTAGATCAGGAACATCTAATGACTAAACCGAGGAACATGGAGGAGACAATCAAGGACTTTCAAAATCCTCTGGACATACCAATCAGTGTGCTGGAAATAAAAGACAGAATCAAACTGCTAAAATGTAAGAAGGCCGCGGGCAGTGACGGCATCCTGCCTGAGATGATCAAATACAGTTCCCCAGACATTCATGCAGCACTGGCAAAACTATTCACCCACGTCCTGAGTGCCGGCTACTTCCCTCAAAGCTGGAATCAAGGTCTCATAACGCCCATCTACAAGAATGGAGACCGATATGACCCAGCAAACTACAGAGGGATCTGTGTCAACAGCATTCTGGGAAAACTGTTTAACAGCATCATTAATAAAAGGATTATCACCTTCCTCACCCAGGGTGACATCCTCAGCAAAAGCCAAGCTGGTTTCATGCCAAACCACCGCACCACGGACCACATTTACACCCTGCAAAGCATCATCAAGACCCACGTTCACGGCAAAAAACAGGGGAAAATATTTGCATGTTTCGTGGACTTCAAAAAGGCATTTGACTCAGTTTGGCATCCAGGCCTGTTCCTGAAACTTCTGGAAAGCGGAATAGGTGGCAGAACCTACGACGTGATCAAGAGCTCATATACGAACGGGAAGAGGACGGCTTTCTTCCGACAGGGCCGTGGGGTCAGACAAGGCTGCAGCCTGAGCCCAACTCTATTCAACATCTATATAAATGGACTAGCAACAGCTCTAGAATCCTCCCCCACTCCAGGCCTCAGTCTGCATGACTGAGAGGTGAAGTTCCTGCTGTATGCAGACGACCTCCTGCTACTCTCCCCAACCGTGAAAGGCCTCCAAGATAGCCTGGCAGTACTGGAAACATTCAGCACCACATGGGCGCTTCCCATCAAGCAAAAGAAGACCAAAGTCATGGTGTTTCAGAAGAGGAACCAGAATAAAATAAACTCTCCCTCCTTCACATTAAATGGCACTACGCTGGAGAAAACCAGCAGCTATACCTACCTCGGTCTGGAGCTAAGCAATAACGGGAGCCTCAAGCAAGCAGCAGAAGCCCTGAAAGGAAAAGCGTCCAGAACCTTCTACGCCATCAGAAGACAACTGTACCACCTCAAACCACCTGTGAGAGTCTGGCTCAAGATATTTGACAGCGTCATCACCCCTATACTGCTATATGGCAGCGAGGTATGGGGCCCAGTGACCTACCCAGACCACACAAAGTGGGATTCCAGCCCAACTGAAGTCTTCCACATGCAGTTCTGCAAATATCTCCTCCAAGTCCATCGCAGCACCTCAAACATAGCCTGTCGGGCAG